>NC_143392.1:29653248-29959377 GCF_980474605.1 Leiobunum rupestre | reverse complement strand
TCCTGTAAACCCCGTTTAAGCAGTGCCCCAAGTTGGGATCGACCGTGGCTCCTCTCGCTACGAGGTGAAAGTGCTAACCACTTCGCCACCCCACTTACTACCATTGCTCTATTTCATTTACGTTCACATTTTCGTAAATTATGTTACTCGTGGTAATAATAATGAACTCTCTTCTAAGCTATAACTGCTAGCTCCATCCGTTTCCAAAAAGGTTTCTAACCTAACGACCTTAGACTCTGTATCAGCGACGGTCAGAACAGTCCGATGCCATTTAAGGCGTTATCGCGGACAATCCTCCGTCACCCGCGCCAGAGAACAGAGCCAGAAAAGAGAGTTCTATCGAGAGATAGAATCGGAGAAAAAATTGCAAAATCAATTTCATAGCCTTCGATGATTGGATTACGAGGAAAGAGTAAATCTCATTCGACGAGGAAACATCGCGATTTCTATCTATACGTTCCAGTCTCCAAAATAGTCCAAGTTTCAATCTATAAGAAACCGGCGGAGGAAGAAGCGTAAGACCTCAGTGAGGTCCCTCAAGAAAGGGGCCAAATCATATAGAGGCGCAGTCCAAAATAACACGTAAACTGGTAAACGTGTTTTCCGTTTCCCAAATTGGTACTCCGTCCGCCGCCGCTTATAATCTTATTGGTTTGCCGAAGAAGCGGCCAGAAAAAATTGCCGCGAATCGAACTCGGCAGAGGGCGTTCGTCACCAATCTCTCCCAGGAATAGCCGCAGTCGCGGGATACCGAGAGAAAAAAAAGCGAGGCTTGATATAGACGGTGTAGCGCCGATTCCAACATCCATCTATAGATGATCCATTTATAGGACGGCAAACTGTTATAAAGTTTATCAGGTTATATCAGAGTACACGCGAGCTGTTTTCATAATACAGCAGCTTAAAGACGCTATCTTTATCGGATAGAAGGTCGTGCGATAGACGTAGATTAGGAAAATATACTAACCGATATGTATTGCAACCAATAATAATAATATCCGATATTCACCGAAATTAATAACCGATATTATAAGTATATATTATAAGTATTGGTTGCGTTATCAATAAATGGGTTCATAGTGTCATACCAAAACATTGTCGCTGGAAAATAAAGAAATATAATTAAAAATATAATATCAGGAAACTATAGAGGTATACACTCGGAATGTCTAAGGTTCCATTGAGACGGTAATACGAAAGCGCGTCGAGAAAAAGGCGGGGCTTAACCACGTCAAGTGTAAGACGTAACACGACATTTATAATTCATTTTCTCGAGAATTGACGCGAAAAGAATGCGTCGTCATGGTAACAAATAGGCGATCTTCCCGCGCAAAAAAGGCTTATAAAACAATGGATTTAAAAACCTCAATTTGTTATCGTACTTAATTTTTGAAGTAATTATAATGTTCTTCACGAAAGAAGTGTAGTTATACCTAATTTCAGGTATTTTTATGGTTATTAAAAAGGTTATAAAAGGTAAGCTAATAATATAATAACCATGACTAGGCTTAAGGACGAGTTTTCGTCGAATTAGGGTAGGGAGGCGCGAGAGTTTTTCTCGTGAGTTTTCCAGCTTTAAGACACGCCCGTTTCTACGAGCTTCATCACGGCCGTAAAAATCTTCCTTAGACATTCCAAGTGTATACCTATATAGTTTCCTGATAATATATATAAAAACTGATTTATTAAATCCAAGGTTTTTTATTTATTTTTGAGATAGTTAACCGTAACTTAAAGCAATAGTCGTCTCTATCATTGCCATCTGTATTATGATAAAGCCATTATTTTTAAAGATGGCCATGAATCTATCCGATTCTTCAAGAAACTACTTACCTGGAGATCGTGGTGCCATCTATTAATGGAAAAAGAAGCTTAAATTCAAATAGTGAAACAATAACGTCGTCAGAGTAGAGTATTATAATTGGACATCTTATACTCTTATTTGTGGCCTTTAACCTAAGTTATCTCATATAAAATATATTGTTAAAAATTACTATAATTTAAGTTATCGTCAAATTTACAAACGAGCCAATCAACGCGAGGGGTACTTTTACGTTCCGTCTTTTGGGTAAAATGTAGCGTAAGCATCTTGTTTTGATTTCGACGCAAGCGGCATCTGTTGAATAAAGAGCTACTTCACGTCGAGCCGACACTTGGTTTCAATAATCGGAGTCTAAACACGGATTTAAAAGCCTCTTCTGAAAACGGTATAATAACGTTAACAAATTAGTGAAAATTTGTGATACCTTACACTTTGACCTCAATGGTGAAAAAACAGATCAAGCGGCATCGATAATTACTCGTCGCGAATAGAGTAAATGACGTCAGCCATAGGCACCGCTTGGAATTTAATAGACGAATTTGTCCCGCTTCTCCAATTTGGCACGCGTGTTATTCCGTGAAGAATCGGGAGGTCTTTTGTTGTCAGTCAAAAAGGAAGCCCCCCCCCCTCCTCCCTTTTGGTCGCGTGTCGCCCTCTGGCGGGGTCGAGAGGGGCCCGAGTCGCCGGCCACGTGCACCAAACTGACTTAAGCTTCGACTAGATTAATAAAACGGCTCCCTCTTTAGGCGCAGCTTGACGAACCGGGAGAGGGCGCGATTAACGCAACCTTTCGATAACCCCGCAACGTACGACTGACGCGGTAATCAGCTTTGATACGCGTGTCCGAATAGAGGGCCCTTGATTATAAAAACAGATCTCTACCCACGGCACGCGCAAACAGATTTCTACAATATGAATGTAATAATATGTTTTTTAGGTTGGGAGGTTTTATCTGAATTGTATAATGAGTGGGGATTTCATTTTTTTACTGCCCGTTAGATGGGCTGGCAGTTTTATGTGTAGACTCCGTTCAAGGTTGTCGGTGTAGACATTTTAAGTTACGCGACCTTACAAGCCCTGGAGTGTAGGGTTTTGAGGGTTTATGTAGAATAATATTGATAATTTAAGTCAGTGATCAACACTCAACAAGTTTATAACCGTTTTAGCAATTCAGTAGCTTGAACGATGGCATGTTTCTATTTTAATTTCCCACCTTGGACGTAGCTTTGACTGAACTATTTTTTTATTATTTCCGAAATTTATTAAATATTTCTACGAAATTCCTGAGGCGCCGAATATTTCTCCAAATTTCCCAACATTTCTCAAAATTTCTCGTATGTATCCAAATTTCCCAAAATATCTCTTATTTGTCAGAATTTCCTGATATTTATAGTATTTCTCCGGGTTTCCCGATATTTATAGTATTTCTCCGGGTTTCCCGATATTTATAGTATTTCTCCGGGTTTCCCGATGTTTATAGTATTTCTCCGGGTTTCCCGATATTTATAGTATTTCTCCGGGTTTCCCGATATTTATAGTATTTCTCCGGGTTTCCCGATATTTATAGTATTTCTCCGGGTTTCCCGATATTTATAGTATTTCTCCGGGTTTCACGATATTTATAGTATTTAGCCGAATTTCCCGAGAGTCAAATATTTATCCGAATTTCCCCAAATTTGTTGTATTTCTCAGAATTTCCCAAAATTTCTCATATTTTTCCGAATTTCCAAACATTTCTCATATTTTTCCGAATTTCCAAACATTTCTCATATTTTTCCGAATTTCCAAACATTTCTCATATTTTTCCGAATTTCCAAACATTTCTCATATACATCAGAATTTCCCAAATTTTTCTCGTGTTTATCCGAATTTCCCAAAAATTTTCATATTTATCCAAATTTCGCCAATTTCCCAAATTTCCAAAATTTATCCACATTTCCCAAATTTATCCAAATTTCTCAAAATTATCCACATTTCCCAAATTTATCCAAATTTCTCAAAATTATCCAAATTTCCTAAAATTATAAAAATTTTCATATTTCTCAAAATTTCTCAAATTTAATATATTTATCGCGAATTTCTAGATTCTTGCTAAACAATAATTTTAAATATCGTTCGCCACTTGTAAACCAAATTAAGTGGAAAATTATTTGTATCTCTTTGATATTAAAACATAAACGTGTGTCGTTGTGTTTAGGTTTGGTTCCAGAACCGTCGAGCCAAATGGAGAAAAGCGGAGAGGCTGCGGAAGGAACGTGAGGAGAAAGAGAGGTCCGCGTCCAACCCGGAAGAGGCGACAGGCGCGGAGGCCGGCGGAGAAGCTCCCGGCTCGCCGTCGGGTCGCGCCAAGATGGACGACATCGGGGCAGGCTCCGATTGCGAGTCAGCCGGAGGAGGCCGCAAGATGGTCCACTCGCCGTGCAACGTCCTGCGGGACTCCGGCTCGGACCCGGAGGACCTGGACGACGGCCGCTCGCCATCGCCCTCATCCGTCGGGGGCCGTTCTCCCGCCAGCACCTCCCGCGGACCTTCGCCCGTTTCGCAATTAGCGCTCCACGCGCACCGACACTCGCTCACTCGAACCGAAGAAATCAATAGCACCGAGGTACGTACACACCAACACGCACCATTAATCGCCATCAGATAGACACCATTCATTATACTTATATACCACACATTTATAACGTATTCTACCATGTGATTTTTCGAAGGTTTATATTTATCACACTAGTAGCTTCCAAGACAACCTTATAGTATAATGATATTGGAACCGATGATATTTGATCGGGTGATCACGGCATAACCGATAATTGATCAGGTGATCACGGCATAACCGATAATTGATCAGGTGATCACGGCATAACCGATAATTGATCAGGTGATCACGGCATTACCGATATTTGATCAGGTGATCACGGCATTACCGATATTCAATCAGGTGATCACGGCATTACCGATAATTGATCAGGTGATCACGGCATTACCGATAATTGATCAGGTGATCACGGCATTACCGATAATTGATCAGGTGATCACGGCATTACCGATAATTGATCAGGTGATCACGGCATTACCTATAATTGTTCAGGTGATCACGGCATTACCGATAATTGATCAGGTGATCACGGCATAACCGATAATTGATCAGGTGATCACGGCATAACCGATAATTGATCAGGTGATCACGGCATAGCCGATAATTGATCAGGTGATCACGGCATAGCCGATAATTGATCAGGTGATCACGGCATTACCGATAATTGATCAGGTGATCACGGCATAGCCGATAATTGATCAGGTGATCACGGCATTACCGATAATTGATCAGGTGATCACGGCATTACCGATATTTGATCAGGTGATCACGGCATTACCAATATTCGATCAGGTGATCACGGCATAACCGATAATTGATCAGGTGATCACGGCATTACCGATAATTGATCAGGTGATCACGGCATAGCCGATAATTGATCAGGTGATCACGGCATTACCGATAATTGATCAGGTGATCACGGCATAACCGATAATTGATCAGGTGATCACGGCATTACCGATATTTGATCAGGTGATCACGGCATTACCGATATTCGATCAGGTGATCACGGCATTACCGATATTTGATCAGGTGATCACGGCATAACCGATATTTGATCAGGTGATCACGGCATTACCGATATTCGATCAGGTGATCACGGCATTACCGATATTTGATCAGGTGATCACGGAATAACCGATATAATAATAATAATAATAATAATAATAATAATCAGCTAGGCTAATACCCAAGGCACTATAGGAATATTTATAAAGCACTATATAGTATATATAAAACGTTAGTTTGTTAAGGAGTTCTATAACATTCTGTAGAAATTCTATAAAAACGTTTTGTAAGTGTAGCATTATTATCCCTCTGTTGAGGTATACGAAGCATGCACGCCCCATTCATTTTAACATGAGCATTTGAAGAACCACCGAGTAATGTTTGTAAACGTGAACAGGCCCACCCTTCAGTGTCGGGATCCCCAGCGGGTTCAACCGAAGGAATGGTCGAGGACACCGTGGCCTCGTCGTCGGGCTTGCAGTCGATGGAGCGTGTCCTGATGCAACAGAGCGGACTGTCCGCCGGTCTGGGTTGCGCCAGTTTGGCAGCGGCCAAAGCGCTGACCTTCGAAGCCCTAGCGGAGTCTTCCTCTTCGTTCTTGAAAAGTTTGGCAGCCCAGTCTTCGGCGGTGGCCAATTCCTTCCCTCTGAGAGGACCGCCTCTCTTCTCGGCATTTGGCGAAGGGTAAGTACTGGCTCCTATTCCGACAAGTTCGTCGTGTTCTTATCCACTTTCGCGATTTCAGACCCCTGAGCAGCCAGCAATGTCTGGACAGCGTTCTCAACAACCAGAACCGACCTCACTTCTCGCTGCCACCTTTTTATCTGCCGCCTCACCTTCCCCATCAGTTGGCCCATCAAGGATTCCCTCTCAAAGGTAAGCGCGATTAAAACTCATTCGTAACGGAAGGACGTAACAATAAAAGAATTGGAAGAATTTATCATCGCATATTTCATTTCATAATTTCAACCCTTAAATGTTTACGAATGATACGAAGCTTTAGTCCGCGATGAAGTGTCTTTATAGGGTTCGAGTTAAACGAGCTCGTATTAGGTCTAGGGTTAAGGGTCCCCGTTTCCGGATTTCCTTCAACGGTTTAGTGTTTTTTAGGTTAATAAGGACAGTGTTATTCGCAGAAACAGAGTGCAAAAAAAAATAATGATACTTAAATAATATTGGACTTATGGCCTTGAGATTTTAACAAATGGGATATTAAAACCTATTACGTATAAATTGATTTTAATTAATATTTTTCAAGAGTTACTTTATTTTAAAACCAAAATAAGGTAATTGAATTACAGTTGTAATCTTTTTTACAAAATTACTATTGAATACGCATCCAGAAATCTAATACAATACGTGATAATTGTACACTGAAATGTTTCTGTCATAGTACTGTCTTACTTAGGCTTTTTACAAACTCAAAGTTTTCCACTGCTTTTATTGTTTATTCTTTCTGGTAAAAGTTGACACATTATGGCAAAAAAATTATAGACCAATTTTTCAGGGCCCTATTGGAGGAACCCTTTCCACCATTAGAACTTCGAACCAGATTCGAAACAAAAAATGTTCCACGTGTATAGATGAATCTTCCATAATACCGTGAAAAATATGGTCTATACATTTACTCAACGCGCTGGTGACTTATCGCTCCTATTATGTCAGTCCCGCTGTGCAGTTGCTGTCTGCCCAAACCCACGGCCAACTCGCTGCCTCTGCTCTCGACCATCACGACGTGCGCGTCCAGCACGGCGTCGGCGACGGCCACGACAGCCAGTCAAAACGGGACCTCCTCCAGCGTGTCTGAACTTCGGCGGAAAGCGCGCGAGCACCAGGCCCTGCTCGAGTCGGCCGCTCTCAAACCCGACACGTGAACTGCACCGCCCGACCCTCTGGCTGCGTTTTATCGAACTGTGCACGGACTAAGATAAGTCTTTTCGATACTTTGTACTAAGGTTGGGCGATAACCGACATCACTAACCGATATTAAGATTTTACCGATAGCAACCGACTTCAGTAACCGATATTATAATAATACCGATAGCAACCGACTTCAGTAACCGATATTATGATATTACTTATAGCAACCGACATACGTAACCGATATTATGATATTAACGATAGCAAACGACATCAGTAACCGATATTATGATATTACCGATAGCAACCGACATCCGTAACCGATATTATGATTTTAACGATAGCAAACGACATCAGTAACCGATATTATGATATTACCGATAGCAACCGACATCCGTAACCGATATTATGATATTAACGATAGCAAACGACATCAGTAACCGATATTATGATATTACCGATAGCAACCGACTTCAGTAACCGATATTATGATATTACCCATAAACAAACAACTTCAGTAACCGATATTATGAGATTACCGATAGCAAACAACTTCAGTAACCGATATTATCATATTACCGATAGAAAACGACTTCAGTAACCGATATTGGGCTATTACCGATAGCAAACGACAGCTATAGTTGACAATAAAAGTGTACATGGAACAAGAATTATGTTCATAAGTACCTTATTTTACATTTTTCCTCTCACAGCCCTAGAAACCTTCCTGCAAACCTTTGTCGAGGTACCCTAATTAAATGAAATTCTTAAAATAATTAAACCAAAGAAACCTAATTTAGCGTGTTATAAAGGTTTTATACGTTTGTTAGAGGTAAGATTCTGCTTGATAGGCGGGTTTCCATTAGCAAATACATTTTATTATAGTTTATCAGTAATATCGTATTTAACGCAATTAAAAGTAGTACGTTTTAGTAGTCTGAACTTTTCAAATTTATGTTTTTTTTTTCTACTATTCTTTAAAAAACGTGAAAATTCAAATTCTTTCGTTAAAACTTAGTTGCAATGTTAAATAAGTTATTTATTTATAATTAGGGATAATGACTTTCGTTGAAACCATTTTAAAGCGACCCCCAACCGCTTACTCTAAAAGTAAGCTACGTGCCCCTAAAACAAAATTTAACCTATTTGGCATACTTTCGTTTATTAATGTCACTTATGATAATATTGGAAGAAGGTTAACCTTGATATCGGTTGAGATATCGGTATGGGTAAATATCGGTTGAGATATCGGTATGGGTAAATATCGGTTGAGATATCGGTATGGGTAAATATCGGTTGCAGTATCGGTATGGGTAAATATCGGTTGAAATATCGGTATGGGTAAATATCGGTTGAAATATCGGTATGGGTAAATATCGGTTGAAATATCGGTATGGGTAAATATCGGTTGAAATATCGGTATGGGTAAATATCGGTTGACTGTGGTTGGGGTAATTGGTTTAATCTAAATATCTCCCAACTTTACTTCGCTTTATTTTGTGCGAAACTAACTTAACTAAGGATGGTCGATAACACATGATGCTTAAATTAGGACTCGCGATTAATTAGACATTTATTAAACGAATGTGAAAAATAATTAATAAAAAAGTCATAATAGCTAATTCATTTTAGCAATACGAGGCAATATTTAAATTCATAATTTATGTAAATAACACTGCAAACATTTGGTTCCACTGTAACCATTTGGGGAAACTGCAATGGTTCACACTACTTTATATAAATACACTTTGCGAGTATTTGCAATTTAGCAAATAGGTTGGCATTATATCTTGTTAATATCCATAGACTAATTTAAATAATAAATAAAATAAACAATTACCATGCTGTACATAGTTACTAATATATTCCATTAATTTATATATTATAGAAATCAATAGCAATACTAAAGTATTAGTTGTGTAACAATTTATGAAAATATTAGTGGGAAACAAGTCGCGTTGAATTCACTGGCTT
The DNA here is from genome assembly GCF_980474605.1 of Leiobunum rupestre. NCBI lineage: Eukaryota > Metazoa > Arthropoda > Arachnida > Opiliones > Sclerosomatidae > Leiobunum > Leiobunum rupestre. The sequence continues at coordinate 29,950,117 of NC_143392.1, read as the reverse complement.
GTAAATGTAAATTTATAGCAATTGTTCATTAAATAATAAGGCGTACGATTTTTGTGTTAATTCATTCCTTACGATTTCCTGTAATAAGCCAAGATTTTTTAAGTTAATTAATTCATTAAGATTTCCTGTAATAAGCCAAGATTTTTAAGTTAATTAGTTCATTAAAAGTTCCTGTAATAGGCCGAGGTTTTTTAAGTGGTTTCATTCATTAAGATTTCCTGTAATAGGCAAAGATTTTTAAGTTAATTATTTAATTAAGATTTCCTGTAATAGGCAAATGGTTTTTCAGTTATTTCATCCATTAAGATTTCTTGTAATAGGCTAAGATTTTTAAGTTAATTAGTTCATTATTATTTCCTGTAATTAGCCAAGGTTTTTTAAGTTAATTAATTCATTATGATTACCTATAATAGGCCAATGTTTTTTAAGTTAATTAGTTCATTAAGATTACCTGTAATAGGCCACGGTTTTTTAAGTTAATTAATTCATTAAGATTTCTTGTAATAGGTCAAGGTTTTTAAGTTAATTAGTTCATTAAGATTTCCTGTAATTAGCCAAGGTTTTTAAGTTAATTAATTCATTAGGATTTCCGGTAATAGGTCAAGGTTTTTTAAGTTAATTAATTCATTAAGATTTCTTGTAATAGGTCAAGACCTTTTAAGTTAATTAGTTCATTAAGATTACCTCTAATAGGCCAAGGTTTTTTAAGTGAATCAATTCATTAAGATTTCTTGTAAAAGGTCAAGGTTTTTTAAGTTAATTAGTTCATTAAGATTTCCTGTAATTAGCCAAGGTTTTTAAGTTAATTAATTCATTAGGATTTCTGGTAATAGGTCAAGGTTTTTTAAGTTAATTAATTCATTAAGATTTCTTGTAATAGGTCAAGATTTTTTAAGTTAATTAATTCATTATTATTACCTGTAATAGGCCAATGTTTTTAAGTTAATTAATTCATAAAGATTTCTTGTAATCAGGACTGGGTTCACACTATTGGGGGCCGTGTGCAAAAGATAATTTGGGGCCCCTAAAAACCTTATTTTATAGGGGCCCCAAATTCTACTATTAACGGCAATTTGGTCATTAACAATAGAATGGAAAAAAAAACATTTAGTTCGAAGACGGGGGCATATGCCTTAATACGGCCGTGCCTGTAATAGGCCAAGGTGTTTTGACTAAAGGCAGATCTATTTGTCTGCCATCGCCTGGATGGGCAATTTACTTAGTTCCTATTCATATGACTAACTTTGAAGTTTGGTGAAATAGTTCTCATGGTTTAATGAAAAGGTGCCAAAATTTCCAATTTAAGGACATTTTGATAGTCGAAATTGTCAGGTTCATCTAATTTATTTTTAATGTAAGATTTTAGTATATTTTCGAAATAAACCTTTCGAAGGTTGAAATCACCATTCTGAAGGTCAAGATCGTCCACTTGGGCACCCCTCGATTAACTCAAATATCTAATAGTGTCTTTTCTAGTCCCGTCGAATACCAAATTGAATATATAAAACCTAAATTTTTTAATGATGAACCAGGGTTAATTTATCAACTACCAAATAGTATTTTGAACCCCAAATAATATGAGATATTTGATTTTACAGTTTTAGTTTTACTTTGCTGTTCCAAAGCATACAAAGGCTCAATAATCTAGCCAATAAGCAATGAGTGTTTTTATAAATAAACGTGGCCTTTTTGTTAGAATGTAGCTTCTACGTCACAACCTTAACTTTGGTAATATTACGAGCGCGTGCTTAGGGCGCGAAAAACCTCGGATTTTCACGTGCGCGTGCAAACCGCGCTTGTCGAAACTATTCTAGCAAAGTTATGACATCGTGACGTAAGGGCAACATAAAAACAAGTTCGGCAAGCGTAGCTGAATTTATAAAAATAACTTTTGTGAAACACCACAGCACTATATGTGCCACCTTGGACGAATAATTACTGGACTCGAAACCTAAAAGCAAGATTCGCGGTTCCACAATTTGATATTTCTATCCAAATAAAAAACCAGTGCGTAAAAATGACAGATAACCCGCATTCCGTCGTCTGTTCTGCTGTTTTTAATAGAAGTGAGGCTTTTGGAATTTTACTAGGATTTAGATTATTCAGTAATAGTTGTATGGGAATTGAAATGAAAGGGTAATGATTTAATTAATTTAAATAGGAAGTTAACTTTAATGTTTTTGCATATATAGTTTGTGTGAAGGTTTAAATAGATTATAAACTTAAAAATGCCTAGTCAAAATGGAAATAAAGGTGTAAGCTTTGACGACATTGAATAGCTAAGAACGCTAGGCCTAACGGCGTCGGCTACTATTGGGCACGTGTTTATTATTTGGATAGAAATCTTTTCAATACTTGACACTACGGCGCTACAAGTGGCGCTGCCGTAAAAGGACCAAGCGCGCCATTTGGTTTCGGGTCCAGTAATTATTCGTCCCACTCTCGCATTTTTTTGAAACTCAACAATTAAGAAAGCTACGCGGTTATTCGACCACTTTTTCATGCTATTTGAAAAACCATATATTTCCCACGGCCTATTCAAATATTCGACTATTTGATCAGGAAAAACTTTTATCCGCGAATATTTCCAGGTCTATTCAATTCCACAAATCAAATGTTCGATTTAATATTCGATTGGTTTATTTGGTGTAATCAAATATCTTGCTCACCCCAGTATTAATTAAAATTAAATTAAGTTTATTTCAAAACTTTATTTATATAAAGAAGCCAATAAATTAATTTTGCTTAGCAATTAATATTACAAGTAAAAAAAAAACATTTTTGTATCAAGATTAATAATTGAGTCAGTTGGAATACGCACCAAAAATGAGTAAAGATAGTTAAAAACTAATTGTTTAGTATGATTGAATACATTTTTCAAATTACCATAGTATTTAATTGTACTTTGAGGATTTATTTTTATTATTACGCAGGAATTAATACAATTAGAAGTTTCATTTAAATCAAGGAATACCTCCGCGTATTGTTCCATACCAGAGTGACTGAGAAAAATCATATCACCTCGGGCAGGAATCAAACCTACGACCTTTGGGTTACTATCCCAACGCCACTATATACCATTGGACTACCGAGGCCACGAATAATCAGGCCTCGGACATCCAATTTCCTCCAATGTTATGACTACAGGCTATCAAGGACCTGTTATAAATTGTTGACGTAAAATGCTACGGCACCGTCAACAACGGGTTAAATGTATCCCGTCGTAGGTTCGATTCCTGCCCGAGGTGATATGCTTTTTCTCAGTCACTCTGGTATGGAACAATACGCAGAGGTATTCCTTGATTTAAATGAAACTTCTTATTTAATTGTACTAATGTAACTAAATAGTTAACTATTTCAATCATTGAAATTCGCAAAACATGACACCAAATCGTCCTCATCACATTTCTTCATTAAAAATAATATCTTAAATATCATTCATCGTACCTTTATATCATTTAAAACATCCATTAAAAAATTATTGTTATTGAACTTTGTAAAATGTTAATTTTCCACTTATTTCGCAGATGCCAATTTTTCGGTATTAATTTTCTGGCGTTCCCTTTTAAACTGTATATTTATGAGGGTATCGTAGCAATTTGCGAAACGCCGAGTAATTTTTCCACTATATTGCCCATATTGCAATCAACAATCTAAATCGCCTTCATACTTAGATAAATATTCGGAAAATTTAAGGCAATTCAGATTCTATATTTTCAATTTTGAAGGATGCGAAATTGTTTCACGTCAGTATAGCAATTATATTACCATTCATATAGCAGGGTACGATTATTGATAAAAGAGTTAAAGTAAATAGCGATAGAGGGGGAACGGCACGCGTTAGAAAATTGCCCTAATTAGCATACGGTCCAAACTCGCTCTTCATTCACTCTCGCTAAACCATTATAGCCGGACAAAATTGAAGCAAATGGAAAATTACGGCTCTGTACCCTCGGCTTCGTTCGATGATACGGTTCTATTACCACGTTCTCTATAAATGCGAATTCTTCAACGTAATTTGCCTCCGAATTTCACTCACCAAATCGATCTTTATTTTCCATTGAATTGAAAGATATTCGAAGTCGTAGCTAAGCCGCTTTTGGTGACGTCTCCTCCAGGCAGCTGCTAATGCGAAAGAAGTGCCCCGGAAGATTGGATGAGGGTTAAGCACGCCGACAGAGATCACCGTGTGGGATGTTACCTTTCACCGGTACTTTTCCTAAGCCTCAGCGTGAAATAGTGGCTACTTGGGGTAAGGCTTTGGAGAAGGATAGGTTAAAGGCAATATCCTAAGTAAACTAATAGGCCTAAGTACGACATTTCCTATTGTCCCGATGCGAATTTTTTTAATAATAGTCTGTTTCGACAATGATTGTATACGTGGTTAAGGACTGACAACTATCCGGTAATCTTTACTAGTCTTTGCAACTCTCTGGTAACGATGGTCGTATTGTTACCAGTCTTTTTAAAAGATCAACCAAGGCTTAGTGAAAATTGGAACTCTTTTAAAGGTGAAAACAATGCTAACTTAACCTAACAGTAATTTGGAAGTGCGCAGAGTTCCTTATTCAGAAACTTCCCGTTAAGCAATCTCTCCTCGACAAATTATCATTAACGTAAATATTTCAGTGTCACACTTACCGGTATTACGTTCCTTATGTTCATAATTGAGGCGGTTATCCGTAGGCGTTTCTCGCCAGCTTAAACTCGGGCGGGCGCTCGAGGAGTCTTGCCAAAATAAAGTTCCGTCGCTGTTAAATAAACCCGGAGTCCCGGACTTAATCGAATACGCTCGGATCAAAGCAAGTAATTATCCAGTTGAAACGAGGCGAGGAAAGCGACCGCCTGCCCACCGACCATCCTTCGGGGCAGAGGCCGCGCAGACTTCACCACGCCCCCGCCTTCGGCTCGACTGCCTAGTCCGCCGGCTCTCTTCTTTTACCTAGCGAGCGCTCCTTCGCATTGGCTTTCCCGCAAGACTCGGGTCCTCTCTCCCAGAGGTGTCAATCTGACACACACCAAATCTTCTTCTTGCCAGGACCCTATACGCTGTTAGGTTGCTTTCGCATTCGCCCGCGAGACCAAGATTTCGCTACATCCGTAGAAAGCTTCCAAATGTTACAATTACGGCCCAGTGGAGCATATAAAATAACCGCCAAAATTACCTTTAATCATAAAATTTACGGTTAATGGATATTATTCGCATATGGTAAGATCACTCTGACGGCTTTGGCCCCGCCTACGAGAGAAAAAAAATCCCCTTTGGGCGCGCTACCCTGTTAGTTAACATAGTGACGTCAAAAAAACCGTCAGCCACATTGAGACGAAAATCTGCCGCGATAATCATTCCAAGTAGAGATATGGATTCCTGTTCGCGGTTATAAAACGATTTAATATGCAAAAAATAATTTTTTATTCGGATAATTTTCGGTTATAGATAAAACCAAATAAAATTGATATTTCTTATCCAAACCTCGAGCTCTAGTTAGGATCAATTTATGAAAAATTTAAGCGATCATCTGACTATGGTGCTAAAGTAAGCTTAAAAAAATAATGTCAATTTATGAAGCATTTTAACGAGCATTTGATTATTGAGCTTAAAAGTTTTATTTTCAATTTAGGGAAAAATTTCAACGATCATCTCATTATGGTGCTATAATAAGCTTCAAAATTTTAGTGACAATTTATGAAAAAGCTAAGCCATCATCTGATTATGACAATAATTATACAGATTATAAACATGAAGTTATGAACTAGAACGTCATACATTTTGCTAATACCGCTGTGTTCTACAAAAACATTCCGCAGTTTAAAACTTTAAGTTAAATGATGCTTTACTTAAAAAAATTAGTCTATAATATTGTTCCATACGTTTGTCACTTTGGGGAATATTTTACTGCGAGCTAGTAACGGAGTGACTGCATCACAAGAAGAAAATCTCCCCCTGGTGGGGCCGTATCAAAGGCTACGTGTGACGCGTTAGCAAGCGGACGCAAAACGGCGACGAAGCCCGTAATGCAGTCTGCGTATAGTGAATAGCTAGCTCTCAGTAAAACTTTTGGATGTGAAGAATAGGAAGTGTCAAACTTATGTAATTATATTATTTACGTATGTTAAAACGTATAAATTTTGTCTACTGGCAAAACATGTCCTCCATTTGGTCTAGTGGCAAAACATGTCCTCCGTTGCCTCTCACTTTATCTGCCATTCTCGCGCCCCGGTCTCTGATTTTAGTAGTAATTCTCGAGAATTCCTCCTATGTTTCTACAAACATCCTTTAATGCTTGGGTATTAGCCTAGTTAAATATTATTATTATTATTATCTTCTTCCTTTTGAACACACGTTTTTTCCAGATTTGAAATCTGAAGATACAAGTACAAAACCCGACTCATTTATCGATTAATTTTTTTAATACGAACCTTTTTATTCAATGAAATAACGTTATCTAAATGTTGTGTTATAATTGCATTTAAAGTTTTTATACCTTGTTTAGTGTTTAGCTCTTTATCCTTTTTCATTAAGAACTTTTCTACGTATCACTCCATTGCCGTGGTTCCTTTTAACTTAACATTTCGTACATACTATTATCCACCACTCTCCCCCATTTCGGCTTTCCGTTGCAACGCGTTTTGAATTTTTTTTGTTTAGGCTTAGTTTATCTTTTTGGAGTAATAGTTGGAATTTCTGGCTATTTTATTTTATTTTATTTTATTTAGTTTTTTACTCGAAGATCTATTTGGTCCGAGATTCACGTCTTTATGTTTGCTTGAAGACCTATCGGTACGAGATATTTGAAAGTTTTTAAATTTCTTCAAATTTGTTTAGGGTTTAGCTTTATTATCCTTCCTCATTATGGACTATTCTACTTATTCACGTATTTTATCTACCTTGGGTATTAGCCTAGCTGATTATATTGACTTTTTCGTCTTATTAAATATCAAGTTAATGGTTGGGGCATTAAGATACATAATTGTGTGGTTAGTTGAAAAGGTAAATAATAATGATAATAATCAGCTAGGCTAATACCCAAGGCACCACCTTAGGCCGAAGTTATCAAGCGACTTTTAAAGCCATTAGCTCAGGTGGCCGGGTTACGATGCAAGCCCTTCAAGCCATCCGAGCCAACAGCTCCTTACACTAACTAACTAACTAAAACCCCTTAAACCAGTGGGAAGAGAACTTGCACACTCAACGCAGGAGTTGTTCCGAGTTTTCACCCAGTACCACAAGCTGGGATCGAGCTCGGCTCCTCTTGCTGCGAGGCGAAAGTGCTAACCACTCCGCCACCCCACCTTTAATGTAGGGGCGTAGTATTCACGTCATACCCAAAAGACGGTAAGCGCCTCTAGCGAGGAAAATACGCAATTTTGAAACAAATTTTCACCTTCCGGTCCTAGCTACACCTCGATACGACGGGACAAAGATCACGTATTAGAAATATATAAACTTGTTCTGACAACTCCAGCAAAGATGCGTGGTCATTCTAAAAATGGCCCTCAGTTATAATTTAACAGTTTTCAATATGCTGCCGTGCAAAGCACAAAAGCATTAACGACCAAAACCAAAATATGGAGAAAACCCGCGAAATTCAAACTTTCTTTGCCTTAAAATACCCCAACTTGCTTCTTTCAAGTTTTTATAGTAGACTTGGATTTTTCAACTCAAATTATATTTTGGTACTAATCAATTTACAGGCCAAATGATATTTCAGAAATATCATTAAAAAATGCTTTTTACCACGTATATGTTGGACTATTTATGTCTTAAAACGCGAAAAAAATGCGTCTTGATTTGACTTTTTAAAAAAATAAACACATTAATGCGTTTTTGGTTTGAAAATAATGCAAAAACCTAAAATAATGCGTTTTGCAACAAGTCATTTCTCTAAGAACAAAAATTTTAAATTCGAAAATTAGTTCAAAATTGAATTTAACGTATAAAATAAGGTGAAATAAAACCAAAATCTGTAAATCGAAAATTTGGTCGTTAATGCTTTTGCGCTTTGCACGGCAGTAGAACCCTTTTTTAAACGAGCTAAATATGTTCACGAGATATGATGTAAATTACGTCATTGCCAACTCCGTTAAAAGGAACCACCTATGTTCCTTTTAACTTGCGTTTATTCTAATCTCCACCACTCTCCCCTATTCGGCTTTCCGTTGCTACGCAACTCGTTTGGAAATTTTTAATATTAAGGCTTAGTTTCTCTATTCGGTGTTATAGTCGCGAGCCAGATTTCCCGCACGGTACTGACGAGTCCCAAATAGGACGAAACCGGTCTACCGTTGGAATTTCTGGCTATTTTATTTAATTTAATTTAGTTTTTCACTCGAAGATCTATTTGGTCCGAGTTTCGCGTCTTTTTGTTCGCTCGAAGACCTATCGTTACGAGCTATTAGTAAGTTTTTAAATTTCTTCAAATTTGTTTAGGGTTTAGCTTTATTATCCCTTTTCATAATGGACTAATCTACTTATTCGCTATTTATATAATCCTATAAAAATGTTCGGCCAGCGTAGCTGAATTTATAAAAAGAGCAATTGCTCAATAGCTATTTCTATATTTTTTTAACGCTTATCCAACTTGTTAAAAGTAGAAGTATAACATGTTGCTCTTACGTCACAAGACTTAGCTTTGGCAGAATTATCTTAGCACGCGCGATTTGCACGAGCGTTAGAAAGTAGGAGCTCGTGTTGTTGGAAAAGATATATAATATAGTGACGTAAGAACTACATTAAAACAAAAAGGACATGTCTGCCGTGCAAAGCGCAAAAGCATTAACGACCAAATTTTCGATTTACAGATTTTGGTTTTATTTCACCTTATTTTATACGTTTAATTCAATTTTGAACTAATTTTCGAATTTAAAATTTTTGTTCTTAGAGAAATGACTTGTTGCAAAACGCATTATTTTAGGTTTTTGCATTGTTTTCAAACCAAAAACGCATTAATGTGTTTATTTTCTTTAAAAGTCAAATCAAGACGCATTTTTTTTCGCGTTTTAAGACATAAATAGTCCAACATATACGTGGTAAAAATCATTTTTTAATGATATTTCTGAAATATAGTTTGGCCTGTAAATTGTTTAGTACCAGAATATAATTTGAGTTGGAAAATTTAAGTCTACTATATAAACTTGAAAGAAGTAAGTTGGGGTATCTTAAGGCAAAGAAAGTTTGAATTTCGCGGGTTTTCTCCATATTTTGGTTTTGGTCGTTAATACTTTTGTGCTTTGCACGGCAGATGTTACTTAAAAGAAAAAACTATTTTAAAATGAATATATTTTAAAATAAAATGTGCAAAAATATCCACGAAGTATCCGTCGTTATTTTATTATTACCTTTTAAAATATGATCATATATAAGTAACGCTTCGCAAATCTAGTAAATTACAACGTTACATAAGTATATAACATCAGCGGCAAAATAAACCAATCTATATAAGACGAAACTATAGCTTACACGGTCCAAACTCGTCCGTGTAATGCGAACGCGGCCTTAGGTAACGCGCTTACAGCGATAGAATTTCTTACAAAAGCTTCTGGATCAGGAGCGGCTGAGAGAGAATAAAACAGTTTCGGATCACTTCTATAGCTGGTCAGGAATCGAACGGCGCTGATCTGCCACTGCGAGGCGCTCGCGTCGCTGTAGCGGGGAGGGGCGGACAAGAATCAACGGGGGGGGGCAGGGGGGAAGGCACCTAAATAGATTTTACTGGTATTCACCGTTCACAAATGAGGTGACCTGCCCGTCGTCGAAATCCAATCAAAAGCGGCGGCAGGAGCGAGAGGCGAAAATGCCGTTGGGAACTCGTGCAAAGGCCTAAATTGTAGACTCGGCTCCGCTGGATTTTTGCGCAGTTCGGGAAAGGGGGGCGAAGCGGGAGACTTGGCCCGAGGGAAGGGAATCGAAGGGGGGGGGCGAGATAAGTAGGAAAATGGGGATGGGGTGGCACGCTACCACCTTTGAATTTCTTGATAAAGGTAATTTTGGGCCCAAATTTGTTTTCGGCGCATTGCAAAAGCGATGATTGAATTCCTGATCCAATTTAGCAGCAACGTGCCCTAACGGCCAAATTTCGCAGCAGATATAGAAATAAGGTTGTTCCGCGAAAGAAATTGTTCTCGTAGCGTTGGACGCGTATAGCTGAACCAAAAGCAGCCTAACGCTGTTCAGTGGCCATTGCCAAAGAACGATTTTCTCGATGCTAACTTATTTCCAGCATTTCGTTTCGCGTTGAATATTAAAATGCGAATGTGACGTCGGATATTGGGGCATCAGACGATAAAGTAGTCTGTCATCATTGGTAGAAGTATAATGCCCTTTAACTAAATATTCTAACATAACTTTTCTACTTTAAATTTGTGCTAACAATTCCCGTTAGTCATATCTTAAGTAACATTAAGTATATGCATGGCGGGTGCGCTTTTATGGTACATATTTTATTCATTGGAAAACAAGCGTAAGGATTAGCAAAACCTAATTTTTTTCTATTGGTCAACCAAAACAAAGCGAAATTAACACGCAGACAATAGAATAGAATAAAGGTTATTTTATTTCGATATTTTTAGGTTCACTGATTTATTAACCAAATAACTCTACTTGCATACTTACGTCAAATTATGACTCTATGTTTTCAATCATGATTTTAAAATAACTAAACCTACTTAATTAGATATGACACAAGCAAGAAATATAAAATGTATTATTTCTAGTCTAGCTTCTCCTTGAACTTCAGAGTATTGCGGATAGAACACTTCTACAGGCGCTGGTAGGTCAATAGTAGACCAGATCATCCATATCCCAAAGAGGTGATTTTCTCTTGTCGTCAGTTGGGGAACTTTAATTATTAGAGTAGTTAAGTAACCCACATTTATACCGGACACATGTACGACTTCAGTCGACGGTTGAACCTTCTTACGAACGGAGTCAGAAGAATTTTCGCATTGCAATTTAAAAGACTAAACGACTTTGTTTAAACCTTTTTAAACTCTGCCAAAGGTAAATTATATACACTTCTTGATGCAGTAAACGCGATTTGAACACCAAATCTAGGATGTATACACCGAATCCCGGCTCACAACGTACCGCGGGCAGAAAGTAGTGCAGGCTAAACTCTGTACTCATTAAGAGAGCAAAAGGTTTCTATGAAATAGTTTTCGAAAGTCAAATTAGTAAAACATTTTGACAGCACTATTTTTTCTCTCGAAAATTCAGTTTATTTTAACTTTTCAAAATTCACAATATAAATTTATTTTAACGTTTCAAAATTCACAATATAAATTTATTTTAACGTTTCAAAATTCACAATATAAGTTTATTTTAACGTTTCAAAATTCACAGTATAAATTTATTTTAACGTTTTGAAATTCACAATATAGCCTAACTTTTTTGACTTTACGGATGAACTGTTCCTCCAACACGTTGGGCGTTCAAATAAATTTATATTGTGAATTTATTATAGAGCTCGGGGAAACGAATAAATTAACCGCCAAAATTTCAATTAATCATAAAAAATTCGAATAACTGTTTATTTATGGATATTATTCGCGACTATTATACGATTTAATATGCAACAATGAGTTTTTATTCGGATAATTTTCGGATACGGATTTAAAAGAAATGAACGGAAAATTTCTTATCCGAACGTGGAGCCCTAATTTAAAATGGTTTTTATTTACGTATCTCACTTGGTCTATGCAAGATATATGTATACTTTTGGCAATGGCTGCTAATCCTTTGCCATAAAACGAATTAAATTCAGCGATATCACTTGAAGATTCCAGCTAGCAGCTGAAGCAATAAAGTTACATAGGCCATTTCGGTCAGAAATTATAGGGTTGCTTAGCCTTCGTGCAATTCCATTGTGAAGTGGCGCGGGCGGGTGAGCCGAGAGTCAAATTGGAAGCGGGAATCGAATGAAACAGACATTTGAAACTGCTGAATATCGAATTAAATTGGAGATTTAATTTAACCGTGTTAATCACATTTTACAATTTAAACAATTATTGAATTAGAAAGGATTAAAGGCCGCTAGCTCACCATCGTCTATCAGTTAGATTTTTGGACGCCAGAGGGCCTAGCAACGGACGCGACAGACAATACTACACCTCGGACTTTTCAGAATTAAATTCTACGAATTTCAGGTGAGAATGCTTTCTAAATGTAATTATTGTTATCGAAATTTTATCGCTTTCAATGGCTTTGCTGATTACCTATTTAATTATATGCGAGGGATGCGGTAAAGCTGGGACTATATACGAGATAGTAAGGACAGCTAAGATTATTTTTGATAAGCTTAATTAGATCGTGGCCATTATTAAATTACTAAATAACGAAAATAATTCGCGAGTATACCACTTCAGTAATAACGGTCTTCTACAGAACAGTGACTGACGCGACATCTACTGACAGAAAACCTAAATGTTAAGTATGTAATTTACTTTTCTTTATATAGTTTCTATAAATTGCTTTGAAAATTACTATAGATGACGCCACTCTCAATGCTCCGGCTAATATTTTTGGTTTCTTTATCATAACAGACTTTCTTATCTTACGGAAGTTTCTTAGGCAGAGGCGCTGATAAGAGAGGCGTTAAATATTACTTAAGATAGGTTTTTCATTGATAAATTTTACAGAAGAGTACAAACCGGGCTCATGAAAAAAAAGACGATTTTGGTCTATTTTTGGTCTACCACACCGAAGCGTTCAGTTAGAAGTTAATAGAGAGGCTACTCTATAAAATTCTATCAAACATTATTTTCGTTTAGCAACGCTACATCGTATAACGGGCCAGAAAAAAGCTCGAAAAATAGGACAAAAACCAATTTGGCGTTTTTCGGCGCGTGGCTGCTGGGAAAAGGGGTGGTAACGCAATTTAAATCACAATAAAAAGCACCATTTTGCCAATAAAATATTTAAAATAGAATTTCTTTCGCTGAATTTAAAACAGCTTTTTGGGGGCTCGTCCCAAGATATAAGGAGTACCGCTGAGAGATAGATAGAAAACGGAGAGGAACTTAAACCAGTAGGGGAAAATATTCTTTAAGGGTTTCCAATTTCACTGGATAGCGCGAGTTAAAGTAGCTAAAAGCGGCGGTTCTTCTATAAATAAGTACGCTGCGGAATCGTCCGAAAGATGGCAGTGAGCGAGTCCCCGTTCTATAGAAAACGTGGGTTTTCGGCGGCTTACCGCCATGTTGGGGGGTTTAAAACCCTAAACCGCAAACGAAGTTACCGTCGACGAACCTTTATACGCCAATATATACCGGGTGTTTCGTGAAAGAACCTTAGATCTGATATTATTGTTTGGTAAAAGTATGAGGTTTAAGTGATTTGAAATTATTTAATTTTAATTTTCAATTTAAAATAAAGGTTTAAATCATTCAATTTTGAAATAATTTAATAATGTAAATAATTTTATTTCAATTGACAATTATAAACAGGCTTAAATCTTTTAATGTTTTATAAAAAATATTTAAATTGAAAATTAGACAATTCAAATTCAAAATAACAAGACTTGACAGAGAAATTGTATTAGGAATAATTTAAATTTTCGATTATGATAGTAATATAATCAACAAATCAATCAGATTGTAAATGGTGTATTAAGTGTTTAATTTCGCCTGTATTAAATGTTTGAAAATCATTCCAAACATTGAATTAAAGAAAATAAAAAAATAATTTATTGAAACTACTATTGTAATAATGGTCTAAATAACATGATTTATTTAAATAACAAAATAATTTAGGTAGCTATTCAAATTCGAAACAAAACCAATTACAAGACTTGATTAAGAAATTGAATTAAAATTAATTTAAATTTTGGTTTATGTAACGAATACAATCAACAAATCAATTAAACATAAAAAAATGTGTGAATTGTTTAACAATCATTCCAAATGTTTGATTAAAAAACTCAAAAAAATAATAATAATAATAATAATAATAATCAGCTAGGCTAATACCCAAGGCACCACCTTCGGCCTAAGTCATCGAGCGACTTTTAAAGCCTTTAATTCAGGTGGCCGGGTTACAATGCGTAGGAGGGTGGTTGCAAGCCACGCGAGCCAACAGCTCCCTACACTTACTATTACCGCTAACCTCCACAAGTTATCTACTTCGCTTTTAATAGTAAAATATTGAAAGATGATGTAAATGATTCTAAACATATTTTTCTGAATTACCATAGCTCTCTCACCGGAAGTAGCGAATTGTTGAATTGAGTTGATTTTGCTTCAAGCTTTGAGATTTTAAAACGAGAATGCACACTCGGTGGACAGGGGTGGATCAAAACTCATATTCTTATTGGCCATTTAAAATAATTATTTTTGCCCATTTAAACTAATTATTTTTGCATATTTAAACTAATTGTTTTTGGCCATTGGAAGAAATTCTTATTGTCCATTTGAAGAAATTCTTATTGTGGATTTGAAGAAATTCTTATTGTCTATTTGAAATATTTATTATTGGTTATTTGAGATATTTATTATTGGCCATTTGAAATATTTATTATTGGCCATTTGAAATAATTTTTATTGTACATTCGAAATATTTATTATTGGCCGTTTGAAATATTTATTATTGGCCGTTTGAAATATTTATTATTGGAAGTTTGAAATATTTATTATTGGCCTATTGAAATATTTATTATTGGCCGTTTGAAATATTTATTATTGGCCTATTGATATATTTACTATCGGCCATTTGAAATAATTTTTCTTGTCCATTCGAAACAGGAATGGCTGGGAATTAAAATATTTGGGTCAAATGGAACGGCAGGGCCGTCTTAAGGCATGGGTTAAGTGGGCTACAGCCCAGGGCCTCCAGCCAGTTGGGGGGCCCCGTAAAGGCCATCCATACTCTAGCGATAAGGGATTAGTTAATTAAATATTATTTATACTCATTTAATATTATGTATCTTTTAGTTACGTCTAAAGTAATTTGACTCATCGCCACATCGCGTATCATATGGTACCAACAATTTCTAAAACCTAACAGCGAGTCACTGTCAGTAAAAACCTTATTTTCAGTAGGACTATGTTTTACTTTTGAAATTAAAAGCTTTGGTTTGATTATTGTGTAGTTTAATTTAGACAACGGACATACAAAGGCTGACCGTTGGGGATCGCAAAGGTCTTAAGAAATAACTTAGCCCAGGGCCCCAAAAGGTCTTAAGACGGCCCTGTGGAACGGGGCAATGGATCGGAGAATAACCTTTGAAGGTAAATGAGAACGGGAATGGATATTTCTTAACTGGGAATGGGTGGGAATTTCTTTTCAACGCAGTTTTCTACTTCCGTTCATACGCGGGCCTTGTTTTAGGAAATGTAAGGCGAAACGGCGTTTCGAATCACCTGGTACGCGGCGAGAGTTTCAATATCAAGGCAAAACCGGGAGCTGGGAACTCTGGTGAAAATGAAATTTGTCCGAAGACGGGAGCGCTTTCAAGCCTTTGCAATTCGAATTTGCACAGGCTGATTCGCTATTCCTGGCGCGTCCTGAGGCCGCCTACCACCGCAGAAAAAGCGTTAAGTAACAAGATAAATGTATTGAAAGATACCGAACCCACGGCTACACTTAGGAGGCGCTCGCATCGCTTCGCTTCAATGCGTAGTCCACGATTCGCACCTTCTCCTTTGGCGCCCATTTTAAATCACCGAGCCTTAGTTTTCGTAGCATTTCGAATTTCGGGCACTTTTTTACGGATACGCTTTCTCGAGTAATAGATTTTAGTTTTCTTTTTCCTTTATCGGAACTAAAAAATGGGTTAAGTTGGGAAACCTGAAATGACATCCGTTTTCGAAGGTTTTGCAAATGGTTTTGTGGTGCGTAAGAAGGCTCGAGATTGAATAAAAGACTAGAATTCGCGGATGTGGCGTTTGTTGGAGATAATAAGAAAAATGAGAAAACGGATACTATCGAAACCATTTTTCCGTGTTTAAAAGGAATCAGTATAGAGTTTTTGGGCTAAAAAAGTACCAGGTTTTCATTGATTTTGTTTATCTCTCATGGCAGATCACCAGTGGTCACAAATGATTAAAGTTATTTGATCTAATACATGGGTTCATGATCTTTCAAAATGCGTTTTGCAAGAATGAGTTTTTATCTATTTTGATAAATTGGTGTTCCTTTTAAATGAAAAATGTGCTCACCCACGACA
This sequence comes from Leiobunum rupestre, assembly GCF_980474605.1. Taxonomy (NCBI): domain Eukaryota; kingdom Metazoa; phylum Arthropoda; class Arachnida; order Opiliones; family Sclerosomatidae; genus Leiobunum; species Leiobunum rupestre. The sequence goes on along the minus strand of NC_143392.1, from coordinate 29,933,957 downwards.
TAGACCTATTTCAAATAATAGTAATTTTAATTACTTGTCAATGTTTAAACTAAACAGTTCGTTATAAAAATAAACCTTTAGAATACTTGGATCCAATTTTGTTCACGGTATTTCCTAGCTATGTAATTTTTTTCTTATTGACTGTATATAATAAAATTCTGCAAACTCGTTTTCTTATAAAAAGAAATATTGAATTTATTTGGGGAGAAGGGGATTGAAAAAGAAATCAAGGCTACAAGAAAGAGAACTTCTAACCTTGTTAAATGGAAAAGGACGAAAAAGATGTTTCGGCAAACTGAATGAGCACGCTAACTAGGTATAGAAACTAAATATAATGGAACGAGACCAAACCTAGCGGAGTTATCGCAACGGCTTATCTGACAGTACGGAACAAAGCGGGACGAAGCTTAAAACATTGTTACGTGGAATTCGCTTCAATTTATCCTTGGCGTTTACTAGCTGGTGAGTTTAACACGATCTTTCCAAAATGAGGGACTGGGAGGTTTTTCCTAAGGCAAACAGGCGCCACCTAACAAACTTTATTGGTTGGCGAAGGGCCGTAGGCTGAGGGGGGGCTCTCTTCGAGAAATTGGTACGTTCAACTGTACAGTTTTAACGAAAAAGGTTTTTTCTTGTCTTCACTTTATTTGTAGGGAGCTTGAACGCAAAAAAAAGATCCTAAATTGCTAGAATGTTTTTTCTGGCTGCTATCCCGAGGCCAAACCGACCAATCAACTTGGATTTTTTTTTACCGGCTACAAATCACTTTCCAGAGTTTTTATCTCTTTTGGTCCCGTGAAAATTAATGAAGGGATTCATTTAGGTTCGAAAAAATGGGGGGTAATTAAAAAGACTGGAATTATGGAATTAGGTTACCACGAAAATAACAAAGCGACCGTAAGTTACGAATCCAAAGTTTATTAGGTTTCCCTATTTGCCAGAACCACAATCTCGACAACTGAAGGATTATTTATTAATCTATGGTTTCACATATTTACTAGGACCTTAGTCTTGACTAATAAAAGTGTCCTTGATGGTCTATGGTTCCACCTATTTACTGGAACCTTAATCTTGACTAATAAAAGTTTGTTTGCTAGACTATAGTTTCACCTATTTATCGGTATAATAATCTCGACAAATTAAAGATTATTTGTAGTGAATTGTTCACCTATTTACTGGAATATTAATATCTACAAATAAAGGATTATTTGTTACAGAATGGTTTCACCTATTTACTTGTAATAACGATTTTTTAAATTCAACATGGACAATAAAGTATTTCAACCACGTTTGACAAAGAAATATTTTCGTTAGTAGTTTTGTTTTCTTAAAATAATTGGTCTGCAAGTTTCGGTTATATTTTACTTCTTCTGAAATATGGTGTTCATTACATGACATAGACTGTTAAAAAAAGGGTGTTTTAATGGTATATTAAGGGTGTAATATCTGTAAAAAAACACTCTTTAATGTTAATTTAAACGCCATAAAGGGAGTTTTATTGTCCCAAATTAAAAACTTGAAAAGGTGTATAAAGGGTGTTATATTACCCCGTAAATTGAGTGATTTAACACCTGGTAAGGGTGTAGCTCCCTTAAGGCAGTAGTTTAGTACCCCAAAAGGAGTATTTTAACACTTTAAAGGGAGTATTGTAGCGCCCTTACGGCAGTAGTTTAGAACCTTAAAGGGAGTAGTTAAAAACTTTAAAGGGAGTATTATAGAACCCTTAAGGGAGTATTGTAGAACCCTGAAGGGGGTAGTGTAACACCCTGAAGGGAGTCGTTTGGTACCCTAAAACTAAAAGGAGTGGTCTTGTACCCTAGAGGGAGTAGATAATAACCCTGAAGGGAATAGTTTTATACCACAAACTGTTAACAAAGGAACCAAAACGGAGGACATAAGCACCCCAAACAGTGTAAATAAACACCCTAGCAGTAAAACTGCTTTTTAAGGTGTAGAATAACATCCTTTATAAACCTGTTAAGGTGTTAAATATGGGACAAGAAAAAACCCTTAAAGGGAATATAACCTGCAAAGCAATCTTTACGGAAGACCCCTTCAATTTTTCAAATGTCCCTGTACAGTGGCGCCAAACATTTTTAAAGCCAAAGGCAAGAGCGGCCAGAGCTGCAAGCGTTGGTGTTCCACACCAAATACCTGAGGTTATATTCCCTTTAAAGGTTTGAAAATACACCTTTTTTTAAGAGTGTATAGTTGTCATGTTTTGGGACCCGTACAGAAATGTTTAGTAGAAATTCTATGAAAACGTTTAGAATTCTATAGGTTACAAATGGGGCTCTGTAGAAAAAGAAAATTCTTCAGAAAGTTCTGGATAAAGCGGTGTATATTTTCCATAGAAGCTCTACAGAGATTTTCTTCAAAGTTTACGTTAGAATTTTTACGAGATTTTATACAAGATTCTTATGAATAATTTATGAAGCTTTTTTATTATTACCGTATAAAAACGTTTCTGTGGAAATATAGCTAGATTGACTATACGAAATTTTCTATACAAATTTTATAGAAAATACAGGAAGTTTCTGTGAAAGTTTTTATTCATTACCACGGAATTTAATAAAATAATTTAGAAATTCTTATTTTTTCCTGGGTGACATTTTCTACAGATTTTGTTTAATAAGGAAGTTTGTGTGTAAATTTCAGTGAATTATTTTACACAATTTCCACGGAATTTTATTAAAATAACTTTTAATTTTCTGAATAATTTTAGTCTAAGAAAATGGAATCCCAAATTTTAAGCTTATTCGATTAATCGGGTACCCGACTATTAAATGTTTTGGTAGTCGATAATCGAAGAATGTTTTCCAATTACTTATTCGAGGTCTAGTTCGAGTACTCGATTTAAAAAAATTCCGGGTAATCGATGATGTTCGAGTACTTGCACCATTTAAAGTTTTTTTTTAATAGATGGATTAGTAGCTACTCCACTCTCAGGGAAGCCTTCTAGCTTGTCGTTTCCCTTGAGATTACCGGATAGCGCAGTGGTTCTAGTCTCATTTCTATTTCTATGACTCGCACAGCCCTAGAATTGACCCTATTGAAAACGGTTAAAAGCTAAAACACGCCATTCTAATTAATCAGACGATGTGCACTAGTCACGGTCCAGTTTATTAATTATAGGCTAGTGGGGTCACTGGCATTGAGTTGGGAATATTAATCTAGAGGTCCAATCAAAACGTCGGATTTGAGTATTTCGCGAAACAAGTTTTTAAAAAATAAGAATACTGCCGTCTGCTCCCAAATGACGAGAAAACGTTATCATTCTACTCGGGGCGCCGTTTATCTCTCAATGGTTCGTTCAAATAAGACGCGTTTTCCGGCAAAAAGATTTTTTTTCAAAAATAATGGATAGCGCCACGGGTCATATGATAACGTTTTCTCGTCAATTTAGAGGAGACGGCACATTCGTAATTTTCAAAATCTTGTTCGCGGGAGCAGATTTGATTGGATCTCTAGATTAATATTCCCAACTCAATGGTCACTAGTCACCTGTCCACTTTCAAAAAAAATCCTTATTTCCCACCCTGCCAGAAACCAAGGTTTTAGAGAGAGTACATAGTCGTCTGCTCTTGTTTCTGCTCAACAGAAAAGGGCATTGGTTGAGAGTACAATAATTTATCAATTCAGCTTTATTCATAATTTGAATTATATGTTATATCTTTAAAGATTTGATGTAAAATATATCAAAATTTATCAATAATCATCAAACACGCAATACATTTTATTTTTTGTAAAAAATAGAATTCCAAAACAACTCGTATGTACAGCCCTTTTAAACAATGTAGAGGAATATTTCCCACATAAAAGCAATTTCCATAGACATAATAAAGAAATAGACCCAAGATTCTACGGGGGGTAAATACGAGAGCGATAACTAGCAGACAGCCGGTATTTGTTCCGTATTCCTGTGGTACCACGTTTAAGCGACGCCTGTCGATTAGGCGAGAAAATACAAAATCATCACGTGACACGTCACACATGTTCGTGTTTGTAATCTTTTAGGTACTCTGACGTGATTCGCGAATATTTTGGCTGTGAGAATTTAAAATAAGGTAAATTTTTATTATAATTTTTAAATAAGTCAATTAATTCTTTCAAAACCCAAATAAAAAGCAGCAGATGATCTTATAATTAAAAACAAAAAATTCTATTTGCGAAATGATATTTTGTCAAAGGCTTAAGTAACTATCCGTATCCGGTTTGTTGTGGAACTTGTGGTTATGGCTTGTTATGGGAATATTCTGAGATTCTAAATTGTAAACAAAAGTAAATGGAATTTTGATGAAAAGGATGATTCTACCTTGGATTAATAATGATTCTACTAAAGGTATGTAGCTATTGTCCTTGAAATAAAATTAGCTTTGACAATTTAAGTCTGATGGCTTGACCCTTCATTTCTAGATTTTTGTTCTTCGCTAATTTGTGGAGTTTGAGCTTGCAATATAAATTAATAACTTTCTTAATGAAAATGTTCGATTCCAACTTCAGGATCAAACATGTTCGTGGTGATCTGGTAAGATGTCCATGCCAACAATATTTCGTAATACAGCAAGTTCTAACAAGACTACATTTCTTTTATAGAGAGAGGAATATCTCTTCATAACAACTAAACAAAATTGGCTAAAAACCAAGGAGATCTTACTCAAATTATAATAACATAATTAAACCTACACGAAATGATCCTTGGTCAAAATTTAAAGGTGAGAAGTTGGCAGCACCGGTTTTTTCTATTTCACTTTCAACTGGATGTAATTTCTTTAAATTAAATAAAAAAATTATTTAGACTATTTTTACTTGTTTTAATTCTATGGAAACCAAACCAGAGTTGGAATGGCTTTTGGTGTGACCCACCTTTTGCCATTTACAATTTGTATATCCCGTTCTAAAAAGTGATCATTACAAATTAAATCATGATTTGAATGTGTCGCGATTTACAGCAATTGTCCATTGAGAAAGTATCGTAGGTTTCGTTATAAAAAGATTTTAAATAAGAATGAATATTCATCGAAATAATATGATAGTTTAATCCTACTTATAAAGCGCCACTAAACTTAAGTGGCGCTTTGGACTAGGCGCCCACAGGCTCTCTGTTTCGTATCCGTCCTGCCTTCCACAAGGCATTGTCTCCGTTACGAAGCAAAGGCTTGTGGAAGCCAGGACAGAGACGTTACGAAGAGTAGTGAGCGCTTGGCCTAGGCCATGTAGTACCTAACGCTTAGGAATATTTATCCGGTTTAAAATCAGACGCAAAAACTTTAGGGGTGCATTTGATAAACGGGTAGTACTTTTATGTTAGCTAACATGTTTCATAATTCGTTTTGATGATTTTTTTTATTAAAAAGTTATAGAAAAAGTGTTTTCTACTAAAAATCTTGTTTTTATTTGGTAAAAAAAGGTTAATTTTAGTGTTTTTACGCATTGCAATAACATGTAAAACAATACCGAAAAAGGTTTCATTCCATAAGTAGGATTAAATTATCATATTATTTCGATGAATATTCATTCTTATTTAAAATCTTTTTATAACGAAACCTACGATACTTTCTCAATGGACAATTGCTGTAAATCGCGACACATTCAAATCATGATTTAATTTGTAATGATCACTTTTTAGAACGGGATATACAAATTGTAAATGGCAAAAGGTGGGTCACACCAAAAGCCATTCCAACTCTGGTTTGGTTTCCATAGAATTAAAACAAGTAACAAAAGTCTAAATAATTTTTTTATTTAATTTAAAGAAATTACATCCAGTTGAAAGTGAAATAGAAAAATCCGGTGATGCTAACTTCTCACCTTTAAATTTTGACCAAGGATCATTTCGTGTAGGTTTAATTATGTTAATATAATTTGAGTAAGATCTCCTTGGTTTTTAGCCAATTTTGTTTAGTTGTTATGAAGAGATATTCCTCTCTCTATAAAAGAAATGTAGTCTTGCTAGAACTTGCTGTATTACGAAATATTGTTGGCATGGACATCTTACCAGATCACCACGAAGATGTTTGATCCTGAAGTTGGAATCGAACATCATCATTAAGAAAGTTATTAATTTATATTGCAAGCTCAGACTCCACAAATTAGCGAAGAACAAAAATCTAGAAATGAAGGGTCAAGCCATCAGACTTAAATTGTCAAAGCTAATTTTTTTTCAAGGACAATAGCTACATACCTTTAGTAGAATCATTATTAATCCAAGGTAGAATCATCCTTTTCATCAAAATTCCATTTACTTTTGTTTACAATTTAGAATCTCAGAATATTCCCATAACAAGCCATAACCACAAGTTCCACAACAAACCGGATAGTTACTTAAGCCTTTGACAAAATATCATTTCGCAATTAGAATTTTTTGTTTTTAATTATAAGATCATCTGCTGCTTTTTATTTGGGTTTTGAAAGAATTAATTGACTTATTTAAAAATTATAATAAAAATTTACCTTATTTTAAATTCTCACAGCCAAAAAATTCGCGAATCACGTCAGAGTACCCAAAAGATTACAAACACGAACATGTGTGACGTGTCACGTGATGATTTTGTTTTTTCTCGCCTAATCGACAGGCGTCGCTTAAACGTGGTACCACAGGATTACGGAACAAATACCGGTTGTCTGCTAGTTATCGCTCCCGTATATTTTTGGCAAATCAAACTCCGCGTAAGGTGTCTATTTCTTTATTATGTCTATGGCAATTTCTAATAAAAAAGGGGAAATTAAATTTACCGGAAAATTCGTAGAAGTTATAAAAGTTTAAAACGGGCTAAACGCTTTTAAATCATATACGTTATTAAAATTAATATATTTTTTCTGTATCATGCGCATGTGCGTATTGGTGCGAACAATTATAACCAGTAAAAATTTAACGGCCGGTTAGGAAATTTTATTTCACGTCGGCCTGCCACCACTGCAAGCGGCACATTTACGTTACAGCAGACCGCGTGCGAGGTTCGTAAAAATACTGACCGCGTGGCTCCTGGAAAAACTATCTTGATTGGGGAGATCAAATAGCTTTTTTTTTGGAATTTAAAGGTATGCAAACAGTACAATATATTAATTAATTAATTAATATTTATTTGTATAAGAGTGTGTTTTTGATAATAGTTAATTTCAGATGTCTTCCAAATACGAAAAAAGGAAATAAATTTGAAAAAAAGAGCGCTAGATGTGCAGAAAATTGATGCAATAATGGCAAAAGTGGATATAAAACAGAAACTCTGGGAGGAAAAGGGTTCGTTAGCTTTCTCAGTGGTTTCCTTCAAAAATGAGGAGCTGTTTCCCCTATACAATGATTGAGCCAATCAGGAACGACTCTGTTACGTTTGGCCTATGTCTCATGACGTCACGGTCAGAGGGAATAGTTCAGATGGGCGATGCTAGCTAACCTAGCGGTAAAACCAAGAAGCATATCCTCCTTGGTAAAACTCCCGAAGACGTTGTCACGTTGGTTAATTTATTCCTTTTTCAAAAATTTTGCCTCTGTTAAATTCAAGCGTGGCTCAAGCCCGAAAGAAATATACACCAGAAGAGTTAGCTTTAAAGCCGAAAAGTAAATTTAGTCAGTGTAATTTATTTATAAAAGATTTGTATTCAATTGGTACACTCTGTCTGAAAAGTTTGTTCGTCCTATAATTTAAAATTTTAAATAGGGATTATTTATTTTCTAGAAATGCTAGTAACAAAGTTCCTAGCTTGTTGAAAAGAACAGAAAAAGCCCTACAATACACGTGGGTCAGTCCATGTCAAATCGAGAGGTTGGGAGGCACTACCTCACCGATTTGTACATAAAATTTTGGTGCGTAAGTAGCCTTGAAATAATGACCATTTCCAAAATTTTGGCCCTCTATCGATAAAATTGGCCATTTTATGAACAATTGAAATTTTGCCACACCAAAGGCTCCGCCGACCCAAAAATCAAAATGTTTGGCCATATCTTCCAGAGAAATACCTTTAAACTATCGCAAATTTGTTTTCTAGGTGTATTTTGGACAAGGAATCGTATTCTTGCTTCAAAAATTACCTGCAGATATTGGTTTGGAATATATTAACGTTTTCGGGGGGTCTAAGAAACCCATAAAAAAAGGGAAATGACGTCACCTTCGATTTTTTTCATTTTTTTATATTTTTTAGCTATTGACCAAAGAAGCACACATTTCATGTTTCAACAATGAGAAATGTTTGGTTAAAAATTTATAAGAAAAATTCTAGTTCGAATTGAATTTTTGATTCTGTTGATAATAGAGATAATTTGTGAATGACCTTGAAAAAGGTGTTCAAGGTCATCAAAATTTACATTATCGCTAAGGCTTTTAAATGGTTAATTATTGACCCTTAACTTCCTTAAGTGCGTCTTCTTGGATCATGTCTGTTTAACATAAACTGAACAATGTTCAATGTAAAGAGTTTATTTCGAAATTATATTAACTCTAAATAAATAATGTCTATGACCAAACACTTCAGGTATAATAAGTCTGAAACTAAAAGTGAAATATAATTCAAACTTTCAGGGCACATTAACCATTTAAATGGCCTAGCGATAAAGTAAATTTTGATGACCTTGAACACCTTTTTCAAGGTCATTCACAAATTATCTCTATTATCAACAGAATCAAAAATTCAATTCGAACTAGAATTTTTCTTATAAATTTTTAACCACACATTTCTCATGGTTGAAACATGAAATGTGTGCTTCTTTGGTCAATAGCTAAAAAATATAAAAAAATGAAAAAAATCGAAGGTGACGTCATTTCCGTTTTTTGGGGGTTTCTTAGACCCCCCGAAAACGTTAATATCTTCCAAACCAATATCTGCAGGTAATCTTTGAAGCAAGATTACGATTCCTTGTCCAAAATACACCTAGAAAACAAATTTGCGATAGGTATTTCGCTGGAAGATATGGCCAAAAATGTTGATTTTTGGGTCGGCGGAGCCTTTGGTGTGGGAAAATTTCAATTGTTCATAAAATGGCCAATTTTATCGATAGAGGGCCAAAATTTTGGAAATGGTCATTATTTCAAGGCTACTTACTCACCAAAATTTGATGTACAAATCGGTGAGGTAGTACCTCCCAACCTCTCGATTTGACATGGACTGACCCACATATTTTGACATAAGGAAACTTATAGGTTTTGACCTATTTTCGTCTAAACTTTCCAAAATGTGGAATAGTAACTTTTTTGCCGCTTAGAAATTTGATTTTTTATTGTGATTTTTATATTCCTCTGGGTCGATTTAAAAAGGAAAAGTGTTCGAATTTTTAAATTTCAACCAATAATTCGCGAGCTACGGCCTTTTAAATATTAGGAGAGAATACGCATTTAACTAATTGGCGCAGCACGCAATACTAACATATCTAGAAGTCGATGAAAAAAAGTGCGACGCCGAAACAACTTTCTTGATATGTTAGTATTGCGTGCTGCGCCAATTAGTTAAATGCGTATTCTCTCCTAATATTTAAAAGGCCGTAGCTCGCGAACTATTGGTTGAAATTTAAAAATTCAAACACTTTTCCCATTTAAATCGACCCAGAGGAATATGATAATCACAATATAAAATCAAATTTCTAAGCGGCAAAAAAAGTTACTATTCCACATTTTGGAAAGTTTAGACGAAAATAGGTCAAAACCTATAAGTTTCCTTATGTCAAAATATGTGTATTGTAGGGCTTTTTCTGTTCTTTTCAACAAGCTAGGAACTTTGTTACTAGCATTTCTAGAAAATAAATTATCCCCATTTAATTTTTTAAATTATAGGACGAACAAACTTCAGACAGAGTGTACTATACAAACCAGTGAAGATTTAAACCAAGGCTTAGCTAAAATTCCAGTAGATAGGGATGTACAAACAAATTTTAGTATAGTAACATGGATTAAATAACCTTATAAGGTTATTTAATCAATGATAGTAATAACCAAGGTAATAATGCAGAATCGCAAACTGAGATTTTGGGTTCAATTGTATCTCAAAAAAGGGGGATGAAATTAATTGTTTTACAACTAATTAACTTAAATGTGCTAAACGTAAATGTGAGCCAAATAAAGCTGCTAAAGAGACAAATTGTGATGAAGATTTTACACTGTTGAAGAAATCAAAAGTGGATAACTGCACCCCGATTAAATTACTAACTTCAGTTGATAATGTCCCATGTAGCCTGTCGTGTATAATATTTTATATTGAAACTTTTCTCAATAACCGCTGGGACTTTTCGAATTATAGTTAAAAAATGTTTCTTTAAATTTTAATCATTTTTCACAACTGAAGTAGTTTCTTTAATTGTTTTCCCTGGATTATTTCTACTAGATGAGGCGAAACTGATCCGATAACCATTTTTGTAACTGTTGACACATACGGCATTAGGGAATAATGTGCAATAAATAAACCCCCGTTGTTAATTGCCTTCAAAACTACAGGGATTTTATTGAGGTTTTTGCATTATTACGTATTGCAAGACTAATAAGGTACATTATATGAGTGTGGTCTCTTTGCTTCTGTGATAAAGGCTTTTTCCCTTTATTTACCCTCTACATAATTTGAATGCGTTTCTTACTAACGCTCCAAATATCTCCTATGACACCACCTATCTGTATATAAATGACGCTGCTTAAATTTCTTGGCTTTGTTTTGAGAAAAATATAGTTCGTATGGCCCCCTTTTCTCTGAGGTGGCTTCATAATTTTTTTATTTTCATCCAGAACTTGGGACCACTTATCCACGGCTTTACTATCCCATACTTGCCAAGCTATCCAATTTACTACATTGGAGAGTTCATTTGCATATATTGGGTCACAAATTATAACTGGGTCAATTCCTTCTTCATTAAGTTCTAAATTGTATACCCAATTGTTCCATGCGTACAGAAAGCCACTATCCTCCTCTTTCTTCAGAATAATGCGAATGTAACAACTCGTGTTGAGAGCACATATTTTCTAGTAGTTCTTTTAAAGTTCCATTGTTTTTAAATTCGTTAAACACTTTTAACCGCACACCCCATTCTTCCAAAACAAAAACGTTTTTATCAATTATCTACCTAAGCCTTACCAAACATGTGAATTTTCACAAATAGCAGAGGCACCAAATCCAGCCCAAAGACTATATAATCAGGTGGATAAGGAACTGAAGAACTATAATATATCAGCCGATTTACGCAGGTACATGCGAGTAAAGCGCCATTTGTAATGCTCCGCCAAAGGGGGTAGGCACAAAACTAGGGGCATGCTTGGGGGATCCTCATTTTTGATGGAACAGGGCTACCGGGTCCTCCCAGACTTTCTGTTTTATATCCACTTTTGATAATGGGTAAAATGAAATTTTCAAACCATTTTTAAACTAAAATTAAGTGGTGTTTTTTAATTAATTGTTTTATTAAGGATATGTACTCAAAAGGTATCCAGCTGCCAAGAAAAGGGATGTCAGAGACTCTTTGGCTAACAAAATAAAAGAAGTTAACAAGCAGTATACTTCCAAAAATTGTAGCTAAATGAATAAAATGAAATATATATTGTTTTTTAATATAATTGTCTTAGTCCATATTTATATGAATATTTTCCAGAGATATTCTGTAGAAATTTCAATGAAGTTTGGTCGAATGTCTATAGATTTTCTATAGCAATTTCACTGAAATTTCGTGGAATCTACAGATATCTGTAAAATTTCTAAAGAAATCTACAAAATCAATTATAGAAACACCAAAAAGCTTTGTGTAAACTACACAGAAATCACCACTGTAAAACATTAGAACCACAACTTAAATAACCTAGAATTTACTCACAAACTTCATGTATGTTGGTTAAATTTCTATAGAAAATCTTACTCTGAAAAACACAGAATTTCTAAGATATTTTAAAAATATTTTGTGGTAATTGTATAGCAATTGATCAAAATTTACACACAAACGTCTTGTATTTTCTACAAAATTTCTTTAGAAAATATAACACAGAAAAAACTCAGAATTACTAAGCTATTTTAATATATTCTGTGGTAATTATGTAAAAAAATAATCCAAATAAACAAACAAGCTTCCAGTATTTTCAATTATATTTCTATAGGAAGTATTACTCAGAATTTCTATTATATTTAAAAAATAATTCTGTGGTAATTGTGAAAAAAAGTGACTCGAATTCTTGTATTTTTTATTAAATTTCTATAGAAAATGTTAATAAAAAAACTTGAAATTTATAGGATATTTTAATAAAATTCCGTGTTAATTGTGTAAAAAATTGACCCAAATTTGCACACAAATTTCAAGAATTTTCTATAATATATCTAAACAAAATTTCGTATAGTTAATCTAGATATATTTCTACAGAACATTTCTGTACGGGTTAAACCTAATCATTAAATATCAAAGAATATTTGATATAAGAAGTTAAGTAACTTGTGAGTTAAAGTAATAAAACGTCAGGTTCACTCTTCTAGTATAATTTAATGATCTTTATGTTTCACGGTACATATTTATACCTAGTTAAAAAACTAGTTTTATGGAAGTGCGATATAAGAAAAACATGAAATGCAAATATGCATATTTTATAAAAAGTAAATAAATAAAAATTGTATCAAGAAGCATCTATGTTGTTGATGCCAAACTACGTTAAGTTTAATTTTAAAAATATATAATAATAGAGACGAGATACTTCATGACTAAAATTCCTTTTCAAGCCGTTGTTTTATTCATACTCAATTAAAAATGATTGAATAAAATTATGATGTTATATTTTTTTTATTTTAATTAAAAAAAAATTTAGTCATGAAGTATCTCTTCTCTATTATTATATATTTTTAAATTTAACTTTAGCGATGACTTTTAACAATTTTAAAAGTCTAATTACAAAATTCAAAATAAATTATTTTTGTGGTGTCATCTATGTTGTTGATGAGAAAAATAAATACACTTTAATCTTAACTTTGACGAAGAAGCTTATTATTAAATTAAAAAATATATGAAGTCATCGATTTTGTGCAAAACAATATTTCTACAAATAAATGTTTTTACAGCAAATAAATCAATTTATGTATTGCTAAAATTTCTACTTCCTTTGGAGAAATCAAGGGTTAGTGATCTTGGAAAAATAAGCGCTCCATTTAAACTACAAATCAAACCTAAATTGCACTCTTCCAAGTTCGATACCCGATCTTAATTGGGAACGGAAAATTTGAGAAATGGAAATATACATCGTTGAAATTGGGTAAAGAGCGACACTTTTTTATCTCTCTATCTCTGTAGGAGGCCACCAGAGGGAGTGCCTGAGGCGATGGGGGCAGTGGGGGGGACTGGATTCTCGTCCAAAGTCACGCTCGTCGCCGTAATGGGGGCTTCTCCAATTGAATGTTGGCTCCTTCGCCCGGCTGTAATTGCATTTTATGCCTAATTATCCGGATGCCCAGGCTCTCCGCCAGAAGACAACTAATATAGATTTAACATTATATAGCGAAAGAGAGACCGAGAGATGGCGCCGCCAGCAGCGCTACCTTTATTACGCGCGATTGCATTACGCGCCTCGGAACAATTGACATTTTGTTCGGGTTCTAACATTGATTGAGCCAATTACCGAGTACCCGTCAAGGGGTACTGCGACGTGGGGGGGGCGGCGACGAGAAGCTTCGATTCGCCGCCTGGTGGCGTGGGGGAGCGACCCGACGAAGGAGGTAAAACTACGTACTTGTCGCCCTCTAGAAGAGGAGATTAGAACTACAAACTAGAGGGCGGGCTCTAGCGGAGGAAAGAAGAATCTACAGCCGGATCCCTTTCCTAACGACGTCTGATTTAGATTGCATCAGTCATCTTGCGGCCATAAACGAGCTAATTACCGCCTGCGATAATAAATAAGAGCATTTTTTACGTTGACGGAACCCCTAGTATTTTTAAATAAGCATTATTTACATATAATAATGTAGAGGGGATGTCAGCGTCGTTTTCTTTTGTAAATAGCCAGATTCATACGTTCTCAGTAACCTATATACGTTCTAGGTCTAATTTTTGGGATTACAAATCATGATTCCAACCATTTTATAGACCAACCCTTCATAGCAACATAAGCCGCATTTATCCTACCCCAGTATTTTAATTTCACTCGGGATACCCAAACACTGCGTGTGAAACACCTTTACAGGCGCTAATAGGCCAAAAATAGACCAAAACCGCTAATGGCGGCGTTAGAAAGAAACAATCATTTTAATATATAAAAAATTTGTAGACTCATAACAACATACACCCCATTTATCCCCCACCCCCGCATTTGAACTTAACCGTGAACACCGAATCACACTTCTACAGAAGCTAATAGACCAGAAAGAGACACAAACCGCCGATGAAGACGTTAGAGATAAACAATCACTCACGAATCATCGTCCATAGCAACAGAAACGGCATTCATCCCACCCCCGTATTTTAACTTCACCCAGAACACCGAATCACCGCGAGTGCAACACTTCTACAGGCGCTAATAGACCAAACATAGACATCAACCGCCAATGGAGACTGATACACCAAGTCGATCGTAAAATTGTAAAATCAGATAATAAACGACGATCAGCAATCCGTACATAATCATCGTCGGTAAATAGTAACCGTTCGTCTAAGTTCAAACTAACCCACCTCCCTTACAACCCCTCCCGGCCAATTCCTAGAAGGGGGTTTGCCTCTCCAACCCCCGGCCTTTGCGCGAAGTCGGAGAGAGTCAGTGGGGCCAATAAAGCGAAAATGGGGTGAGCTGACGAACGAACGAAGGGGGCTATAAATAATACGGAGTTACTTTAGCCCCGGTCCCTTCCGGCTCTCCCCGCCCGCGCGTCACAAAAGAGTAGAAGGGGAAGAGAGCACCCATTATCATGGTAATTGGGCGTTCAAGCTCACTCCCGCTATTTCCAAAATGCGACTCTCACTGAGATACTCTCTTCGGATCTAATCGATTAGAATAAGCAATGACAAAACTCCTAAAAGAGAGAAAGATGATTTGCGGCCATACGCTATTCAATATGCCCCTACCCCCTCCCCCCTCTCGTGTGTCCCCTCACGCCCTACCCCCCCCCCCCCTGACCCTCCCTTTTCAATTTATTTTCGTTTCACAAACGCATTCCGGATCCTCTCTAGAACGTGGTTGCCAGATACATTCTTTGATCGCATTTTGGGCGTTTTTAACATCATGGATTAATTAACTAATACATATATAACGTAAGACAGGGTTGCCACAGTACCTGGAAAACCTGGAATTCCTGGAGAAGTCAGGAAATTTTAATATTGGTCTAAAACTCAGGGAAAAGTGAGGGAATTTTAGAAATTAGTCTAAAAATCAGGGAATTTAATTTGGGTTTTCCAATATGAAATATTTACTAAAATATACGTTAAAAAATACAAATTTTTCTCACAAAGTAAGTCAGGGAAAACTTGGAAAAGTCAGGGAATTTGAATCTGAAAAAAACTGTGGTAGCCCTGTAAGAACAATAAGTATGACACTGCCTATTATTTTAATGCTAATCTCCTAATCGAACCTTTGTTCGACACTGATAAATTAATCCCACTACGTACC
Source organism: Leiobunum rupestre (assembly GCF_980474605.1). Classification (NCBI taxonomy): domain Eukaryota; kingdom Metazoa; phylum Arthropoda; class Arachnida; order Opiliones; family Sclerosomatidae; genus Leiobunum; species Leiobunum rupestre. The sequence continues at coordinate 29,918,427 of NC_143392.1, read as the reverse complement.
AGTTTTTGAGCGCTCAGTAAGTTTTTAAAACGGAATGTAATCCTTTATAGCAAAAGTAGCATAAGACCCAAAAGTGTATCAGAACGGTATAGTATAGTTAATGAGAGTTTGTCGCAAAGTAAAAAAGGGAAACGAGGGGGGGGGGTCGGAAAAAACGTCATCAAAATCGAGGTACTCCAGCGCCACCGAGTGAGGCGTTTTAGAACGTATGTCTACGGGCGATAAAATTGTAAAGAGTAAAACGCGCCAGACTATAGACTAAATATCATGTTGCTAGTACTATTCCAACTAGTAGGTTAGGTAGTCTATAGTGCGACTAGGTCTCACTTGAAATTTTGATAGGCGCGAAGGTACAGCTGACACACTTTTGGGTCTTATGCTACTTTTGATTATAGCTATAAGATTTGTTAAAAAAATATTCGATTTGTTGCATTAGTTATACATCCACATCACTTTAAAGAAAAATTTGGAATTAACAAACAGTTCCAGTGACTCTTGATGTCTACAATTATTAAAGTCACCCATCAAATTGTTGAATTAATAAATTCCAAACTATAATCAGATAGGATAATCAGCTGGCTAATTAATACCCATGTCAGATTATATTGCGTAGGAGGGTGGTGACCAAGCCCTTCATGCCACGCGAGTCAACAGCTCTCTACACTCACTATTTTCGTTCACCTCTACTATTTTATGAAAAGGGAAAACCCCTCTATTCGTTTATCACCAGAAGTAAATGAACCAAAGTTATCGAAATGGCGCTCAGAATCGGAGGGCGTTCTCCTAATGAAAATGATGAGAAAATCGAGTCAAATAAAAGCTAATTTCCATCCCCGTCTTTTGACGCGATAAATTGCACTTGGGAATAGCTGCCAAAGCTATTTCTATGTATAAAATATGGTTTCATAAAAACAAAAACTTTTTTTTCGGCCTAGGAGCGCGCAAAATTTCAAATTCGAGGTCAAAATGAATCTTCATAAAGAAAACGCCTCTAACATGGGGAGTATAACAGTCTGATATCTTCGGTTCATTTACTTTTGTTAATAAATTAATGCTACGTTTTTTTATTGGTTTTATTTGACATCAGTTACGTATTCAATTGATTACCATCAAAACTACAAACTCGCGTACCGACTACGGGAAAGTGATCAGCTCCTCGCTTTAAAGTCGCATTCGCCGTTTCTGGAAACCAAAGTTGCCAATGTTTTGTTTTTTTTTTTTAAATCAAATTATTAATCGATTTTTTTTATTTAAATCGGATTTTTATTGATTTTATGATTTATTTGATTTTAATTAAAATTTCAAAGTTTTATATAATTTAGTATCATAATTTTACCTAAAACAAATATGTTTTAATTTTACCTAAAACAAATATGTTTTAATTTTACCTAAAACAAATATGTTTTAATTTTACCTAAAACAAATATGTTTTAATTTTACCTAAAACAAATATGTTTTAATTTTACCTAAAACAAATATGTTTTAATTTTTAAAGACTAATATGTATAATGAATTTATTAAAATTAAGCTAATAATCATATAGAAGTTTTTATTTTTTAAAACCTATTTTGGTACTTTACAAAATAAATTCGGCGGAAACCCCACCCACAGGTAGAATCCAAGGCAACATTAGGGGGGGGGGGGAAGTACGAGAAAGATTATATTTAAACCTAAATTATAGCAATTGGCGAGGTTTTTTCTTTTTCAAAAATACCTCATGAAAATTGATTTAAATCAATGATTTTAAAAAAAAAACTCATTGATTTAAATCATTGATTTAAATCGTGATTAAAATCAAGTTGATTTAAATCAGCCAACCCTGCTAGAATCTCAAAGCGAAAATTTGGACCAAATGCGAAATTACGGCAAAAAATTATGGATCCCGTTATGTTGTTTGAAAAACTACTTTTCCGGTCCGAATTCGAAAGAGATCAGATATTTTCCCCATCATTATTATTATTACGAAGGATTGTAAGAAAGTAAATAAATAAATATCGAGGCGAAATTGGACTAGTATATTCAAATTGGGTTAATTTGGGAAGAGCGCGAGTATTTGGCGTTGGTTTGAATAGAATACGTAATAGGGTTTAGAGTTCTATGAATTTATAATGCACGGTAAACAGACTCGAAGGAAATTAGCGGATCGCAAATATATCTACATACGTTACGCCCTTTCAAACGCGCTAAGCACTATACGACGCCAGCCAATCGCTGTTAGTCCTATATCGTTCAACCAATTACGGAGCATAACTTAGGCGTCAATAACATTGTTACCAAGTCAACCAGAAATTACTTCACTACGCTGTTACGCCATAAATACACCAACAAAACAGTTTTTAATGATCGTGACACTTTCTGATACTCAGCGTCGAAACATTCCGTAAACAGAGAGCTTACAGTACCCGCGTCTCGAACGACCAACCTTTGAAGATCTTACGTCAAACTAACTTTGCGGTACTGGCTCATTTTTTCCAAATTATAGATATAAATCTGCAGATCTTTTTTTAAAGCAAGTGTCGGCTCGACGTGAAGCAGCTCTTTTTTCCACAGATGTCGCTAGCGTCGCAATCAAAACAAGATGCTTACGCTACATTTCGACCCAAAATGCGGGACATAAAAGTACCCCTCGCGTGGACTGGCTCGTTTGTAAATTTGACAATAACTTAAATTATAGTATTTTTTTACAAAATATTATATATGAGATAACTTAGGTTAAAGTCCACTAATAAGAGCATAAGTTGTCTAATTATAATACTCTACAATGCAGCTCTGACGACGTTATTGTTTCACTATTATGAATTTTAGCTTCTTTTTCCATTAATAGATGGCCCCACGATCTCCACTAATGTCGTTTTTTCGAAGAACCGGAGAGATTCATTGCCATCTCTAATAACCAGGGCTTTATCATTATACAGGTGGCAATGATAGAGTTGACTGTTGCTTTAAGTCAACTTCATGATGACTTGGCTTAAATATTTAGAAATAATATCAGTTCTATCAAGTTGTTTGCTCGCGTGGCATGATGGGAGTGATGTTCTACTTACAACTGTTTAAATAAAGAATTACTCTAAATTAGACAATAAAAATTTATTCATTGAACTGATATAACACGCGGTTACATTCTTGGCCGGCCGTCAAGTCACTCACTTGCCTACCGTAGTTCGTCACTAAATCTAATTTATCATTTTAGAGAGGCTGGTGCCATCTCTTAATATTTGAACTAATTAACAAACACTACAATGGGATTTTCACCCAAAAGTCGCTAGATGACTTGGTTCTAAGGGTGCCTTGGGTATTAGCCTAGCTGATTATTATTGTCATTGTCATTCGGGTGGCAGAGTGCTTAGCACTTACGCCTTGCAGCACGAGGAGCCGGGTTCGATTCTAGCTTGTGGCACTGGGTGAAAACTCGGAACCACACCATACCAGTAGCGGTGCCAGCAATAGGCCGGGGTAGGCCTATTGAAACTTTGGTAGGGGCCTCCAAAAGTCGTCCTAAGGGGCCTCCAAATTATTTAATATAAAAAATTCTGTAATTTGTTTGCGAAATAATTTATTTATTTATTAATTTTTCAATATCCAACGCGAGTGATTCGCTTAACGACACTGCTGTTTTTATTCCTTTCCAAGGTAACTTTTCTTTGACAGTAGTTTATTTTTTAGTTTTAATTTTTCGCGAGCGTTACTATATCGAAATTGTATCTTTAATTTTATCTTTACAAATTAATGGTTCTGAAACTTACTTTACTAAATGTACCTACGTACATTCATTTTCGTAAAGTTGTAAGTTCTGATGTAAGGGATGTACATGCGAAGTACCGAAGGAATGAATGTAAATTGATAGACTGGAATTCAGTCGTAGAAATAAGTAAATAACCACTCATTTGTTAAGTACACAAAAGAGGAGCAACACACACTCAGTTTTTAGTAATGTTTAAATTCATAATTAATTCTAATTTTGTCGTTGCGTACCCATTTTACCCAAATATTTCCCCACTTGCTTCAAAAAAATTAAATAATCCACGTGGACGGATTTTAAAAAAATATGGTGGGGGGGGGCCTCCATAATTTGGTGGGGCCTCCAAATGGTTGGCCTACCTCCCCAAAAATCCTGGCGCCGCTACTGCTCCATCCGCGTAGAGTTTGCCAGTTCCTTCGGTTTCCCCTTTCCATAGGAACTTGTAGATGTTAACAGTAATAGTATGTGTATTGGCTCGCGTGGCATGAAGGGCTTTCCACCACCCTCCCACGTGGTATAACCCGACTACCCGAATCAAAGGTGGTGCCTCGGGTATTAGCCTAGCTGGTGTATTAATTTCAACTTAGGGAAAATGAATAAGTTGAGGCGATTTGCAAGTGGTGCGGTGGTGCCCAGTGGTGCAGAATATTTCTCTAGCTTCAGTTGCAGTTTGATCTTATGACGTATTATATTTTTCCCCACTGAATGCGAAAGTTTAACAATGTTTACTTGGAAATACCAGTCTTGCGCGCTGAAATGGTTTTCAAACACTGGTTTTCCGCCGATAAGCCTTATCTTATAAGACCGTCGCTTAGGTAAGCGAGAAAAATATTCTGCACCACACGGCACCACTTGTAGTAGAAATGGAAAAATCTATCTACCCTTAAGAGTCAATTAAATCAGTCCGGTAACTCATTGGTTCCCAGAAAATGACGTAATCGATTGTACACAGGAAAATTACATTTCTCTTTATTAACTTGTGATGTCTTCGGGATCACGTGGTCATTCTTCCCAAATGTAAATAAATACATTCTAAGTTCCATATTATATTCATAAGGATTAATTTTTCAGAACAGTGTAGATTACGACGCGGAATTTGGTTTTTGAAAGCAATTTATTTATTTATTTAATTTCTACGGATTATAATAAAGTGGACCAAATGTGTTATTTTTTATCTATATGGCTATTGTAAAGCCGAGTTCCCACTTGACGAATTTTCGAGATTTCGCGACGAATTTAATTTTCGTCGTAGCTTTGAGCTTTGCTAAATTTCACTTGAATGCGTCAATTCGCTTCGCGAAAACTGCATTTTTCGCTAAGTGGGAACTAGCCTCAAGTAACCAAAGCGATAATCCCTCTAATAAGTGTCACATTGGATCCATTAATAGAACTAAAATTACTTGAGCAACAGAATAGTTAAATATCAAATTAAATTAATTTTATTTGGTTTTTATCTCTTACGTTTCAGTTAATCAATTGAAGGGATTCAACGCGAAATAAAATGTTTTGAAATATTTTAAAATCTATGTAATGATTCGAATTCCAATATTTTAAAATCTCTCTGTAATAATACCAATTCAAATATATTAAAATGTCTTTGTAATAACACTAATTCAAATATTTTAAAATGTCTTTGTAATAGCACTAATTCAAATATTTTAAAATGTCTTTGTAATAACACTAATTCAAATATTTTAAAATAAAATAAATCTAACTAATGACTGCTCCAGTTTATATGTTAATTTTAAAACAAGTTGGCAAGCCAAAATATACCTCTCCTCGGAAGTATGGTCCCTAGTGGTATTAATTTCTCGATACGACCCCCAAAGATATCTCCGCAAGTCAGAGCTATTTACGAAAAACGTATTCTCGGTTCAAACCCTGCCTGGTATAAAATTTTAATTTTAATTTAAATAATTGAGACGAAAAATCGAGTTAAATTTATTCAGAATAATATAAATTAAGTAGTTACAACAGCGAGTTAGATTCACTAAAACAATGCACAATTGAATTTAAACCTTTTTACAGTACATGTTTATCAGTTGAATATAATACTAAGCAAATTTTAATGAAAGAAACATCTACAGATGGTATTTGTATTTTTCTCGCTTACGAAATACTTGCCGCATCTTTAACGCTCATTTTATTTCAACTTCCAGTTGACGTTGTGACACATACCGCATGAAAAAGACCAATGCCGTCCAATTTCCAATATCATATAATGACTCGCACACCCAAGAAATCATTGACTGCGTTAGAAATCGTAGATATCCAAATATCCACACCAAATATATTTACAAGAAGCAAAAACCTTACCATCAACAAAGCACAGAGAGCCACTTGACTAACCGCCAGCTCTTAAAGCAATTAACGTTAAATTATCTCCTTTGAATTAACACAACTATATATAGGTCGTTAAATAACAAAAAAAACTAACAAAGTGGACCACCCACAGGGTCTACCCTTTAACCCTCTAAACTCGGCTGACTGCGCTAAAACAAGATTTAACCTTTAAAAAAAACCAGATTAGGCCTTCATAAATTCATTAATAAAAAAAGACTTTATTACCTATTATGCTTACGATGCCTGTCTTAATTTCAGTGAATCTAAGCAGCTATCGGTGGTTCTGTGGTAGAACGTCCGCCTGTCAATCAGGAGGTCTCGGGTTCAAATCCCACCCGATGCGATCGCAAATTGATACTAAGACGAATACCGTGTACAACTGGTGGAAACCCTGCCATTGGACGTTGAGAGGTAGCATTACAATCAGCACTCGGTCCGTCCCAAAGTCATTAAGAAGAAGTTGGAGAGAAAACGCCCATATAAACACAACAGACTCAACATGCACAACCATCAGAACACAAACACCACAAATTCAACACTCACAACCTACGCATAAACATTACAAAAACGTAATACACCAAACCGTCACGACGGTGAGCGAAAAAACACCATCCAAACCAAACCGCAAATGCATCCGTTAACGCTCACCGTCACACGGTGGTTTTGCCAACCCTTTGAGAAACTGCGTACGCAGTGCTTACACTTTGCACCGAAAATGCGAACGCGTTCGCAGGCCTGACAGACCCACAGACCCACAGACCCACAGACCCACAGGCCCACAGACCCACAGACAGACACGGTGGTTGTATAACCCCTCATAGGGGACTTTGTCCCCTCGGAGAGGTAATTATAAGCTACTTAAGTTATTGTATAGTTAAAATAGCGCTGGATTTTTACCTCTCCGAGGGGACAAAGTCCCCTAGGAGGGGTTATACAACGACCGTGTCTGTCTGTGGGTCTGTGGGTGGGTCTGTGGGTGGGTCTGTGGGTGGGTCTGTGTGTGGGTCTGTGGGTGGGTCTGTCTGTCTGTCAGGACTGCGAACGCGTTCGCATTTTCGGTGCAAAGTGTAAGCACTGCGTACGCAGTTTCTCAAAGGGTTGGCAAAACGACCGTGTGACGGTGAGCGTTAACGGATGCATTTGCGGTTTGGTTTGGATGGTGTTTTTTGCTCACCGTCGTGACGGTTTGGTGTATTACGTTTTTGTAATGTTTATGCGTAGGTTGTGAGTGTTGAATTTGTTGTGTTTGTGTTCTGATGGTTGTGCATGTTGAGTCTGTTGTGTTTATATGGGCGTTTTCTCTCCAACTTCTTCTTAATGACTTTGGGACGGACCGAGTGCTGAGTGTAATGCTACCTCTCAACGTCCAATGGCAGGGTTTCCACCAGTTGTACACGGTATTCGTCTTAGTATCAATTTGCGATCGCATCGGGCGGGATTTGAACCCGAGACCTCCTGATTGACAGGCGGACGTTCTACCACAGAACCACCGACACTTGTTACGCCTTATTGAAAATTAGACCTTCAGCTTTATCGGAAGCGTATTTAATAGAGTACGAAATTTTGGTTTAATTGAAATAGAATTGAAATTGAAATTATTGCATCAAAGAAATTCTAATTTAGCGTTTCTCTATTGATTAAAAACAAATGCGCCACCCAGGTTTCGAACCCAGACCATTCGGCTTGGCAGTCGAGCGCTCTACCACAGAACCACCGATAGCTGCTTAGATTCACTGAAATTAAGACAGGCATCGTAAGCATAATAGGTAATAAAGTCTTTTTTTAATAATGAATTTATGAAGGCCTAATCTGGTATTTTTTAAAGGTTAAATCTTGTTTTAGCGCAGTCAGCCGAGATTAGAGGGTTAAAGGGTAGACCCTGTGGGTGGTCCACTTTCTGAACGACCTATATATAGTTCTGTTAATTCAAAGGAGATAATTTAACGTTAATTGCTTTAAGAGGTGGCGGTTAGTCAAGTGGCTCTCTGTGCTTTGTTGATGGTAAGGTTTTTGCTTCTTGTAAATACATTTGGTGTGGATATTTGGATATCTACGATTTCTAACGCAGTCAATGATTTCTTGGGTGTGCGAGTCATTATATGATATTGGAAATTGGACGGCATTGGTCTTTTTCATGTGGTATGCGTCACAACGTCAACAGGAAGTGAACGAGTCGTCCACTACCAGATATCTACGGTATCTTCATCAAGGGCGAGTGTTGAAATAAAATGAGCGTTAAAGATGCGGCAAGTATTTCGTAAGCGAGTAATTCCAAAAAGCCTCTGTAGATATTTATTTCATTAAAATTTGCTTCGTATTATATTTAACTGATAAACTTGTTCTGTAAAAGGGTTTAATTCAATTGTGCATTGTTATAGTACGTCTAACTTACTGTTGTAACTACTTAACTTATGATATTCTGAATAAATTAAAATTGGTCGTTTCGTCTCAATTATTTTATATTATAATTAAAATTTTATACCGGGCGGGATAGAAATGGGTTAATATTTTTAACAAATAACTCTAAATTGCGGAGATATATCTTTAAGGGTTATCTCGAGAAATTAATACCACTAGGGACAATTCTACCGAGGAGAGGTATATTTTGGCTTGCCAACTTGTTTTTTAATTATTTAAAATGTCTTCATAATGATACGACTAAAAATATTTTAAAATGTCTCTGTATGGATACGAATTATAATATTTCCAAAATCTGAATGTCTAAAAAACTATTTAAAATATCGAGCAACGAAAAAAAAGCAAAATTAAAAATAAATTGCGATTAAAAAAAGAGGGATCTAATTTGAAGTAATTTGCCGTTTTTCATTTAGCAGATCCGTTTAAAAAAGGCAAGACTTTCAAAGACAATTTTTTAAAAGAGGAAATTCGGGTTAAATATTTAACTAAATTTCTTCCCTGATACAATTAGCGAAAACAATCATAGCCTTTAAAATAAGCGACTCGAGCGTCGCCTACCCGCTCGAGTTAAAAGTTAAGAACAAATAATTTCGCCCAGAGAGCGAGCGAGAGATGGCGCGGGTTACGTTAACTTTTGATTTCCAAGCTAATCTAATTTGCATATTTAAAAAGAACTTCTGAAGAACTAATTAGACATTAACGAAATTAGGCCGGTAGCGCTCCGCTGTCGGCTGCGACTAGAAGAACAGGCGCCTCTTCCCAAAGTAAAGCGCCTAACTTAATCATAGGGATGAGAAATTAGTTTTGTAGCGCGCGCCTGCGATGATACCGACGGGCACAGTCAGGTAAATCTAACGCGATCATCAAAATGGTGGAATAAAATTCAATTTCAGCAACACGAGGACAGTTCGCTTCCAAAGATTCGAGCCGTTGCGTATTTTTTTCACCGGAAACTCGACATTCGAGGGGTTTGAGTTAGAGCTTAGACAAATAGACCACTGGACTGGAATCTCTTACGCGCGTTTGGTTCTGGTACGGCTGAGCCGCTTTGAGCGCTACGGTGTCCGATATTGGAAAGATTTCCACCCAAATATTAAATATGTAACAATATAATATGCAAAGAACGTGCTTTGTATTTAGGTGGAAACATTTCGAAATTATCTCACTTGGAACGCTGGCGGGCGATGCTGTTTGAAGAATGGTGGTTTTTGTTTGTGATTCGGGTAGTTTATCAGCTAGGCTAGGCTAATACCCAAGGCACCACCTCAGGCCCAAGTCATCTAGCCACTTATATTGCCTTTAATTTGTAAATACAATGTCTTTAATTTCTATCTCCGATAAATGGATACTTTCTTTCAAATATATAAGACTTTTTTGGTTATTAGCCTAGATTAACTGATTATTAGTATTAATTAATAACTTTTGGTCTATCAAACGTTGAATTTTCTTAAAATATTTTCCATTGTTTAATTTAAGAAATGTAATATTAATTAAAAGGAAGATTTTAAAAGTTTCTGTTTATTGAAATAAAAAATTCATGTTTACTTAAATAAAAATTTCTTGTTTACTGAAATAAAAATTCAATGTTTACTTAAATAAAAATTTAGTGTTTACTTAAATAAAACTGTCGTGTTTACTGAAATAAAAATTTCATGTTTACTTAAATAAAATTTCGTGTTTACTTAAATAAAAATTTCGTATTTACTTAAATAAAAATTTCGTGTTTTACTTAAATAAAAATTCATGTTTACTTAAATAAAAATTTCATGTTTACTTAAATAAAAATTCAATGTTTACTTAAATAAAAATTTAGTGTTTACTTAAATAAAAATTTCACGTTTACTTAAATAAAAATTTCGTGTTTACTTAAATAAAAATTCATGTTTACTTAAATAAAAATTTCGTGTTTTCTTAAATAAAAATTCAATGTTTACTTAAATAAAAATTTCATGTTTACTTAAATAAAAATTTCATGTTTACTTAAATAAAAATTGAATGTTTACTTAAATAAAAATTTAGTGTTTACTTAAATAAAAATTTCACGTTTACTTAAATAAAAATTTCGTGTTTACTTAAATAAATATTTTATGTTTACTTAAATAAAAATTTCGAGTTTTATTTAAATAAAAATTCATGTTTACTTAAATAAAAATTTCGTGTTTTCTTAAATAAAAATTCAATGTTTACTTAAATAAAAATTTCATGTTTACTTAAATAAAAATTCCGTGTTTACTTAAATAAAAATTCCGTGTTTACTTAAATAAAATTTCGTGTTTACTTAAATAAAATTTCGTGTTTACTTAAATTAAATTACATCTAAAATGAAGCTAATAAATTATCTACATTTCTTTTTACCCATAAACGGTCTAAGACCTTTCAAACAAACTGTAAGGAAGTCTACGTCACGGAGAAATTTGGGAGAATAGCGGAGGGGGGGGGGCAGGATGAAGGGGTTGGCTAACTAAATTTCAAAAGAGGGGGAAGAGGCTCCGCTTTCGCAAAAAGAAGGGGGGGGGGGTGAGGGGCGGGATGAGCTTCAAAAAGCGGGAGACTAGAGATAGAATTTCTAATTCTTCGTAGTCAAATTAGCTCCCGTTTCCATGGAAATACCTCAATTTGGCAAACTTTAAATAGTGTCGACACAGTCTGGGCGCCAGAAAGAACGAATTCTCTTCCGTAACAAGATTTATGTAAAACAAGCTTTGCGAAACAGGCTTAGAGATCCTTCCTCAATTCTGTGTCCGGGCCTCGGCTTTTTATTTTCGCTACACTAATTTTAAATTTTGATAGTTAAATAGTTATAACGTCGTAAAGCCGTATTTGAGCGAATTAGACGTTTTTAAATGGCATTACCTTTTCGACTTAAATTTTTAAACATTGGAGGAGACTCTGATTTTAAAGCTTCGAAAGAGGTTAATGGATAAACTTACCTTACTGACATATCTCGGAAAACCACTCAACTACCTAGTGATCATATTTTAATACTGAAAAAATAAATATTTAATATGAAAAAGTGAAGTTTATATGAATTCATAATACCCGACTTTTAAAATTTGTCATTCAAAATGCTATAGTTGTTTAAGCCAATTAACACTTTCCAATTTCGTACCCATTACCCCAAAATTTCATAATTATTCAGATTTCAATTTACTTTTAAGGTTATTATTATTAAGGTAATAAAGTCAAAAATATAACTCCTTGTTTTCGACTTTTTAAAATTTCCCAATTTTGTACGAATTGCATAAAATTCATAACGATTAAGATTTTCTTATTATAATTATTAAGATGATTTTTATTAATACTATTATTGTTATTTTTTACATGAAAAGTTTAAAAAATAGCCAGTTTGACGATATAATTAAAATTGTACACAAACTAAAATATAATTTTTCAACGGAGAAAAAAAATCTAATAACATCCGGTTTAAATTTTATAATTCCTTTTTCTATACTTAAAATAAACTGCTTTCTTGGCTACCGAAATTTCCGCCTAATTAGTTTGAAGGCTCAAATTTGAAAATAACTAACTAATGTGATCGTAAATTCAACATTCAATTGCTTTGTCAGTCCTTAGCCATATAGTGTTTTAAATTGCAATTGGGGAAACAGACTATCATTAAAGAACTTAGCGTTGTGAGAATAGGAAATGTCATACTTATGGGTATTATGTTACTTATGATATTATGAAGCTGAAAATGTTATTGACTAAAATTTGCCATTTATTAAGATTATTAATGGATATGAAAATAGAATTTTCATAGAGTATGAAAAACTTTGTTGGAGGTACTCGGAAATTACAAAAATTAATAAATAAAATAAATAAATTTATTTTAAGCAAAAATAATGAAAATGGGTTTTCAGTTTTTGGATACTAAAGTACCCTCAACAAATGATAGATATTTCGAAAGTTCTTTTCATCCTTTAGCATACAATTTCCATTTGGCTCTCTCAATAACACTTCACAAATCGAAAACATTTCCAACTAAAATAAATTAATATCTATAAAGTAGTAGCGTAAGTAAAATAATTAACATAAGTATATTCTAAACGAGTAGTAGCGTAAGTAAAATAATTGACATAAGTATATTCTAAACGAGTAGTAGCGTAAGTAAAATAATTGACATAAGTATATTCTAAACGAGTAGTAGCGTAAGTAAAATAATTGACATAAGTATATTCTAAACGAGTAGTAGCGTAAGTAAAATAATTGACATAAGTATATTCTAAACGAGTAGTAGCGTAAGTAAAATAATTGACATAAGTATATTCTAAACAGAAAATGGCTAATTTTTCTACGTAAATAAAGACGATGATTTTTCTGCGTGAACGTGTGTGAAAAGTCCGTAAGTTGCGAGATAATGTTTTATCTGTAGGTGCTCTTATTTTAAAATTTAGCCTTTAAAAAACGTAAGAGGACTAACCCCATCTATTGATCAAATAATGAAGTTTCTAGGGTGTTTATTAATGTTAAATGGTGACCGCTTTAGTTGTCTCGGGTAACATTCATTTCTAGTGTAGTTAATGGGTTTAGGATGATTAAAAAATATGGAGCGATAAATGCTATGTCATTTAATTCAACCATACACGATTAAAATTGAAAAATAAATTATAAAGTAATTATACTCGATGAACTTTTATTTTTATTTTGAAAGCGAAAACCAAATGATAAAGAAGAGAACATCTTTCAAAGACACGACGGAAACACGTTTTATTTCCTCTGGCTTTTTTGAAAGATGAGCCACTTCCGGCATGACCACTTAGTCCTGAAACCGGGTTCGTAGCATCCATACTTCCATTAACCAACAAGATATCCCCGCGCGCGCAAACAAATCGTCTCAAACTACATCTCTGTCCACTTTCGCTTTCTTCTAAGCGGAGTACATTTTTTCTTCCGCCTTAGAAATGACCCATCTCGAAAAAGGAAGAAAAGAAAAGTCCACTCCATTAAAGATGGTCAAAGCCGCTCTCAATAGAACAGAGATGGCGCTGTACGCGGCCTTAACTGCATCCTAGCCACTGATGGGCATTTTCGTCATATCCATGATCAGCCCACGAGGCGCTCGTGCGAAATTGAAATAATTGACGCTCCCGCTCTGTCATATCCACTCTGAAATTTTTGTGATTCGCTCATTTATTACCTGGATTAGAGCTAAATCTCTTCATCACTCAGCTCACGAGCTACTCGTGTTAAGTTTAAATAATTGACGCTCTCTCGTACCCAGTCAGATATTTTGTTGATGTACCCTAGCTCGCTCCTTTTTTCACATTTGCTCATTTTTGCCTGGATTAGAGAAATTATCTCCCGCGCTCAGATCAAATATACAGCTCAAAGTTTCTTTAAAATGGTGGTGTTCATTAAGCAACGTTTAAAATCTTATCCAATTCCTTAATTATATATTGGAGATTATCATTTAGCTGCATTATGAAAAATGGTAAGTATAGAAAATGAACTAAAAGTTATAGAAATCAACAAATATTTTTTAGTTTAGAGCCATGTGCAAATAAGGCTCGGTCCAAGCAATTAAATCAACAACCCATCTCTTCTCTCACTCATTATGTCAGCGAGAGACACACCCAATTCACTTTTTAACTGAAAGATACTTTTTTAGAGGAGCTCTTCTGCTCACACGAGTTATTGAATGTATAGTACTCTTGATCAACCCGCTTATTAAGACTCACCTTGAAGAGCTCTTCTGCTCATACGAACAATCAAATATATAGTACTATTGATCATTTCACTTTTTAAGACTCTTCTTGATGAGCTCTTTTGCTCATGATAAAGTACTTATATAGCACTTTTGAGTGTTGAGCTTCATTTCTGTCCCAAACGTTTCAATTTGTTTCGGAAACGAGAGTATCGTGCCCAGCCCTGATCGCAGCCCTTAACAGAAATACTATTCGTTTATAGCGAAGTCTAGTCTTAAATCCAAGGGAGGTTAAGGCAGGATATTTTGGGAAATAATGGTTACTCGGAAGTGGAGGGGGAGGACTGAGTAATAGATGGTCCAATGACGTATCGGAATGATGGACCAATCTCAGAGGGGAGGGGCGTCAACCCTCCCCACCCCCATCTGCTTTACTGAAGCGCCGTAAGTTTGTTTGCAAGAAAAGCGAATAGTGGGGGTCTTTTGGGGCCGGTATAAAGGGGATGGGGAGGCTAAAAGGGTTATTTCGCTACTTGATTGAAGCTAATGGATTCTTGGTGGAGCAATAAGTCGAATCTTTTCCAGTTTATAAAACTGGCCGACTGCTCAGTCTCTGATTAACGAGCCGTGGGCGGATGAGAAGCGGCGCTCTTTTCTTTACATACGCGCAAAAAACGGAAGATATACAGGGTGTTGTTTCGCTATTGACCAGCGTATTTGTCTCCTTAAAATAAAACTTTGAATTACAAATATTTCCCTACATTTTACTTTTAAATAATCGGCCGAGCGAAGTGAACTCGAAATCTTTTTGGTTCTGACGTCATTATTAACTCTGGATTTCTACAAATACGTTCACATTTTAACAATATATCAATTTATGTAACATTATTATTACAGATTTTGCTGTAATTCTTTAGAATGCTTTTTTTAAATCTGAAATAAAATATCAACAAAATAGTTGATATCCTGAAAATCACTTTTTTAAATTTAGTAATTAGGTTTATCGTCGTTTAGGTAATATAGAGTGTAGTACAACAAAGATGGCATCGTAGAGTTATTTCTCCTTTAATGTTTAATAGTTTAATTGAAATATAGAAAGAAATCGAATGTAAAATAATTTTTTTAGTCCGGTTAAATCAGGGTTGGCAAAAACCCGGAAAAAAAGGTTTTTGCCGGGACATGTGGGAAAAACTTGTAAAAACCGGAAAAAAGTGGAGAAAACTCTTTTCATGCTAATTTAATCATTGATATATCTATTAAGTGACTAATTTGGTCATTGCAAATGGGAGAGATGAAAAAAAGGCTAGAAGAAGAGTTAATATAGAATAGAAGAATATACTGCTTTTTAGAGGCTTGCGCCGCCGCTGATTGTCCGAAAATCGGCGCAAGCCGCCGCCGCCGATATAAAGAACGGCGCGCCGCCGTTTCTTTTTTTCTTTGTGCACTTTTTTTGGTATATTAAGCTTCGTTTTCATTTACGCGAAAATAACTATATTTGAACACGACGTCGAACGTCAAATTTTGGTTTTCGGATTTCGGTCGACGCAGAGTAATAGCATTTTCACTTAGCGTCAATAGATTCCAGCATTGTTATCTTGGCTATAGAGAGAGTCACTAATATAACCAAGGCTTATCCACATTTTAATTATCTTTAAATTTAAATGTTGCTTGGCTTATCGATATGTTTTCTAAAATTGCATTATAATAATCAGTGGCGGACTGGGTCTAATATTTTTTGGTTGCTAGGAGACTTAGGGTCCCATTTTTAACAACTATAACGCTACCATGTTTACGGAGGCCCACTTCATGAACGGTCCATGGGATCCACGCCATCGGGCAGGTTACCTCTATGGCCAATCCGAGATTGATAATAATTTTTTACTTTAAATTCAATAAATGAAGCATTTGATATACTGCATTTTAGACGTCCAATACGTTTATAAAATCGCATCATAATACCTTAAATTATTTTTAAATTGAACATAATATATCAAAATAGCAATATGTATGTTCACCGTGCGATGATAACCAAAAATGATATTTTTCGTTACTCGGATATATTTCTGATTTTAAAGGCGCAGAGCGTCAGTGGCGTAGCCAGAATTTCGTCAAAGGGGGTCCAAGAATGTTAATTTTAAGAGGGGTGTCGAGAAGGGGGTGTCAAATTAGTAAAGGCAAGGTAGGCCCAGGGGGTTGACATTGAACCCTCCTTGTCTACGCCACTGCAGAGCGTTATCGTGGAGCACGACCAAAAAAATTAAAAGCCAATATCGAGCCTTAAACCGAATTTCGACCCGGCATAACTGCGAATAATTTTGGTTGTCGTTTGACGTCAGGCCAGTGGCCTACCTCGGAAGGACCATGGACTAATTAATGTACTTCACACATTAAAACATTAAAACAAACGTTTTACAAATTGAGCCAGTCCCACGTGTTTTCCAGCTGCTGAGCTATATTTGTATTTTCCCTCCCCTCACCCCTTTTCCTTCTTCCCCGGTTATCATTAGTTAGTTAGTTCCTAACTCCGCCACCAGAGCGCACATTTAACAATCGCCCGAAGCAAATGGGTACGTTCAGTAACAGTCAACGGAAAAAAACCCGATGGATTTATATTTTCCACCGATGAGCTTTTTCGTCATAATGACGTTGGAAGTTGCTGAACGCTTTTATTCAGTCACAGGTGTTTTTTAAAATGCCGTCAGTCATCGGAAAAACCGACTCTTCCAGCCGATGACTTCGGTGAGTAACCGATGACTATCGTGACGTCAAAACCGGAAACTCGAAAAAGCGTACAGTACTACAGTAGGAAACCGATGTCAGCGATTAGTAATCGGTGAGTCCGATGAGCGCTGCTGAACGTACCCAATATTCGGGAACGGGGCGTCCCTGTGCGAAGTACATTAATTAGTCCATGGAAGGACTAGTACGAGTTGGTATTTGCCCTTGCCCTTCTGGTCGCGTGTTTTTTAAACTGTCGCTACAAGAAATAGCTCTAAAATATATACAAACGCCCGCGTACGCCGCCGCAGCCGGTCATTTTGGCCACGCCGAAGACGCCGCCGCCGTAGAACTAAACGCCGGCGTAAGCCGCCGCCGCCGGTATATTTTGGGTCATACGCCGCCGCCGACCCATATCAGATCGGCGCAGGCCTCTACTTCTTTTATTATTTATTTTTTATTGAATTTTGCCACTAGAGATGGAAAAAACCATGGAAGGACGATTTTCCATACGGTTTTTAACAGGAAAACACCGCTGAAAAATCTAGTTTTTTTAAATACTTATTTTAATAAGTAAATGATTTGTTTGAATGTTTAAGTAGGAAATTCCGAGCCAGTTAACCGATCAAATACGAAATGTGTTTCGATTATAAGATAAATTACCGAATGTTTTGCATATTTTGCGATTTAAACACATGAACAAAAATTAATTGACACGTTATATTAGAAAATTTTAAATATTTTATTAAATTTAATGTCGAATTTTATCATTTAAGAAACTATTCACTTGGTAACTTCGTTTCAAATAGATACTTTTAAGAGTATTCCCATATTTTTATGATATATATAAATAATCGTTTTTAATTAGACCTTGTGGTATGGTAAAAATTAATAGCCTTATGAATGATGTTACATACATTCTGAGAAAACCAATAGCATGACTTTGTTTGATAATGGCCTTTAAATACAACAATCGAAGAACCACCCACGGTTATTTGACCAGATTTCGAATTATTTGATAATTCCAAATGTTTTCAAGGGACCACCTTAGGCCTTTAGTCATCAAGCGACTTTTAAAGCCATTAATTCGCGTGACATCTTTTCAAATATTGAATAAGGAAAAACGAATATTCACCAACTTGTTCAAACTCTATTCGATTTAACGTTAATCGAATATTTGATTAAATGTTTGATCGAATATTCGATTAGAGATTAGAGTCGGTATGTCATTCCATCGAATACTTTTTTAGATATTCGAGTAGATATTTTATCGAATATTCGTTTAGATATTTTATCGAATATTCGTTTAGATATTTTATCGAATATTCGTTTAGATATTTTATCGAATATTCGTTTAGATATTTTATCGAATATTCGTTTAGATATTTTATCGAATATTCGTTTAGATATTTTATCGAATATTCGTTTAGATATTTTATCGAATATTCGTTTAGATATTTTATCGAATATTCGTTTAGATATTTTATCGAATATTCGTTTAGATATTTTATCGAATATTCGTTTAGATATTTTATCGAATATTCGTTTAGATATTTTATCGAATATTCGTTTAGATATTTTATCGAATATTCGTTTAGATATTTTATCGAATATTCGTTTAGATATTTTATCGAATATTCGTTTAGATATTTTATCGAATATTCGTTTAGATATTTTATCGAATATTCGTTTAGATATTTTATCGAATACTCGTTTAGATATTCGAGCTGATCTTCGATCGAAATATTTGGCGCACCCCTTGTAAAAACACAAAATATCAGTAGCATTACATAAAATTTATTCACTAAATAAAATAAGTATTTTATAGAAAAATATTTCCGCAACATTTATCGTAAAATAAAGAAACCTAACAAAATAACATTTTTTTAAAAAAATAAATATAAAAAATCCGCAGGAAAGGTCAAGAAAATGCAGCGACGCGCGGCCAGTAAAGGAAGGATTTCCAAATCGATTGGGGACCTCTGGTGGGGTCCCGGCGTTGGCGGAAGAAGGGGGTCGTAAGGAGGGGGTGGCAGGGTTCCGCGCGCGGTGCGGCGGACGCGACGCCTGGCGACTGACAGAATCAACAATGGGATTAGCTCATACGGAAATCAGATTACGGCTTGGCCAAGGTGACGAAAACAGATTAGCCGCGACAAACTTCCAAGAGAGGGCGCGCGGGCGGCGCTGCCAAAAGCTCCCGAGGAATCAAAAGTGGACCGAAGAGAGGACCAAGATGGCCCTCGCGCGCGCGGCAGGCGGGGGGGGGGGGGCGGAAGCTTCTGATTTGGGAAGGACCAGACGTTGTGTCAAAAAATACGCGAGTCTACATGTATCAAACACGAAGAAACAGAAGTTGAGTTGAAAGCGAGAAAACAAGACGCTATTACAGAAATTGCCTTTTCCATTTATTCGCGTTCAACCGCATTTGCAAAAACCATTTACACAATGTTCCCAGGAATAAACAAATATCACAAGTAATGTAATAGAAATATACTTCAGTCAAAATTCATTATTTTAAATTTTAGGTTGTTTGTTTGAAGCAGAGAATTGTAGGCTCAACATGTTATTTTCTAAAAAGCGAGTTATCATTGCGACTCTAGTGGAACCGAGTGATTGCCATTGTGGAAATCGCAACAAATATCATGCAAACCCTTCATTCCCGTACTATATAGTATATGATCAATGCATTTTTTTTTCATTTATGGTGATAATTTTGCTGGACATTGTAAAGTTGCTACCCCATCGTCCAAATCAGGGTCGAAGTGTCCGACATTTGACAATTTCGCGTACGGGATTGTGAATCTCAAAGTGATTTCAGAAATCAGAAACTGATTTTGAGATTTCAGAGCCCGATTTTCGTGTTGATTCCTTATTTTTTAGGCTAAATTATAGATTTTTTAACTGTTTTTCTTTTCTAAATTTCGGGATTTTTAAGTTGATTTGAAGATTTTTAAAATCATTTTTCTTTAGAGTGTACTTGATTTGAACGACTGTCGGACCCCTCGTCGGCAGTATTTCAACGTAAGTTAGAATCTGAGTTTAATATCTCAACCACAGTAGAAATTTCATTCTAATCGTTTCATTACTTAACCATATAATTTAGCAAAATTGGTCAAGAAAGAACTCTTTTATTATAATTTAATTATATAATTTTGCGAAATTATTCTTTTAATAGAATTTGGTCATATAATTTGCCCAATTTTGAAACTTTTGAAGTCGAGTCATTACTCAAATAATCCAAAATGTCTAAACGAAAAATGGACTATTTAATCGCAAAGAATTGAGCAGGTTTTTCAGTGCAGCAGTTCTATTAATATTACTTATTTCAGATATTGGAGGAAGAATTCTGAAAAAAAGGGAGTGTGGGTGCATATAGATATAAGTACAAAGTGGGCGGTTAGACCACGTCGGGGATGAAATGGGGACGGTTTTGGGGTCTCGAGAGCGGAGAGTGACGCGCGAGGGGAGCTCCCGGATCAAAGCTGCCGAAACAGGGGGGGGGGGGGGGCAGAATATATTACACTTTTTTTTTCTTACCGAGAAAATGATGGGTCTATAAATTTCTACGAATTCCCCTACTACTAAATACGAATATTTTTATCAATATAAATAGAGACGGAAGGCGATATTTGAACCTACAATACAGTTCACTGAACCTTTGTTCGGTCATAAAGAACGAATATGTGGTACCCGGGTAAAAATTCGCGCATAGAATCATGGGAGTGTTTGCTTTTTTTAGCTCGCGTTGTTCTTGATATTTTAGCCTCGTGTAAAAAAATGCGCGCTTTCCAAACTTGATCGATTCGACGGAGAGTTAGATTGAAGAGTTATTTTAAGGGGAAACCGTGTGAATCTGATGATTTATTTCATTTTTGAATCAGTTTCAATGCCGTTTACTATTTAGTAGAATATAAAATTTTGGTTGAGATAAAACAATGACATGAGTTTTTGAATTTGTTCAAAGCAATTTTTGGATTGACCATTTAGATTTTTGTTAAAAACACCTAAACTAAACACTCTTGAATTCAAACTTGTCCAAGGCTAGACACACCTCATAATATTTTCCAATTTAGCGTACGTGAAGTTCAATCTCAAAGTTACTTCAGAAATCAGAAACTGATTTGGTGGTTTCAGGGCACAATTTTCGTGTTGATTTCTGGTTTTTTAGGCTGATTTCGAAATTTCGGAAATGATTTTCTCCCAGATTTCTGTATTTTCAAGATTTCTAAAATAATTTTTCTCTATAGTGCACGGGATTTCTTTGTGTATTTATTATAGGGCCACGTACGGCCGTTTTTCGAAAGCATAAATTATTTATGTTTTGTTGTAACTGAAGTCAATGTTTATAAGGCAAACAAACACGGTTTCGTAAAACATTAAAATATTGCATTTTTTATATCTAAACAAAATACAAATAGAAAAGCATGCCATTTAAAAAATAATTGTAACCACATAATTGAATGGGAAAAATCAAAAATATTGACACGCGAAAATAATTGGTTAAAAAGGAATTTTAAAGAATCAGTGTACATTAAAAATAGAGCGAAGCTAAATTTAGATAGAGGACCATTAGACATAAAAAATTGGGGAGATTTTAAAATTAAACATTAAAATTAGTAAAAAATTTGTTAAAAAATAAAATTAAAAATGTATGTCGGTTTTTTATATATAAAAAAATTGTAGAAATTTTAATAAGATTGTAAGATGTAATCAGAAGGATTTTTGGGACCTGACGAGGAACTACGGTTCGAAAGCTTGTCCGCTTTTAAATGTTTTTATTTTATATATTGTAAAATAAAAATTTTATTATAACCAGTCATGAAGTATCGTGTCTTATCATTAAATAATTTTTTTTTAATATCTTAAAAATAACCATGACTAAAAGTCTTAAAATTAATAAAATACAAATAGGCTTCGTGAAGATTATCTCATCCAATCACAAGCCACCCGACTCCGGTGGAGAAAATATATCAATTAAAAACCTGCGGTCTAAAAACGGAAATTAAGAATTGAATCTAGAGTTAGGGAACTATCAGGGGTTCATTTATCGAATCTAAAGCCTAAGGCGATATTAGCAATCATTCATTCGTCGGTTAATACCATTAATATCGTTTCCTAATTACGGAGCGCCCCTCGACGGACGAACTGAGAGTTATTCTCGAAGGCTCCTCGACTAAATGAAAAAATTAAAGGTAGCGGGGAAAAATGAAAAACGAGCTTGAAACTTCTTCAAATAAATCCCCCTTCGGCGTCAAGGCGAGGAGCTAAACAAGTTCGCGAAGTTCAAATTTCTTCGCGTCGATTTTAAAAGTTAAATAGATGGTAAAATAAATGGGATGGGGTTTTGATCGGTCGCTACTCGATAGCTAGGGAGAGAACACCGGATTGGTTGATTTTTGGGCATGCGCAGATATCGTTCTGTTTTTTTATGCCGAGAAACAAATAACAGACGTAAATCAAGGAATCTGTAGTCGCGTAAATCATAATCCATCATAGAGCATATGGCGCCATCTAAGCAAATTGGCCGTTATATTTTGGAAATAAAGGCTCAACAAAATATACGTTTAACTAAAAATTTAGCTATAATTTTGAACACGATAAATTAAAATGAATCGTAGATGTGAAAATGGTAGAAATTGCGTCAGTGATTATTGAAGTCGAGAAGCGATGAGGGTGGTAGCCATGCCAAAACACGATCTGCTTTGAGCGCCATCCAGTAGCAAAGCTGATATTTATTCTTAACACCAAGCAAATTTTAAAGCGACACCTGTATTATGATAAAGCCCTGATTATTAGAGATGGCAATGAATCTCTCCAATTCTTCGAAAAACGACATTAGTTGAGATCGTGGTGCCATCTATTAATGGAAAAAGAAGCTGAAATTCATAATAGTGAAACAATAACGTCGTCAGAGAAGCATTGTAGAGTATTATAATTAGAGGACTTTAACCTAAGTTATATATCTCATATAAAATATTTTGTAAAAATTACTGTAATTTAAGTTATTGTCAAATTTACAAACGAGCCAGTTAACGCGAGGGGTACTTTTATGTCCGGCATTTTGGGTCAAAATGTAGCGTAAGCATCTTGTTTTGATTTCGACGCTAGTGGCATCTGTTGACAAAAAGAGCTACTTCACGTCGAGCCGACACTTGCTTTAAAGGAGACGAGTCTACAGTTTTTTAATTAAGCGTTGTGTTTTACTGAAAACAAAGTTTTCAAAATTTAAAATTACAATAAGATAGTTATTTATATTTCTAGGATCACAGAATTATTTGAATTTCAGGAAACTCCTTACCTCGTGAAAGGCTGATAGCAGATACGTCGAATCAAATAGTTTGACATTTTCCAGAGGCTAGAGCTGTAAAATCAGATTAGGCCTGATTGTTTAGTAGGGATGCGTCACTACAAGAATATTTAGCAGTAAGCAGTAAAGTCACACCCAAATAACCGTATAACAGAAATATGTTCAATGTCATTAGAAAGAGGTCACCAGTTGCGGTGCTAGAGATTTTACGAATGATGTTTACTAATTTGGCACGCCCTCCAGTAGTGACTTCGAATTTCAAAAGCTTTTCATTGTAAAACTAATTTTAGGTCCAAAATCTTTAAAGTATCTAAAATAATATAAAAAATATAGCACCAATTTAAAAAAAATATATATGATCCTTTTTAAAATTCTAGAGGGTCATCATTATTGTTTAGAAGGGGCCAGGGCCGGCTCTTGGTGGCCCTAGTTCCACCTTTAACGGCACTACAGACTAACTCTATTTGGAAATAACGCAATACCGATTGACATATTGAAATAAGGTTCGATATTTGAAGAACCTTTACAAGTGCCGCCACTAGATGCCAGCTACGAGCAACAAACACAGCACCCCAAAAAAGGAGAACGCCACCAGCCAAAAGTCGCGCATTTTCTTCCGTACAATTTTCATTGGTTAGACGCTTTAGCCCCTGCTTCTGTCGGAAGGCGAAAATTCGGAAATTGTCTTCCCGTAAAACGTGCAGCGTAAAAGCATAAGAGATTTTTCTAGGAACCTTGGCGTAAAGGTTCGTCCAATGAAATTTGTACACAACACTGCGTTAGCGTGTTTAAACGCTAGATGGGTTCTCCTTGTGTTTGTTGCTCCTAGATGGCAGTTCCATCTAGATATCTAATTAAAAAGTAGACCTTGACGCCACTGTGATTTTCCAACGGCGGCGGCGCGATCGACGTGCGCCGACTTTTTTGGCGGCGGCGGTGTTGTACCTAGGGATTGCAATCCAGCAGGGTTTTCAATACAGCTGGATTTTTGCTGGACCGACATCAATCCAGCTGGATCCAGCAATTAATATATTTTTCAAAAAACAAAAGAATTTTATCAAAAATGCACGCCAAAATATACCTCTCCTCGGAAGTTTTCCGTGGATAACTAACAGGAGTTTTTTTGAAAGGCGATACTAGCGTCACCTGGCGGTCGTACTTCTCCTGTTATTCCTCCATGGTATGTCTACGATATTATTTATTTGCAATTAGTAGACGTGGCAGTCATTGGCTCAGCTGTAAAAGATCGGTTTTGCCCTGATGAACCTTTTACAAAGTTCATGAAACTGCCAACGTGGTGAATACATTTTGTTAACAGACACTCCAAAGAATTGTAAAGTCCCTCCTAGGGAACTCTCTTATGGTAAAGCCTTGTTAGAAGGAGGAGTTATATAATATTAGTCTTGAAGTATTTTAAAGGATTAAATTGATCACGTTTGTATAATTTGTAACGCACGTGGGTTGGGGGTATCTATCTACACCTATTAGTTAAGGAGATTCTTGTTGACATCTTGGAAGAATAAGGCAGACAATTACAAATAAACCAGACTGTATTGTAAATACTGGCAACTAGCTACATTTTATTAAATATTAAACCACATACATTAATATAAGAGCCTTTTTTTTACTTTTCTGGAAGTACAATCTTAAGAAACCAATGGTATTGATGGTCTTGTCTCACGCAGGGCAGTAGCGCACATAGCAAAGCGGCAACGTCCACGTTTGTGCCATTCGCGTCAAGCGAATCGTGATTCACGTGCCAATTATTTAAAAGTTAATTACTTGCGAATCCGCATCGCTGGATCCCGCACGTGGTGCTGGATCCAGCAGACCGAAAAATGTGCTGGATCCAGCTGGATTGCTGGATGAGGGATCCAGCAATTGCAATCCCTAGTTGTACCAAAATTTAACGGCGGCGGCGTAGCGCGGCGTTTATATTAAATTTAGTTTTCATTGTAGGACGTTTTAGCAATCCTTTTTCACGAAGCCACAGACATGATAAAGAAAGAACAACATTTTTGTTAAAGCTGCAAAGAGACTGATATCAACGGAAAATATGGTCACCCTGTTAAAAAATATTATAAACCGTCGCCCTGTTCAAAATCGTTCAGCGGCGGCGGCACAAAAAAAAGATCGGCGGCGTCGGGGTCTATTAAAAAGACGCCAAATATCGCTTTAGCCCAAGCATTTTGGGATGGACGTAGCAAAAACTCAATAATAAAGAGGTAAGACAGGAGGGGGCGAACGGAAGAGGGCTAAAACTTCGCAAAAATAATACCCGTTACCTCCTAACGAACCCGTTAATAGGCAACTCTAAAGTTTGTTAGCCGGAAAACAGGCGATTAACGTTGGCAATTAAAAAGAAACGAAGGCTGGCTCGTTAAGGCGAAATAGTATCGGGCTCGGTGGCGCCATCTTTGGCCGGCAAAACTAACGACGGGGAAAGTCGAGGGAAGCGGCGGGCTAGTGGCGCCGTTAGAAATAGCGATGGCTTGATAGACTATGGCATCTCCATTTTTCAAGCTTAGGTCTGGGCGGGCGGCCCCCCTTTCCAATTTGGGGGCTTTCGGTTCGAGAGCAGGCTCTCATTAGGCGCTTAAATCCGTTCTAGAGAGAATAAATCACCAGTCCTTTTATTCGCTTAGAGTATCGCAGCGAGCCCTGGAGGCGGAAAGGGGAACCACTACTAATATTAAAGGGGAGCGCCACCTACCGCCGCTAGAATCGCCCTAAAAGTGAAAAAATACCAAAGTCGGTCGGTCGTACTTTATATCGACACTTTAGTGCCTATGGTACGTATCTTACGTTTACTGATCTAGCTCCAACTTGGAAAATGATAGAAAATTTTATTTAACCTCGTTTTTGGGGAGTAGAAATTGGGCGAAAAGTAACATTAATGGAGTACAGTTTTATAAACGAAGGTACATTTCATGAAATGGGGGTTCTTACATCGCTGAGTATCAAGATCATTAATACCAGTTTTTTAATTTCTAACATCACTTAATTAATTTCTGACATCAGTTTTTAATTTTTGACATTAGATTTTAATTTTGACATCAGATATTAATTTATTACATCACTTTATTAATTTATTACATCACTTTATTAATTTATTACATCACTTTAATAATTTATTACATCACTTTAATAATTTATTACATCACTTCAATAGTTTCTGACATCATTTTTTAATTTCTGACATCAGTTTTTAATTTCTGACATCAGTTTTTAATTTCTGACATCAGTTTTTAATTTCTGACATCAGTTTTTAATTTCTGACATCAGTTTTTAATTTCTGAAATCAGTTTTTAATTTCTGACATCAGTTTTTAATTTCTGACATCAGTTTTTAATTTCTGACATCAGTTTTTATTATCTGACATCAGTTTTTAATTTCTGGCACCAGTGCATTAATTACTAGAGTCAGTTTCTTAATTTCTCGGACCGGTATTTTTGAATTTCTGACATCAGCTTTTAATTTCCAAGATCGCTTTAATAATGCTGGGGACCAGTTTATAAATTTTTAAGATCGGTTTCTTAATTTCTGGGACCAGTTTTGTTATTCAAAAAGTTGGAAGTCACTAAGTTCAAGAGACCAGTATTTTAGTTCAAAATTGTATAATAAGACAAGGGTTACTAGTCCCAAGGACCAGTTTGTAATTAAGTAAAATAGAGTAAACTGGTCCCTGGGTCAGTCCATGTCAAAACGAGAGGTTGGGAGGCACTACCTCACCGATGTGTACATCAAATTTTGGTGCGTAAGTAGCCTTGAAATAATGACCATTTCCAAAATTTTGGCCCTCTATCGATAAAATTGGCCATTTTATGAACAATTGAAATTTTGCCACACCAAAGGCTCCGCCGACCCAAAAATCAACATTTTTGGCCATATCTTCCAGCGAAATACCTTTAAACTATCGCAAATTTGTTTTCTATGTGTATTTTTGACAAGAAATCGAATTCTCGCTTCCAAAATTACCTGAAGATATTGGTTTTTAAGATATTAACGTTTTCGGGGGGTCTAAGAAACCCCCAAAAAACGGAAATGACGTCACCTTCGATTTTTTTCATTTTTTTTATATTTTTTAGCTATTGACCAAAGAAGCACACATTTCATGTTTCAACAATGAGAAATGTTTGGTTAAAAATTTATAAGAAAAATTCTAGTTAGAATTGAATTTTTTATTCTGTTGATAATAGAGATAATTTGTGAATGACCTTGAAAAAGGTGTTCAAGGTCATCAAAATTTACTTTATCGATAGGCCATTTAAATGGTTAATGTTAATGAAATGTGTGCTTCTTTGGTCAATAGCTAAAAAATATAAAAAAATGAAAAAAATCGAAGGTGACGTCATTTCCGTTTTTTGGGGGTTTCTTAGACCCCCCGAAAACGTTAATATCTGCCAAACCAATATTTTCAGGTAATTTTGGAAGCGAGAATTCGATTCCTTGTCAAAAATACACATAGAAAACAAATTTGCGATAGTTTAAAGGTATTTCGCTGGAAGATATGGCCAAAAATGTTGATTTTTGGGTCGGCGGAGCCTTTGGTGTGGCAAAATTTTAAT
The DNA here is from genome assembly GCF_980474605.1 of Leiobunum rupestre. Lineage (NCBI taxonomy): Eukaryota > Metazoa > Arthropoda > Arachnida > Opiliones > Sclerosomatidae > Leiobunum > Leiobunum rupestre. Next base: position 29,890,687 of record NC_143392.1, on the reverse strand, counting down.
TGTTCATAAAATGGCCAATTTTATCGATAGAGGGCCGAAATTTTGGAAATGGTCATTATTTCAAGGCTACTTACGAAACAAAATTTGATGTACAAATCGGTGAGGTAGTGCCTCCCAACCTCTCGATTTGACATGGACTGACCCCCCTATAACCGTTTCCAAGACCCGGAACATCTGGACATTGGTTTCCCAATTAAATTATATTCAATAGCAGAAACAACTACTATACTGTAACTCGGCCACCGGATTTAATGGATTTAAATGTCGCTAGATGACTTAGGCCTAAAGTGGTGCCTTGGGTATTAGCCTAACTGATTATTATTTAAATTGAGCAAACATTTTTATCAGAATTTTTCAGATAGACTATCGCCAAGGTCGGGCCCTGACCCTGGTAAAATATTAATAAGAACCCGAAGATAGCCGTTATTACTAAACGTACGTTTTCAGAGACCCAAATAATTAATATTATTTTTAAATAATAATAATAACGTTTTCGACCGAAATCGAAATACGTATGTCATAAAATATTCTATTTAAACCAAATATCCTCCATTTCGAGATACCTTATTTTCCCACTGAGCTGGTAAGATCGGTGCCAATGTATCAAAAAGCTAACTCGGACTGATGCAGGTTCTCTTTAACTTCGTATTACTACTTTTTTACCCCGCCTTGAAAAGATTAGGGCTACTGCAATACGCCCTTCTATCCCCCCTGAAAGCCAGCTTCTTCTTCGAACCGGGGCGGCGGGACTGGCCCCAAAAATTAATATAGATTTTTTCCGGAACCCGGCTTCGCATCGGGGGAGGAGAAACCCGAAATCCGCCCCTGAAGCGTGAAATATATCTCCCTTTGCCTTTAAAACAGAACGAACGGGGGCCGACGAGAGGGTAAAAATACTTTCGAAGCCAAAAAGCCCATCTTCTTTAAACTAACGCGGTAAAACCCCATCTGAAATTCCCTACAATCTATACCCAAACCCACCTCGTATTTCGTTCAACAAATTTTCCCCCAAGCTGTGCTATTCCACGGAGAGGGCAGGACCAAACTCGTTTTGATGGAGAAAGGAACTTCAACCGTAAAGCAGAGCTGCCACACGCGCGATAATTATCGTTAACGTAGATAATTTTTTGGCCGTTCGATAATTTCGACAGAGTACTAAATAGTACGTTATTTTCGATAAATCGAACTGAGTGTAATAAAATGTACAATAATTAAAAATCTATTAAAAGTGTTATTTTTATTTATTGGTTTTAAATTTCGTGATTTAAGTGTGATTAACATTTTTATATCTTATAAATATGACTTCAAGTAAGCTTTTCTCCTATATACCGTCAAAATTTAAAATTACCGTCAATTTTCAAGCGTATGATAATTATTTTTTGTGAAATCGATAATTTTCTGATCTTGGTATTAAAATTCGATTTTTAGAAACCTGGCAACGCTGCAGTAAAGCGCTAGACTAAAGCCAGTGGCGAAATGGCGGTTTCAAATATGTCCGCTTGCATTAGAAGCCGAGTGGGAAAGGTGGGTTCCATATCAACATCCCTAGATCGCTAGAAGCAATTATTTTCTATTAGGTTTCCGTTGGAGGGCGTCGCGATCGTTCCTTATCTTAAGGTCTCGTGAAAATAGAGTGTTGGTCTCCACCTTAGCGCGAAATTTTTTTTTCGTTCCTCTTTTTTATTTTATTTTTGGGAAGCGGGCTTTAGGAGGTGCTACTCTGGGAATCTTTTTCGGAGATGGGTCGTCCCCCTTTTTGCGTCCCGCGGGAGGGTCGAGATTGACTCCCGATAATCCGAGTAGCCATTTGGCCCCTTTCGCGGGGGGACGTTTTAGAACCCAGATCAACTCGTTTGCCGGTAAAGGAGAAACAGCTCTTAATGAAGAGATATGGCCGCTTCCAAACCGAGGATTTTGCAAACTGTATATAAAGGCGAGCTCGCTTTCTCCGCGTACAGGGTGAACGGCAAAATAATGATCGACGAAATATATATTTTTTTAAATTTATTTTTGAAATATTCAGTATTAAAAAAAATCTTTTTCAACGATAGGTGCTATTTAAATAGTGGAAAATATCAAAGTCGTGCAGATTTTACAAATGTGTGCCGCCATATTTCCATAATGCGGAAAATATTAGAGAAATATTGTAATTTTAGAGAGATATTTGAAATAATAGAGAAATATTGGAATATTAGAGAGATATTTGAAATAATAGAGAAATATTGGAATATTAGAGAAATATTGGAAATATCAGAGAAATATTGGAAATATTAGGTAAATATTGGAAATATTAAAGAAATATTGGAAATATTAAAGAAATATTAGAAATATTAAAGAAATAAAAGAAATATTGGAAATATTAAAGAAATATTGGAAATATTAGAGAAATATAAAAGAAATATTGGAAATATTAGAGAAATATTGGAAATATTAGAGAAATATTGGAAATATTAGATAAATATTAAAGAAATATTGGAAATATTAGAGAAATATTGGAAATATTAGAGAAATATTGGAAATATTAGAGAAATATTGGAAATATTAGAGAAATTTGGAAAATATTAGAGAAATATTGAAAATATTAGAGAAATATTGGAAATATTAGAGAAATATAAAAGAAATATTGGAAATATTAAAGAAATATTGGAAATATTAAAGAAATATTGGAAATATTAAAGAAATATTGGAAATATTAAAGAAATATTGGAAATATTAGAGAAATATTAAATAAATATTGGAAATATCAGAGAAATATTGGAAATATTAGAGAAATATTAAAGAAATATTGGAAATATTAGAGAAATATTAAAGAAATATTGGAAATATTAAAGAAATGTTGGAAATATTAAAGAAATAAAAGAAATATTAGAGAAATATAGGAAATATTAGAGAAATATTGGAAATATTAGAGAAATATTGGAAATTTTACAGAATTTTAGGAAATATTAGAGAAATGTTGGAAATATTACAGAAATATTGGAAATGTTTTAGAAATATTGGAAATTTTACAGAATTTTAGGAAATATTAGAGAAATGTTGGAAATATTACAGAAATATTGGAAATGTTTTAGAAATATTGGCCTTTTTTCATTTGTTTTTGTAATAGTCGGCCATGAAGTAGCAGCTTTTTTAAAAAAATAATAATAATTCATAATTAACTACGGCTCAAAGTTTTAACATTTATAATATTGGAAATGTCTTAGAAATATTTGAAATTTTTTAGAAATATTGGAAATGTTTTAGATATATTGGAAATGTTTTAGATATATTGGAAAGGTTTTAGATATATTGGAAATGTTTTAGAAATATTGGAAATGTTTTAGATATATTGGAAATGTTTTAGATATATTGGAAATGTTTTAGATATATTGGAAATGTTTTAGATAAATTGGAAATGATTTAGATAAATTGGAAATGTTTTAGATATATTGGAAATGTTTTAGATATATTGGATAAGTGTTAAACAAAGAGGTAATGGTAATAAAATAATTCGTATTGTTAAAGATTGTTTTTCAGTCTCCTCTTTCCATATAAACCTTTTGATATTAATGGTAATAGTGAATGTTGGGAACTGTTGGCTAGCGTGGTATGAGGGGCTTGTTGGAAGAGATACTAAAATATTGCATCTTGAAGGAATTTTTTACATACACTCTGTACAATGCAGTATAGCCTGAGCTCTTCCAGGAAGACACCTTGCTTCTCGCGGCGTGGCTTTATAGATCTATATTTTCGCTTTCGAAGGGATTCGTTCCACTATAAACGTTGAGAAAAGTCGGGAATAAATTCGCGGCACCAACTTAGTCAAAAGCGGAAGACGGTGCCACCTAGATTTGGACCAGTCTCAAAACACGTTAAAATTTTTGGGGTTTTCGAACGCACGCTGGCGCTTTGGGGAGCGCTACATCTAAACCTCCGTCCTTTACTTCTTTCGTATTTTCAAACTGGTTTATTTCGAAGGAGATTCGCGTTACTTTGAAATACCGAGTTTATAAATACGCCCTAGTTAAATAGATAGAATTCGTCTGGCTAGGCTACGAAGCTAGGTCTAGGTAAAAATGATATAAATGCTTTTCCCCTTTTTTCAGTATGAAGAGACGAGGTCTTTTGCAAGTTTTCGTGAGCCAGCGAGGCTCGGAACGGTTATCTCTTTTCTGGCAGACAAACCTAGCTGCGTGGTTAAAGATGAAGATTTATACGCGGAGCGTTTATTATTTTCGGCTAAATTTTTAAACAAACCATTGAATACCGTGTAATAATGATATCTCATTGTTTTTTTTAAATATTTGTGTATATAATATATCTATATTTTGAAATATACATCCTTAATGTAAGTTACCTTAATTAATTACTAGAATGAGACGTTCTAACTAGCGGCTTAGTTAACGCCAGCTCTATATAGAATTCTCTTACATTATGATTTGTTTAGGTAGCTGTTTGTAGAAAGATCGATATGACGAGATATATTTCGCATCGTTACGACTAATATAGAAGTTTGATTTAAAAGCCAAAAACTGCGGTTTAAAGGGAACAAATGTGTAGGAAGTGCTTTGAAGGAATTAAATTGATTAGATAACATTTCGTAAACAGAAAAACAATTGTTTATCGGGTAATTTTCGTAATAAAATCGCTCAATTTATCCCGAAATAATACCGTAACTACGAATAAAAGCCTTGATGCTGTTATAATTTAAAATACATGTCAAGAATGACTTTGTTGAGATTGAGGGGGTAGTCACCCGTTAATATATTTTGTACACCTGATTTCTGATTTTCGTAATTTCGGTGATTTTTGATGATTATTTTAAGGAAATTCCCGTGATAACCTATGATTTGTACACCCGATTACTTAAGTGACAAAGTAATTTTAACGATAAAAAGACACTAATGGTGATTGAATTAGGAATTAAGTATAACAATGGTAATTTTAATAAGAATTTTGTAATAGTCTCGAACGCATATTTTGCCGAATTACAGTGTTTTTATACACAGTCCCTTAGGAATTGTGTGTAGGTACTGGGCCCACGTACAGTGTAGCCGATGCCACCGTATTCCACATAACTCTCCAAGAATTAGGCTTAGAAGGCCAGGGATATCTTTATCGAAAGGGAATGCCCTCGGTAGCCCGTTTGGAGATCGGGGGCCAACAAGTTGGTCATTTGCCCATTTTATTACTTTTTTTAAAATTAAGACCGACTTTGTTGTAAATTATATTTTAGTTAGTACTGATTATTACTGAACTAAGTTTTCGGTTGCATTAAGAATTTTTTTCTTATTAAAACTTACGGCCCTATTGCCATTGTTTTACTTTATGTTGAGACATCGTGGTCTACTTTTCCCACGCCTGAGAGAGAGAGGGGAGGAAAGAAAAAACGTGTGCTTCAATCACGTTGGAAGACGTCAGTTTTGGGGAACCAATGAAATATCGGGCTGATTTTGGGGAACCAAAGAAATATCGGGCGGATTTTGGGGAACCAAAGAAATATCGGGCTGATTTTGGGGAACCAAAGAAATATCGGGCGGATTTTGGGGAACCAAAGAAATATCGGGCTGATTTTGGGGAACCAAAGAAATATCGGCGCGCTTAAAAGTAAATGACTCAGCAGCGGTGGTTCGGCGCCAAAAAAATATCGGCGGAGGTGGAGTTGGATCAGCGGTGCTTTTACCCCAGGTATGTATTTACTTACGGTACGGCGGTATATAAATTTTTAGAGTGTATGATACTTCGACTGATAACTGTATAGAAATTAGATGAACCCATATTTCTAACCATCTGCTGATAACAGTAAACTGGTTCACAGTAATCTGAATAAACAGTAATAAATAGTCATCGAATTTATAAACTGTTTCTTATCCAAGATATCCAACTAGAAAGTAAACGTTACGTTTGCTTTCCGGTTTGTAAAAAAGTTTCTTTGGTCTGAAATAAAATAAAAAACTTCTGTAGTGGATAGCTATTTTATCTTTATTTTAAAAATTGATCAGTTAAGGGGGAAGACTTCAGTGGCTATTGTCTACTTTCGCGCCATTTCAAGCTGAACTCTTTTAATTTTGTATTTTAAGTTATCAAATTAATATTTAAGTGTAGAACAGCCTCTTGTTTAGTGACTAAAATAATTTTGACAATTTTAAATTTAAAAGTAATTAAGTTATGACGTTTTAATTCGGACCCCCGGAGCTAAACAAGTTGGCAAGCGCCCAAACTACCCTTTAGTTAGGACCTTATATCTCGTAAACTATTAATACTATAATTAACAAAATTATTTTAAGCACTAGAGGAAGGCTCAGCCTAATAAGAAAAATATAATTCAATTATGTAATTGTTAAAACAGAAACGTTCAGCTTGAACGAAAAAGAGGCTTTTACTGTATTCTTCCCCCTTAATAAATTCAAATACGCCGAACAGACCTTATCTGATCAGGTAAGATAAAAGTAAATGGAACGTGTTTTATCTACTATGGTATCTATATCAAATCAGAACTGTGAAGTTGATACAAGATTTTCTATAACAGATGGAAATGGGACAAACGAATTATCTGTATAGCCTTTTGAAAGATATTTTAAGGAACACATTAGCCATTTTTCAAAACGGGAAAAATAAACAAGCAAAATATATCGAATATTAATGTATTATAATTCTAATTCCACTAAAAAGCTATCCATTATCAGAGACGAGAGGTCGTAGGTAATAGAATATACCACGCCATTAGGCTCGGAGAAGAGCTCGACCTTTGGAAATATATTCGCTAACTAGGAAAGACTCGAGGAAAACTGTTCGTAGCTGCGAACTCAACCCTAAGAAGTGTCACCGAAACTAAGGAAGCTTCCCAAAGATAATTATTATTAAAAGTTTCGCGGCGACAGAATGCGAAGGCGCTCCTCTTCTCTGTTTGGACGTTGTCTCTTTGGACGTTGAGCCTTGGTACAAGGTTGAGCAGAGAGAGAGAGAGAGAGTTTTGGACCTTATTTTCTCTAATGCTCTAAAATTCGTAAAGCCTCTACGAGAAAGAGAGAGTCGCATTGAAACAGCTAATCCCACTAATAGTTTAGGAGAAGATATTGGATTAGGGAAAGGGACCTAATTTGGAGCGGGAAAACTAATTCGAGGAGCAGCGGATTTGGCCACCAAATAATAAGCCCGTCATCACGGTGGTGGCAAGGAGATGGCGCCACCTCCGTAACTCTAGACTAAACCGAAAACTCTCCATACTAGGCGGCAGCGGTGTCGGGGACGTGGCTTGACCGAGGGCTAATCGTCGTAGCGGGCGAACCTTAATTAGCGGCGGCGCCCCTTCTTAAGAAACGTTTTAAGGCGAGCCACGCACGGTCGCGTACAAATTGAATTTTTCCCGCGCAGCCCGCCAAAGCTTTAATCCTCCTTAGGCCGCATTTTACATTATTGGGTAAACGCGTTCTCTGACGGTGGAGCCGAGCAAAGCGCCTTACGTAACGGCGGCCTGCCTAGGCCGTAAACTAGTTTGGAGAGGTCCCTGGTATTCTTCGCGTTTCCGCGTATTATGAGCGGTAATATCATACGGTGGGCATTCCGGGGAGGCCCCCTTAGTGGAACCGACGGGGCATCGGATTGAGTAACCCCTTTAGCGCGTACTTACTACTCGCGGCCACTAGTCGATATAGTGTCGAGATTCGGATTTTCCGGGTTTCAAATTAATAGGCTTGCCAATGGGCGGATGGCTCGGTTACGGCTCGTGTACAAATTAATTTTCCTTTCGCCACTTTGAAAAATTTAATCTTCTCGGTAATTTCAACGACGACTAGGAACGGTCTTTTTCCATTAGCTTTCCAGGTTCGTTCGACTCTCGATGTCGCCTCAGTCTCAGCGATCCAAACTCTATCGCTTCCGCAACAATGGCATTGCTCGATTTTCAAGAAAAGGTCACCAAAATTATTAGACGGAATTGCATTTCGGGCAAAGTTAAAATAAAGGCAACATTTCTCAAAGTAAACTGAATTAAAATTATCTCAAAGTAAACTGAATTAAAATTATCTCAAAGTAAACTGAATTACAATTATCTCAAAGTAAACTGAATTAAAATTATCTCAAACTAAACTGAATTAAAATTATCTCAAAGTAAACTGAATTACAATTATCCCAAAGGAAACGGGATTTAAATGAGGAAAGTAAACTGAATTCAAAATTTCTCAAGGCAAACTGAACTCAAATGCGCAAAATATATTCAAAATCTATCAAATCAAACTGAATTCACGCGCAAAATAAAATAAATTTCGAATCTCTCAATTTTTACGTCGGTTGATGTTAATCTTCCGATTACATTTACGGCAAACCGACCGTTTCTTTACGCCATCTATCACCAGCCCACCAACTTAATACTCTTCATTGGTAGATACGTCACTGCAAAGCCATGATTTTTAAAAGAATTTTTCTGGTTGAATTTCCTTGCTTTGACCTTTTATTGTTTGTTTGTTCGAATAAATGTCCTTTCAAGTCAAAATTACATTTTTAGATTTTTTTATAGGCTAGCCAATATGAAGTTTATTTTGTTTGCTATCTCAAAATACTTGACTCATTTGCTTAAAAATGTTTAAATCGCAGTGATGGCAAGGAAAACTACTTTTCCTTTGAGAACGTAGTCTGTTAAGTCGTCTTTCCTAACTTTAAGTAGAAATATGTCTGTCCCATTAAGGCAACCTCGTACTGATGTGAATTAGGATACCATGTTGTATAATACGATTAATTTAATGTTTTCTCAAAGACTTAATGTGTTGACATTAATCATGAAATATTGTGGTTTTAGAGAGTGAAGTTTAAAATTTGGCATGATGCATCGTTCCAAATTGTGTTAAAAACTTCAACATTATATAATATTTGTTTCATTAACATTTATTGATGTTTAATGTGTTCCTCAACTAGGGTCGTCTTAGAATCATTACAACCTTCTAGGCAAAGCAAAGCACTGCCCCTTACCATGTCTACCGAAGCTTTTTCCGGTCCTTTTTGATGAATGCTAAATGATCCTAAGAGTGGTAAGACCCTTGGGCATTGCCCACTTAGCCGGTTCACCAATTTTAATTTAATAAAATGATAAACTAAATATCAATCCAGGGTTCAGATTAGCAAAGCCGTATCTCGTCCGGGTTTAACCATCTGTCTTAGCGTACGTTCTAAATATGCTATGAGGCGAAACAAAATGAAAATATAAGAAATTTTATGCAATTTAAAGAATATTGGTTTTTAGTTCCACATCGAGATATATATATATCGATGTGGGACTATTGCTATGGACGGATTGTCGTTAAAGGCACACTGTCAAGGTCATTTTTTTTTAAATCGATGTTGAGCTTCCATTTTTTGAATCCAGTCGGCGCCACCGTCGCGATGCGACGCGCTAGAACTAAGTTCCACTTTCACCTAAGAAGGATCTATCACTAGCAGCTTTAGCCAGTGCAAGTTTTTATCATATAACTATTCTTGTTTTTTCTTTGAGTAAGTAAATCTTTACGCCCAGGAACTACATGTAGCATTTTATAAAAATATTTTCGTTTAAAGAAAGCTAGTTCCGGGGCCATGTACCTTGACAGTGTGCCTTTAAGTGTTTGTTGTTGTTTTTGTTTATCATGGAAAAGCAACAACACGGTAGATGGAGCTGCGAATAATAATTCATTTATATTTATTTATATAATTTATATTGCTGGCATCACCGGGACTCGAACTCAGATAGCTGCCGGCCGCGTAGTCTCCAAAATCCGACGCTTATACCAACCGAGCTACGCCGTACTCGTTAAAGGTTTCTTTTACCCTTGAACAATGACCCCGGAACTAGCCTTCTTTAAACGAAAATATTTTTTAAAAAATGCTAGTTCCTGGGCGTAAAGATTTTCTTTATCCTGTTTACTGTTTACTCCATGAAAAAACCAGAATAGTTATATGATAAAAACTTGCACTGGCTAAAGCTGCAGATGATAGATCCATGTTTAACTTTCACCTAGGAAGGATCTATCATGGATTTATCAAACGGAAATAGATTCTTCTTAGGTGAAAGTTGAATTTAGTTCTAGCGCGTCGCATCACGACGGTGACGCCGCCTGGATTGTGGCAATTTTTCTTATCGAAACCGTGTGCGGTCAGAAGTAATAAATAAGTGTGGCACTTTCTTGTCGAAACCGTGTGTGGTCAGAAGTAATAAATAAGTGTGGCACTTTCTTATCGAAACCGTGTGTGGTCAGAAGTAATAAATAAGTGTGGCACTTTCTTATCGGAACCGTGTATGGTCAGAAGTAATAAATAAGTGTGGCACTTTCTTATCGAAACCGTGTATGGTCAGAAGTAATAAATAAGTGTGGCACTTTCTTGTCGAAACCGTGTGTGGTCAGAAGTAATAAATAAGTGTGGCACTTTCTTGTCGAAACCGTGTGTGGTCAGAAGTAATAAATAAGTGTGGCACTTTCTTATCGAAACCGTGTGTGGTCAGAAGTAATAAATAAGTGTGGCACTTTCTTATCGAAACCGTGTGTGGTCAGAAGTAATAAATAAGTGTGGCACTTTCTTATCGGAACCGTGTATGGTCAGAAGTAATAAATAAGTGTGGCACTTTCTTATCGAAACCGTGTATGGTCAGAAGTAATAAATAAGTGTGGCACTTTCTTGTCGAAACCGTGTGTGGTCAGAAGTAATAAATAAGTGTGGCACTTTCTTATCGAAACCGTGTGTGGTCAGAAGTAATAAATAAGTGTGGCACTTTCTTATCGAAACCGTGTGTGGTCAGAAGTAATAAATAAGTGTGGCACTTTCTTATCGGAACCGTGTATGGTCAGAAGTAATAAATAAGTGTGGCACTTTCTTATCGAAACCGTGTATGGTCAGAAGTAATAAATAAGTGTGGCACTTTCTTATTAAAGGGAGAGTGACCGAAAAAAAATTGGTCTCATTCGATAGAACTCTTTGACGCGCACGCAGTGCCGTTAATTTCCGCCCCCTCTGACCAACCCCCTTAAAGGGAGAGTGACCGGAAAAAAAAGCTGGTCTCATATGACTCTCATTCGATAGAACAATAAAAGTAAGATTGGAATCGTCTACGCTCGCGTCTACGTGAAAGAGTGAGACCAAAAAATACAAAGCAGTCAAACTTAGGGCCAGTTGCAAAAGTCTGCTTTGCTAGAATCGCACATGTTAAATTCAATGGTCTAGTACTTTGGCTAGCGCTTTTGCAACAGGCCCTTAAGCTGCAAAGTATGCGACCATGGGGACAGAATCTCCGTCTTGCCATATTCTTAGTACATAAATACATTCTTGCAATAATATGATTTATGCAGTTGTTAATAATCCATATTAAATATCTGCTCTAAGAAAATATCAATTTAATCACCGAGATAATATAAAATTCGCGAATGACATATTCTATTAATTTCGGTTCTGCAAAATTACATTCATGGGTATTTTTTTTTAATGAATTTACGAATTTACATGACTTTTGGTACCTAAACTACCCAAATGTTTGATATAAATTTCCTAAAATAAACACATTTGAATCCCAATATTTCCACTAATTTCAATAATTTAAAAGAATTATGTTCGTCGTGTTTCGCTTACCTATTTCACCTTTGATACTTTCCGTCTATCTAACGATAGGAAATCACATGGCCTCAACAGCTTTTGTATTAGTTTGCCCACCCGGGTCTCCTGATGGTGGGCGGCATCCACGTTTTAACTTAGGGTGGCAATTTATATATCAAACGATAATAAATCACGTAGCCTCAACAGCTTTTGTATTAGTTTGCCTACCTGTGCCTTCTAAGGGTGTATAGGTTTGTCCACTCTAATACACTGATGTGGAACTAATATTACGGACTGGGCCGGCTTGTTCATTTATATTTTGGTTCAATTTTCAAACTTGATATCCGGTAGTTGCTCCGAATACATTACACGTCTGATTTGAAAAATATTTAGTCCGATCTAAAATTTAAATGATATGAATTTCCTTCAAGTACGGTTAAATCTCACAACTACAACTATTTCCTTAACTTATATTAGCCTGTTTTTGTGACGAAGAAATGAAGCAAGCTATGGGCTTCACCAATCTCAGTCATGACCAAATCAACGACGACTACAAACAGATCATACCAGGATTGTCCGCCAATTACACCTTGGGAGTCAACCAGAACTTCAAAGTGCAGCAAGATTTTGAAGACACGCTACAGTCCGTTTACCAATCGGGAGAGTACGATCTTGACGTGGCAAATCGACAACAACCAATTAGCTGGTTCGTTAACGATCACACTCACAGAAAAATTCCGGAATTACTCGGGGATAAGTTACCGGGTATTACCGAAATAGTCCTATCCTACACAGAAAAAACAACGTTTAGAATCTAAACATTTTCCTAAACGCCATCTTGTAACGCTTTTTTAAGCACGTATTAAACCTAAACGCGTTTAGACATCAAGTGTTTATAATGTAAACGCGTTTAGTCACTAAGCGTTTATGTGACATACGTGTTTAGCCGCCAAGCGTTTAAACGACAAACGCGTTTAGCCACCAAGCGTTTATACGATAAACGCGTTTAGCCGCCAAGCGTTTTTACGACAAACATGTTTAGCCGCCAAGCGTTTGTATGAAAAACTCTTTTAGCCGCCAAACGTTTGTATGATAAACGCGTTTAGCCGCCAAGCGTTTGTATGATAAACGCGTTTAGCCGCCAAGCGTTTGTATGATAAACGCGTTTAGCCGCCAAGCGTTTATGTTATAAATGCGTTTAGCCGCCATGCGTTTATGTAATAAATGCGTTTATTTGATAAACGCATTTACGCGCTTGTATATCGTGTGTAATTTCATGTGTATCTGTCTTTCTACTGTACACAAGCCAGTGGACAAACCAGACAAATTTATTTGCAGCGAGCGTTTTATTTTCGAAACTAGTAAAAGAATATATTTTTATAATAATAAACACTTATTTTTTCGTTAACTAAATTAAGCCCTGTTTGAGCTTATCATGTCCGCATTTGAAACATCGTCCTTGGAAATCTCGATGATAGTGACGACGGCTACGGGCTCTACACCTTGTTACTGCTTCGTCCTTGGGTTACGAAGTGAAAAATCGTACCACTGTCCTTACTGGACTAGCTGGCGCGTGCACAAATTTCACAATAGTTAGTAACATTATCGAGCTGGTCTAACTATATATAGTTGAAAATTATCTTCATTAGTCTGTGTGCACCTTCGGAGTGTGGTAGCAAGTTAAATTTTTCATTGCATTAACTTTTTTAAATTTAAGTCTGAAATTTTAGTTTCCACATATGTCAATACGTGGTCAATGTAAAGTAATTAAATTGTAAAATCGCTTTAGGATTTAAAAAATACTCAAACGTCATTAAATAAATCTATAGTGAATAAGAATAATTGTTGCACAAGCTGAACAATTAAAGGGAAACAAGGCTTAAGCACTGAACTTGAGATTGGAATTTTTATTATACTAAAGTTTTATCGCTTTTGTTAATAAGATTTGAATAAGTCGACTTACATTAATGAAATAATAACAAAACTGTAAACTTACCAGATTTCAATTCTCAACGTTAACACGTCGATTAATCGCGGCTGTTCTGTCTGCGTCGGCTATTGTTGAAAAATGACCACAACATGGTTTCGGCTTTGGGGACTCGTGTAACACGTTTAATATCTAAACCCCTGGAGGTAGTTTTATTGGTTTTTTTTGTCATTTCTAAACACGTAGGATTTATTCATGTTTAAGAGGCGTTTAGCTGGCGTTTATCTTAGGTAGTGTGTAGTTTTTACACGTGTTTTTAGCAACTGTGACAAGCATTTCTACGTTTAACATCCATCCGTTTAGAAATTCAACACTTTGGCGTTTACAATTTAAACGCAAAATTTAAGTGTTTAAGTTTTAAACATGTTTATTTTTTTTTTATGTTGAAAATCTAAACGTAGTTTTTTCTGTGTAGTGAATGCCATTTATTTTAAAGGCACTTAGACAACCAAGTTTAATCCGTCATTGAGCAAGCAAGAGCTTTCCACCAACGATGATCGCCAATACCACTACAACTACTGCTCCTATGCTCTTAACTTCGAACGTCATCTACACCGACAGCACAGCTTTGAACTCGCAAATGTTGCTGCTGCAGTACTCGGGAAAAAGTATGTTCATGATATTTTTTCTGCCTCACGACGAATTCAAGTCTCTCAGCCCGACAGAATCATAGCTGACTTCCGGCCACTTGGGAACGCTATCAAAGACGCATTCGTCCAGAAAGTGGTCGTCATCATACCCAAGTACAAATCTGAAAGTACGTTTGATCTAAACCAACCTTTGATGAACTCTGGAATGAATTTAGACTTCTCGGATTCTGCTGATTTTAGGGGGGTCAGCAACCAGACTAAGATAAAGGTGAGCGCTGTCCTTCAAAAAGCGATCATAGAGGTCAGCGAAGAAGTAACGGTAGCGGCGGTGGCCACTGCTGTTATTGGTGTCCAGATAATTGCGTCCCCTGCCAATACCTCGTTACCACTTAGATTTTCTGCGAACAGACTGTTTCACTAGCCCACCAAACTCGATACTTTTAATTGGTAAATACGTCACTGAAAAATACTATTTTACCAAAATATTTCATATAGTTCTCGTTCTGATGTATTCAAATCAATAAATATCTTTAAGAGCAAGTATTGTGGGGCGCCAAACCAGAAAAAAAAACGGAATATAAACGCAAATTAGGTGGACCCAAAGCTATTTCGTCTTAAAATGTTACGGGGAACACTTATCAAATTGAACCTAACTTGGTATCTCTAATGGTTCTCGAGACTATATACAAATAGCCATCAATCTAATCACGATTTAAACAAGATTTAATCATTCTAAATGTGACCTAGTCATTTTAATCGCGATCTAATCGTTCTAATAGCGATCTAATCATTCTAATTATGATTTAATCCTTCTAATTACGATCTAATAATTCTAATTAGTATCTAATCATTCTAATTATTATCTAATAATTATAATTAAGATCTAATAATTCTAATTACATTCTAATCATTCTAATTACTATCTAATAATTATTATTACGATCTAATAATTATAATTACGTTCTAATCATTCTAATTACGCTCTAATCATTCTAAATACGATCTAATCATTCTAATCACGATCTAATCATTCTAATCACGATCTAATCATTCTAATTACGATCTAATCATGCAAATTAGGATCAAAACATTCTAATAACGCTATAATCATTCTAATTACGATTTAATTATTCTAATTAAGATCTAGTCATTCTAATTACGATCTAATAATTCTAATTAAGATCTAATCATTCTAATCACGATCTAATCATTCTAATTACGATCTAATCATGCAAATTAGGATCCAAACATTCTAATAACGCTATAATCATTCTAATTACGATTTAATTATTCTAATTAAAATCTAATAATTCTAATTACGATCTAATCATTCTAACTACAATCTAATCATTCTAATCGCGATCTAGTCATTCTAATTACGATCTAATCATGCAAATTAGGATCTAATCATTCTAATTACGCTCTAATCATTCTAAATACGATCTAATCATTCTAATTACGATCTAATCAAGCAAATTAGGATCTAATCAATCGAATTGCGATCTAATCATTCTAATCACGATCTAATCATTCTAATCACTCTAATCACCATCTAATCATTGTAATAATGTAATTACGATTTAAACAATGCAATCGTTTGAATGAATCTAAATTTAAATAATTGTTATCATAGTTTAATCATCTAAATGTACGTTAATTTAATATTAATTATTTATATTGATTAAATGCAAATTATATGATTCGATTATTCTTAGAACTAGCTGACACGTAACGCCATCTATATTCGTTTTATATTCTCGTAAATATCTCTTTCTATATATGCGTAAAAATCTCGTTCTATATATGTGTTCCCTACCATATATTTCCATTCTGTACCATATATTTGCGTTCCCTACCATATATTTGGGTTCCCTACCATATATTTGCGTTCCCTACCAAATATTTGCGTTCCCTACCATATATTTGGGTTCCCTACCATATATTTGCGTTCTCTACTATATACTTGCGTTCTCTACCATATATTTGCGTTCTCTACTATATACTTGCGTTCTCTACCATATATTTGCGTTCCCTACCATATATTTGCGTTCCCTACCATATATTTGGGTTCCCTACCAAATATTTGCGTTCCCTACCATATATTTGGGTTCCCTACCAAATATTTGCGTTCCCTACCATATATTTGGGTTCCCTACCATATATTTGCGTTCTCTACTATATATTTGGGTTCCCTACCATATATTTGCGTTCCCTACCATATATTTGCGTTCCCTACCATATATTTGCGTTCCCTACCATATATTTGCGTTCCCTACCATATATTTGCGTTCCCTACCATATATTTGCGTTCCCTACTATATACTTGCGTTCCCTACCATATATTTGCGTTCCCTACCATATATTTGCGTTCCCTACCATATATTTGGGTTCCCTACCAAATATTTGCGTTCCCTACCAAATATTTGCGTTCCCTACCATATATTTGGGTTCCCTACCATATATTTGCGTTCCCTACCATATATTTGGGTTCCCTACCAAATATTTGCGTTCCCTACCATATATTTGGGTTCCCTACCATATATTTGCGTTCCCTACCATATATTTGGGTTCCCTACCATATATTTGCGTTCCCTACCATATATTTGGGTTCCCTACCAAATATTTGCGTTCCCTACCATATATTTGGGTTCCCTACCAAATATTTGCGTTCCCTACCATATATTTGGGTTCCCTACCAAATATTTGCGTTCCCTACCATATATTTGGGTTCCCTACCAAATATTTGCGTTCCCTACCATATATTTGGGTTCCCTACCATATATTTGGGTTCCCTAGCAAATATTTGCGTTCCCTACCAAATATTTGCGTTCCCTACCATATATTTGGGTTCCCTACCAAATATTTGCGTTCCCTACCATATAATTGGGTTCCCTACCATATATTTGCGTTCTCTACTATATACTTGCGTTCCCTACCATATATTTGGGTTCCCTACCATATATTTGGGTTCCCTACCAAATATTTGCGTTCCCTACCATATATTTGCGTTCCCTACCATATATTTGGGTTCCCTACCAAATATTTGCGTTCCCTACCATATATTTGGGTTCCCTACCAAATATTTGCGTTCCCTACCATATATTTGGGTTCCCTACCAAATATTTGGGTTCCCTACCAAATATTTGCGTTCCCTACCATATATTTGCGTTCCCTACCATATATTTGGGTTCCCTACCATATATTTGGGTTCCCTACCATATATTTGGGTTCCCTACCAAATATTTGCGTTCCCTACCATATATTTGGGTTCCCTACCAAATATTTGCGTTCCCTACCATATATTTGGGTTCCCTACCATATATTTGCGTTCCCTACCATATATTTGGGTTCCCTACCAAATATTTGCGTTCCCTACCATATATTTGGGTTCCCTACCATATATTTGCGTTCCCTACCATATATTTGGGTTCCTGCAGCGTATTCCAGTTGTGGTTATGTTTGAAACATACTTGAAGTAATTGAGAATGTAGCTGCAGCGTATTCCAGTTGTGGTTATGTTTGAAACATACTTGAAAAAATTGAGAATGTAGCTGCAGCGTATTCCAGTTGTGGTTATGTTTGAAACATAATTGAAGTAAAAGAGAATGTAGCTGAAGCGTATTCCAGTTGTGGTTATGTTTGAAACATACTTGAAGTAATTGAGAATGTAGCTGCAGCGTATTCCAGTTGTGGTTATGTTTGAAACATACTTGAAGTAATTGAGAATGTAGCTGCAGCGTATTCCAGTTGTGGTTATGTTTGAAACATACTTGAAGTAATTGAGAATGTAGCTGCAGCGTATTCCAGTTTTGGTTATGTTTGAAACATACTTGAAGTAATTGAGAATGTAGCTGCAGCGTATTCCAGTTGTGGTTATGTTTGAAACATACTTGAAGTAATTGAGAATGTAGCTGCAGCGTATTCCAGTTTTGGTTATGTTTGAAACATACTTGAAGTAATTGAGAATGTAGCTGCAGCGTATTCCAGTTGTGGTTATGTTTGAAACATACTTGAAGTAATTGAGAATGTAGCTGCAGCGTATTCCAGTTGTGGTTATGTTTGAAACATACTTGAAGTAATTGAGAATGTAGCTGCAGCGTATTCCAGTTGTGGTTATGTTTGAAACATACTTGAAGTAATTGAGAATGTAGCTGCAGCGTATTCCAGTTTTGGTTATGTTTGAAACATACTTGAAGTAATTAAGAATGTAGCTGCAGCATATTTCAGTTGTGGTTATGTATGAAACATACTTGAAGTAATTGAGAATGTAGCTGCAGCGTATTCCAGTTGTGGTTATGTTTGAAACATACTTGAAGTAATTGAGAATGTAGCTGCAGCGTATTCCAGTTGTGGTTATGTTTGAAACATACTTGAAGTAATTGAGAATGTAGCTGCAGCGTATTCCAGTTGGGGTTATGTTTGAAACATACTTGAAGTAATTGAGAATGTAGCTGCAGCGTATTCCAGTTGTGGTTATGTTTGAAACATACTTGAAGTAATTGAGAATGTAGCTGCAGCGTATTCCAGTTGTGGTTATGTTTGAAACATACTTGAAGTAATTGAGAATGTAGCTGCAGCGTATTCCAGTTGTGGTTATGTTTGAAACATACTTGAAAAAATTGAGAATGTAGCTGCAGCGTATTCCAGTTGTGGTTATGTTTGAAACATACTTGAAGTAATTGAGAATGTAGCTGCAGCGTATTCCAGTTGTGGTTATGTTTGAAACATACTTGAAGTAATTGAGAATGTAGCTGCAGCGTATTCCAGTTGTGGTTATGTTTGAAACATACTTGAAGTAATTGAGAATGTAGCTGCAGCGTATTCCAGTTGTGGTTATGTTTAAAACATACTTGAAAAAATTGAGAATGTAGCTGCAGCGTATTCCAGTTGTGGTTATGTTTGAAACATACTTGAAGTAATTGAGAATGTAGCTGCAGCGTATTCCAGTTGTGGTTATGTTTGAAACATACTTGAAGTAATTAAGAATGTAGCTGCAGCATATTTCAGTTGTGGTTATGTATGAAACATACTTGAAGTAATTGAGAATAAAGCTGCAGCGTATTCCAGTTGTGGTTATGTTTGAAACATACTTGAAGTAATTGAGAATGTAGCTGCAGCGTATTCCAGTTGTGGTTATGTTTGAAACATACTTGAAGTAATTGAGAATGTAGCTGCAGTGTATTCCAGTTGGGGTTATGTTTGAAACATACTTGAAGTAATTGAGAATGTAGCTGCAGCGTATTCCAGTTGTGGTTATGTTTGAAACATACTTGAAGTAATTGAGAATGTAGCTGCAGCGTATTCCAGTTGTGGTTATGTTTGAAACATACTTGAAGTAATTGAGAATGTAGCTGCAGTGTATTCCAGTTGGGGTTGTGTTTGAAACATACTTGAAGTAATTGAGAATGTAGCTGCAGCATATTTCAGTTGTGGTTATGTATGAAACATACTTGAAGTAATTGAGAATGTAGCTGCAGCGTATTCCAGTTGTGGTTATGTTTGAAACATACTTGAAGTAATTGAGAATGTAGCTGCAGCGTATTCCAGTTTTGGTTATGTTTGAAACATACTTGAAGTAATTAAGAATGTAGCTGCAGCATATTTCAGTTGTGGTTATGTATGAAACATACTTGAAGTAATTGAGAATGTAGCTGCAGCGTATTCCAGTTGTGGTTATGTTTGAAACATACTTGAAGTAATTGAGAATGTAGCTGCAGCGTATTCCAGTTGTGGTTATGTTTGAAACATACTTGAAGTAATTGAGAATGTAGCTGCAGTGTATTCCAGTTGGGGTTATGTTTGAAACATACTTGAAGTAATTGAGAATGTAGCTGCAGCGTATTCCAGTTGTGGTTATGTTTGAAACATACTTGAAGTAATTGAGAATGTAGCTGCAGCGTATTCCAGTTGTGGTTATGTTTGAAACATACTTGAAGTAATTGAGAATGTAGCTGCAGCGTATTCCAGTTGTGGTTATGTTTGAAACATACTTGAAAAAATTGAGAATGTAGCTGCAGCGTATTCCAGTTGTGGTTATGTTTGAAACATACTTGAAGTAATTGAGAATGTAGCTGCAGCGTATTCCAGTTGTGGTTATGTTTGAAACATACTTGAAGTAATTGAGAATGTAGCTGCAGCGTATTCCAGTTGTGGTTATGTTTGAAACATACTTGAAGTAATTGAGAATGTAGCTGCAGCGTATTCCAGTTGTGGTTATGTTTAAAACATACTTGAAAAAATTGAGAATGTAGCTGCAGCGTATTCCAGTTGTGGTTATGTTTGAAACATACTTGAAGTAATTGAGAATGTAGCTGCAGCGTATTCCAGTTGTGGTTATGTTTGAAACATACTTGAAGTAATTAAGAATGTAGCTGCAGCATATTTCAGTTGTGGTTATGTATGAAACATACTTGAAGTAATTGAGAATAAAGCTGCAGCGTATTCCAGTTGTGGTTATGTTTGAAACATACTTGAAGTAATTGAGAATGTAGCTGCAGCGTATTCCAGTTGTGGTTATGTTTGAAACATACTTGAAGTAATTGAGAATGTAGCTGCAGTGTATTCCAGTTGGGGTTATGTTTGAAACATACTTGAAGTAATTGAGAATGTAGCTGCAGCGTATTCCAGTTGTGGTTATGTTTGAAACATACTTGAAGTAATTGAGAATGTAGCTGCAGCGTATTCCAGTTGTGGTTATGTTTGAAACATACTTGAAGTAATTGAGAATGTAGCTGCAGCGTATTCCAGTTGTGGTTATGTTTGAAACATACTTGAAAAAATTGAGAATGTAGCTGCAGCGTATTCCAGTTGTGGTTATGTTTGAAACATACTTGAAGTAATTGAGAATGTAGCTGCAGCGTATTCCAGTTGTGGTTATGTTTGAAACATACTCGAAGTAATTGAGAATGTAGCTGCAGCGTATTCCAGTTGTGGTTATGTTTGAAACATACTTGAAGTAATTGAGAATGTAGCTGCAGCGTATTCCAGTTGTGGTTATGTTTAAAACATACTTGAAAAAATTGAGAATGTAGCTGCAGCGTATTCCAGTTGTGGTTATGTTTGAAACATACTTGAAGTAATTGAGAATGTAGCTGCAGCGTATTCCAATTGTGGTTATGTTTGAAACATACTTGAAGTAATTGAGAATGTAGCTGCAGCGTATTCCAGTTGTGGTTATGTTTGAAACATACTTGAAAAAATTGAGAATGTAGCTGTAGCGTATTCCAGTTGTGGTTATGTTTGAAACATACTTGAAGTAATTGAGAATGTAGCTGCAGCGTATTCCAGTTTTGGTTATGTTTGAAACATACTTGAAGTAATTGATAATGTAGCTGCAGCGTATTCCAGTTGTGGTTATGTTTGAAACATACTTGAAGTAATTGAGAATGTAGCTGCAGCGTATTCCACTTTTGGTTATGTTTGAAACATACTTGAAGTAATTGAGAATGTAGCTGCAGCGTATTCCAGTTGTGGTTATGTTTGAAACATACTTGAAGTAATTGAGAATGTAGCTGCAGCGTATTCCAGTTTTGGTTATGTTTGAAACATACTTGAAGTAATTGAGAATGTAGCTGCAGCGTATTCCAGTTGTGGTTATGTTTGAAACATACTTGAAGTAATTGAGAATGTAGCTGCAGCGTATTCCAGTTGTGGTTATGTTTGAAACATACTTGAAGTAATTGAGAATGTAGCTGCAGCGTATTCCAGTTGTGGTTATGTTTGAAACATACTTGAAAAAATTGAGAATGTAGCTGCAGCGTATTCCAGTTGTGGTTATGTTTGAAACATACTTGAAGTAATTGAGAATAAAGCTGCAGCGTATTCCAGTTGTGGTTATGTTTGAAACATACTTGAAGTAATTGAGAATGTAGCTGCAGCGTATTCCAGTTGTGGTTATGTTTGAAACATACTTGAAGTAATTG
Source organism: Leiobunum rupestre (assembly GCF_980474605.1). Lineage (NCBI taxonomy): Eukaryota > Metazoa > Arthropoda > Arachnida > Opiliones > Sclerosomatidae > Leiobunum > Leiobunum rupestre. The sequence goes on along the minus strand of NC_143392.1, from coordinate 29,868,659 downwards.
AGAATGTAGCTGCAGCGTATTCCAGTTGTGGTTATGTTTGAAACATACTTGAAGTAATTGAGAATGTAGCTGCAGTGTATTCCAGTTGGGGTTATGTTTGAAACATACTTGAAGTAATTGAGAATGTAGCTGCAGCGTATTCCAGTTGTGGTTATGTTTGAAACATACTTGAAGTAATTGAGAATGTAGCTGCAGCGTATTCCAGTTGTGGTTATGTTTAAAACATACTTGAAAAAATTGAGAATGTAGCTGCAGCGTATTCCAGTTGTGGTTATGTTTGAAACATACTTGAAGTAATTGAGAATGTAGCTGCAGCGTATTCCAGTTGTGGTTATGTTTGAAACATACTTGAAGTAATTAAGAATGTAGCTGCAGCATATTTCAGTTGTGGTTATGTATGAAACATACTTGAAGTAATTGAGAATAAAGCTGCAGCGTATTCCAGTTGTGGTTATGTTTGAAACATACTTGAAGTAATTGAGAATGTAGCTGCAGCGTATTCCAGTTGTGGTTATGTTTGAAACATACTTGAAGTAATTGAGAATGTAGCTGCAGTGTATTCCAGTTGGGGTTATGTTTGAAACATACTTGAAGTAATTGAGAATGTAGCTGCAGCGTATTCCAGTTGTGGTTATGTTTGAAACATACTTGAAGTAATTGAGAATGTAGCTGCAGCGTATTCCAGTTGTGGTTATGTTTGAAACATACTTGAAGTAATTGAGAATGTAGCTGCAGCGTATTCCAGTTGTGGTTATGTTTGAAACATACTTGAAAAAATTGAGAATGTAGCTGCAGCGTATTCCAGTTGTGGTTATGTTTGAAACATACTTGAAGTAATTGAGAATGTAGCTGCAGCGTATTCCAGTTGTGGTTATGTTTGAAACATACTCGAAGTAATTGAGAATGTAGCTGCAGCGTATTCCAGTTGTGGTTATGTTTGAAACATACTTGAAGTAATTGAGAATGTAGCTGCAGCGTATTCCAGTTGTGGTTATGTTTAAAACATACTTGAAAAAATTGAGAATGTAGCTGCAGCGTATTCCAGTTGTGGTTATGTTTGAAACATACTTGAAGTAATTGAGAATGTAGCTGCAGCGTATTCCAGTTGTGGTTATGTTTGAAACATACTTGAAGTAATTGAGAATGTAGCTGCAGCGTATTCCAGTTGTGGTTATGTTTGAAACATACTTGAAAAAATTGAGAATGTAGCTGTAGCGTATTCCAGTTGTGGTTATGTTTGAAACATACTTGAAGTAATTGAGAATGTAGCTGCAGCGTATTCCAGTTTTGGTTATGTTTGAAACATACTTGAAGTAATTGATAATGTAGCTGCAGCGTATTCCAGTTGTGGTTATGTTTGAAACATACTTGAAGTAATTGAGAATGTAGCTGCAGCGTATTCCACTTTTGGTTATGTTTGAAACATACTTGAAGTAATTGAGAATGTAGCTGCAGCGTATTCCAGTTGTGGTTATGTTTGAAACATACTTGAAGTAATTGAGAATGTAGCTGCAGCGTATTCCAGTTTTGGTTATGTTTGAAACATACTTGAAGTAATTGAGAATGTAGCTGCAGCGTATTCCAGTTGTGGTTATGTTTGAAACATACTTGAAGTAATTGAGAATGTAGCTGCAGCGTATTCCAGTTGTGGTTATGTTTGAAACATACTTGAAGTAATTGAGAATGTAGCTGCAGCGTATTCCAGTTGTGGTTATGTTTGAAACATACTTGAAAAAATTGAGAATGTAGCTGCAGCGTATTCCAGTTGTGGTTATGTTTGAAACATACTTGAAGTAATTGAGAATAAAGCTGCAGCGTATTCCAGTTGTGGTTATGTTTGAAACATACTTGAAGTAATTGAGAATGTAGCTGCAGCGTATTCCAGTTGTGGTTATGTTTGAAACATACTTGAAGTAATTGAGAATGTAGCTGCAGCGTATTCCAGTTGTGGTTATGTTTGAAACATACTTGAAGTAATTGAGAATGTAGCTGCAGTGTATTCCAGTTGGGGTTATGTTTGAAACATACTTGAAGTAATTGAGAATGTAGCTGCAGCGTATTCCAGTTGTGGTTATGTTTGAAACATACTTGAAGTAATTGAGAATGTAGCTGCAGCGTATTCCAGTTGTGGTTATGTTTGAAACATACTTGAAGTAATTGAGAATGTAGCTGCAGCGTATTCCAGTTGTGGTTATGTTTGAAACATACTTGAAAAAATTGAGAATGTAGCTGCAGCGTATTCCAGTTGTGGTTATGTTTGAAACATACTTGAAGTAATTGAGAATGTAGCTGCAGCGTATTCCAGTTGTGGTTATGTTTGAAACATACTCGAAGTAATTGAGAATGTAGCTGCAGCGTATTCCAGTTGTGGTTATGTTTGAAACATACTTGAAGTAATTGAGAATGTAGCTGCAGCGTATTCCAGTTGTGGTTATGTTTAAAACATACTTGAAAAAATTGAGAATGTAGCTGCAGCGTATTCCAGTTGTGGTTATGTTTGAAACATACTTGAAGTAATTGAGAATGTAGCTGCAGCGTATTCCAGTTGTGGTTATGTTTGAAACATACTTGAAGTAATTGAGAATGTAGCTGCAGCGTATTCCAGTTGTGGTTATGTTTGAAACATACTTGAAGTAATTGAGAATGTAGCTGCAGCGTATTCCAGTTGTGGTTATGTTTGAAACATACTTGAAAAAATTGAGAATGTAGCTGCAGCGTATTCCAGTTGTGGTTATGTTTGAAACATACTTGAAGTAATTGAGAATGTAGCTGCAGCGTATTCCAGTTTTGGTTATGTTTGAAACATACTTGAAGTAATTGATAATGTAGCTGCAGCGTATTCCAGTTGTGGTTATGTTTGAAACATACTTGAAGTAATTGAGAATGTCGCTGCAGCGTATTCCACTTTTGGTTATGTTTGAAACATACTTGAAGTAATTGAGAATGTAGCTGCAGCGTATTCCAGTTGTGGTTATGTTTGAAACATACTTGAAGTAATTGAGAATGTAGCTGCAGCGTATTCCAGTTTTGGTTATGTTTGAAACATACTTGAAGTAATTGAGAATGTAGCTGCAGCGTATTCCAGTTGTGGTTATGTTTGAAACATACTTGAAGTAATTGAGAATGTAGCTGCAGCGTATTCCAGTTGTGGTTATGTTTGAAACATACTTGAAGTAATTGAGAATGTAGCTGCAGCGTATTCCAGTTGTGGTTATGTTTGAAACATACTTGAAAAAATTGAGAATGTAGCTGCAGCGTATTCCAGTTGTGGTTATGTTTGAAACATACTTGAAGTAATTGAGAATAAAGCTGCAGCGTATTCCAGTTGTGGTTATGTTTGAAACATACTTGAAGTAATTGAGAATGTAGCTGCAGCGTATTCCAGTTGTGGTTATGTTTGAAACATACTTGAAGTAATTGAGAATGTAGCTGCAGTGTATTCCAGTTGGGGTTATGTTTGAAACATACTTGAAGTAATTGAGAATGTAGCTGCAGCGTATTCCAGTTGTGGTTATGTTTGAAACATACTTGAAGTAATTGAGAATGTAGCTGCAGCGTATTCCAGTTGTGGTTATGTTTGAAACATACTTGAAGTAATTGAGAATGTAGCTGCAGCGTATTCCAGTTGTGGTTATGTTTGAAACATACTTGAAAAAATTGAGAATGTAGCTGCAGCGTATTCCAGTTGTGGTTATGTTTGAAACATACTTGAAGTAATTTAGAATGTAGCTGCAGCGTATTCCAGTTGTGGTTATGTTTGAAACATACTCGAAGTAATTGAGAATGTAGCTGCAGCGTATTCCAGTTGTGGTTATGTTTGAAACATACTTGAAGTAATTGAGAATGTAGCTGCAGCGTATTCCAGTTGTGGTTATGTTTGAAACATACTTGAAGTAATTGAGAATGTAGCTGCAGCGTATTCCAGTTGTGGTTATGTTTGAAACATACTTGAAGTAATTGAGAATGTAGCTGCAGCGTATTCCAGTTGTGGTTATGTTTGAAACATACTTGAAGTAATTGAGAATGTAGCTGCAGCGTATTCCAGTTGTGGTTATGTTTGAAACATACTTGAAAAAATTGAGAATGTAGCTGCAGCGTATTCCAGTTGTGGTTATGTTTGAAACATACTTGAAGTAATTGAGAATGTAGCTGCAGCGTATTCCAGTTGTGGTTATGTTTGAAACATACTTGAAGTAATTGAGAATGTAGCTGCAGCGTATTCCAGTTGTGGTTATGTTTGAAACATACTTGAAGTAATTGAGAATGTAGCTGCAGCGTATTCCAGTTGTGGTTATGTTTGAAACATACTTGAAGTAATTAAGAATGTAGCTGCAGCGTATTCCAGTTGTGGTTATGTTTGAAACATACTTGAAAAAATTGAGAATGTAGCTGCAGCGTATTCCAGTTGTGGTTATGTTTGAAACATACTTGAAGTAATTGAGAATGTAGCTGCAGCGTATTCCAGTTGTGCTTATGTTTGAAACATACTTGAAGTAATTGAGAATGTAGCTGCAGCGTATTCCAGTTGTGGTTATGTTTGAAACATACTTGAAGTAATTGAGAATGTAGCTGCAGCGTATTCCAGTTGTGGTTATGGTGGAAACATACTTGAAAAAATTGAGAATGTAGCTGCAGCGTATTCCAGTTGTGGTTATGTTTGAAACATACTTGAAGTAATTGAGAATGTAGCTGCAGCGTATTCCAGTTGTGGTTATGTTTGAAACATACTTGAAGTAATTGAGAATGTAGCTGCAGCGTATTCCAGTTGTGGTTATGTTTGAAACATACTTGAAAAAATTGAGAATGTAGCTGCAGCGTATTCCAGTTGTGGTTATGTTTGAAACATACTTGAAGTAATTGAGAATGTAGCTGAAGCGTATTCCAGTTGTGGTTATGTTTGAAACATACTTGAAGTAATTGAGAATGTAGCTGCAGCGTATTCCAGTTGTGGTTATGTTTGAAACATACTTGTAGTAATTGAGAATGTAGCTGCAGCGTATTCCAGTTGTGGTTATGTTTGAAACATACTTGAAGTAATTGAGAATGTAGCTGCAGCGTATTCCAGTTGTGGTTATGTTTGAAACATACTTGAAGTAATTGAGAATGTAGCTGCAGCGTATTCCAGTTGTGGTTATGTTTGAAACATACTTGAAGTAATTGAGAATGTAGCTGCAGCGTATTCCAGTTGTGGTTATGTTTGAAACATACTTGAAGTAATTGAGAATGTAGCTGCAGCGTATTCCAGTTGTGGTTATGTTTGAAACATACTTGAAGTAATTGAGAATGTAGCTGCAGCGTATTCCAGTTGTGGATATGTTTGAAACATACTTGAAGTAATTGAGAATGTAGCTGCAGCGTATTCCAGTTGTGGTTATGTTTGAAACATACTTGAAGTAATTGAGAATGTAGCTGCAGCGTATTCCAGTTGTGGTTATGTTTGAAACATACTTGAAAAAATTGAGAATGTAGCTGCAGCGTATTCCAGTTGTGGTTATGTTTGAAACATACTTGAAGTAATTGGGAATGTAGCTGAAGCGTATTCCAGTTGTGGTTATGTTTGAAACATACTTGAAGTAATTGAGAATGTAGCTGCAGCGTATTCCAGTTGTTTTTATGTTTGAAACATACTTGTAGTAATTGAGAATGTAGCTGCAGCGTATTCCAGTTGTGGTTATGTTTGAAACATACTTGAAGTAATTGAGAATGTAGCTGCAGCGTATTACAGTTGTGGTTATGTTTGAAACATACTTGAAGTAATTGAGAATGTAGCTGCAGCGTATTCCAGTTGTGGTTATGTTTGAAACATACTTGAAGTAATTGAGAATGTAGCTGCAGCGTATTCCAGTTGTGGTTATGTTTGAAACATACTTGAAGTAATTGAGAATGTAGCTGCAGCGTATTCCAGTTGTGGTTATGTTTGAAACATACTTGAAGTAATTGAGAATGTAGCTGCAGCGTATTCCAGTTGTGGTTATGTTTGAAACATACTTGAAGTAATTGAGAATGTAGCTGCAGCGTATTCCAGTTGTGGTTATGTTTGAAACATACTTGAAAAAATTGAGAATGTAGCTGCAGCGTATTCCAGTTGTGGTTATGTTTGAAACATACTTGAAGTAATTGAGAATGTAGCAGCAGCGTATTCCAGTTGTGGTTATGTTTGAAACATACTTGAAGTAATTGAGAATGTAGCTGCAGCGTATTCCAGTTGTGGTTATGTTTGAAACATACTTGAAGTAATTGAGAATGTAGCTGCAGCGTATTCCAGTTGTGGTTATGTTTGGAACATACTTGAAGTAATTGAGAATGTAGCTGCAGCGTATTCCAGTTGTGGTTATGTTTGGAACATACTTGAAGTAATTGAGAATGTAGCTGCAGCGTATTACAGTTGTGGTTATGTTTGAAACATACTTGAAGTAATTGAGAATGTAGCTGCAGCGTATTCCAGTTGTGGTTATGTTTGAAACATACTTAAAGTAATAGAACATGTAGCTGCAGCGTATTCCAGTTGTGGTTATGTTTGAAACATACTTGAAGTAATTGAGAATGTAGCTGCAGCGTATTCCAGTTGTGGTTATGTTTGAAACATACTTGAAGTAATTGAGAATGTAGCTGCAGCGTATTCCAGTTGTGGTTATGTTTGAAACATACTTGAAGTAATTGAGAATGTAGCTGCAGCGTATTCCAGTTGTGGTTATGTTTGAAACATACTTGAAGTAATTGAGAATGTAGCTGCAGCGTATTCCAGTTGTGGTTATGTTTGAAACATACTTGAAAAAATTGAGAATGTAGCTGCAGCGTATTCCAGTTGTGGTTATGTTTGAAACATACTTGAAGTAATTGAGAATGTAGCAGCAGCGTATTCCAGTTGTGGTTATGTTTGAAACATACTTGAAGTAATTGAGAATGTAGCTGCAGCGTATTCCAGTTGTGGTTATGTTTGAAACATACTTGAAGTAATTGAGAATGTAGCTGCAGCGTATTCCAGTTGTGGTTATGTTTGGAACATACTTGAAGTAATTGAGAATGTAGCTGCAGCGTATTCCAGTTGTGGTTATGTTTGAAACATACTTGAAAAAATTGAGAATGTAGCTGCAGCGTATTCCAGTTGTGGTTATGTTTGAAACATACTTGAAGTAATTGAGAATGTAGCTGAAGCGTATTCCAGTTGTGGTTATGTTTGAAACATACTTGAAGTAATTGAGAATGTAGCTGCAGCGTATTCCAGTTGTGGTTATGTTTGAAACATACTTGTAGTAATTGAGAATGTAGCTGCAGCGTATTCCAGTTGTGGTTATGTTTGAAACATACTTGCAGTAATTGAGAATGTAGCTGCAGCGTATTCCAGTTGTGGTTATGTTTGAAACATACTTGAAGTAATTGAGAATGTAGCTGCAGCGTATTCCAGTTGTGGTTATGTTTGAAACATACTTGAAGTAATTGAGAATGTAGCTGCAGCGTATTCCAGTTGTGGTTATGTTTGAATCATACTTGAAGTAATTGAGAATGTAGCTGCAGCGTATTCCAGTTGTGGTTATGTTTGAAACATACTTGAAGTAATTGAGAATGTAGCTGCAGCGTATTCCAGTTGTGGATATGTTTGAAACATACTTGAAGTAATTGAGAATGTAGCTGCAGCGTATTCCAGTTGTGGTTATGTTTGAAACATACTTGAAGTAATTGAGAATGTAGCTGCAGCGTATTCCAGTTGTGGTTATGTTTGAAACATACTTGAAAAAATTGAGAATGTAGCTGCAGCGTATTCCAGTTGTGGTTATGTTTGAAACATACTTGAAGTAATTGAGAATGTAGCTGAAGCGTATTCCAGTTGTGGTTATGTTTGAAACATACTTGAAGTAATTGAGAATGTAGCTGCAGCGTATTCCAGTTGTTTTTATGTTTGAAACATACTTGTAGTAATTGAGAATGTAGCTGCAGCGTATTCCAGTTGTGGTTATGTTTGAAACATACTTGAAGTAATTGAGAATGTAGCTGCAGCGTATTACAGTTGTGGTTATGTTTGAAACATACTTGAAGTAATTGAGAATGTAGCTGCAGCGTATTCCAGTTGTGGTTATGTTTGAAACATACTTGAAGTAATTGAGAATGTAGCTGCAGCGTATTCCAGTTGTGGTTATGTTTGAAACATACTTGAAGTAATTGAGAATGTAGCTGCAGCGTATTCCAGTTGTGGTTATGTTTGAAACATACTTGAAGTAATTGAGAATGTAGCTGCAGCGTATTCCAGTTGTGGTTATGTTTGAAACATACTTGAAGTAATTGAGAATGTAGCTGCAGCGTATTCCAGTTGTGGTTATGTTTGAAACATACTTGAAAAAATTGAGAATGTAGCTGCAGCGTATTCCAGTTGTGGTTATGTTTGAAACATACTTGAAGTAATTGAGAATGTAGCAGCAGCGTATTCCAGTTGTGGTTATGTTTGAAACATACTTGAAGTAATTGAGAATGTAGCTGCAGCGTATTCCAGTTGTGGTTATGTTTGAAACATACTTGAAGTAATTGAGAATGTAGCTGCAGCGTATTCCAGTTGTGGTTATGTTTGGAACATACTTGAAGTAATTGAGAATGTAGCTGCAGCGTATTCCAGTTGTGGTTATGTTTGGAACATACTTGAAGTAATTGAGAATGTAGCTGCAGCGTATTACAGTTGTGGTTATGTTTGAAACATACTTGAAGTAATTGAGAATGTAGCTGCAGCGTATTCCAGTTGTGGTTATGTTTGAAACATACTTAAAGTAATAGAACATGTAGCTGCAGCGTATTCCAGTTGTGGTTATGTTTGAAACATACTTGAAGTAATTGAGAATGTAGCTGCAGCGTATTCCAGTTGTGGTTATGTTTGAAACATACTTGAAGTAATTGAGAATGTAGCTGCAGCGTATTCCAGTTGTGGTTATGTTTGAAACATACTTGAAGTAATTGAGAATGTAGCTGCAGCGTATTCCAGTTGTGGTTATGTTTGAAACATACTTGAAGTAATTGAGAATGTAGCTGCAGCGTATTCCAGTTGTGGTTATGTTTGAAACATACTTGAAGTAATTGAGAATGTAGCTGCAGTGTATTCCAGTTGGGGTTATGTTTGAAACATACTTGAAGTAATTGAGAATGTAGCTGCAGCGTATTCCAGTTGTGGTTATGTTTGAAACATACTTGAAGTAATTGAGAATGTAGCTGCAGCGTATTCCAGTTGTGGTTATGTTTGAAACATACTTGAAGTAATTGAGAATGTAGCTGCAGTGTATTCCAGTTGGGGTTATGTTTGAAACATACTTGAAGTAATTGAGAATGTAGCTGCAGCATATTTCAGTTGTGGTTATGTATGAAACATACTTGAAGTAATTGAGAATGTAGCTGCAGCGTATTCCAGTTGTGGTTATGTTTGAAACATACTTGAAGTAATTGAGAATGTAGCTGCAGCGTATTCCAGTTTTGGTTATGTTTGAAACATACTTGAAGTAATTAAGAATGTAGCTGCAGCATATTTCAGTTGTGGTTATGTATGAAACATACTTGAAGTAATTGAGAATGTAGCTGCAGCGTATTCCAGTTGTGGTTATGTTTGAAACATACTTGAAGTAATTGAGAATGTAGCTGCAGCGTATTCCAGTTGTGGTTATGTTTGAAACATACTTGAAGTAATTGAGAATGTAGCTGCAGTGTATTCCAGTTGGGGTTATGTTTGAAACATACTTGAAGTAATTGAGAATGTAGCTGCAGCGTATTCCAGTTGTGGTTATGTTTGAAACATACTTGAAGTAATTGAGAATGTAGCTGCAGCGTATTCCAGTTGTGGTTATGTTTGAAACATACTTGAAGTAATTGAGAATGTAGCTGCAGCGTATTCCAGTTGTGGTTATGTTTGAAACATACTTGAAAAAATTGAGAATGTAGCTGCAGCGTATTCCAGTTGTGGTTATGTTTGAAACATACTTGAAGTAATTGAGAATGTAGCTGCAGCGTATTCCAGTTGTGGTTATGTTTGAAACATACTTGAAGTAATTGAGAATGTAGCTGCAGCGTATTCCAGTTGTGGTTATGTTTGAAACATACTTGAAGTAATTGAGAATGTAGCTGCAGCGTATTCCAGTTGTGGTTATGTTTAAAACATACTTGAAAAAATTGAGAATGTAGCTGCAGCGTATTCCAGTTGTGGTTATGTTTGAAACATACTTGAAGTAATTGAGAATGTAGCTGCAGCGTATTCCAGTTGTGGTTATGTTTGAAACATACTTGAAGTAATTAAGAATGTAGCTGCAGCATATTTCAGTTGTGGTTATGTATGAAACATACTTGAAGTAATTGAGAATAAAGCTGCAGCGTATTCCAGTTGTGGTTATGTTTGAAACATACTTGAAGTAATTGAGAATGTAGCTGCAGCGTATTCCAGTTGTGGTTATGTTTGAAACATACTTGAAGTAATTGAGAATGTAGCTGCAGTGTATTCCAGTTGGGGTTATGTTTGAAACATACTTGAAGTAATTGAGAATGTAGCTGCAGCGTATTCCAGTTGTGGTTATGTTTGAAACATACTTGAAGTAATTGAGAATGTAGCTGCAGCGTATTCCAGTTGTGGTTATGTTTGAAACATACTTGAAGTAATTGAGAATGTAGCTGCAGCGTATTCCAGTTGTGGTTATGTTTGAAACATACTTGAAGTAATTGAGAATGTAGCTGCAGCGTATTCCAGTTGTGGTTATGTTTGAAACATACTTGAAAAAATTGAGAATGTAGCTGCAGCGTATTCCAGTTGTGGTTATGTTTGAAACATACTTGAAGTAATTGAGAATGTAGCTGCAGCGTATTCCAGTTTTGGTTATGTTTGAAACATACTTGAAGTAATTGATAATGTAGCTGCAGCGTATTCCAGTTGTGGTTATGTTTGAAACATACTTGAAGTAATTGAGAATGTAGCTGCAGCGTATTCCACTTTTGGTTATGTTTGAAACATACTTGAAGTAATTGAGAATGTAGCTGCAGCGTATTCCAGTTGTGGTTATGTTTGAAACATACTTGAAGTAATTGAGAATGTAGCTGCAGCGTATTCCAGTTTTGGTTATGTTTGAAACATACTTGAAGTAATTGAGAATGTAGCTGCAGCGTATTCCAGTTGTGGTTATGTTTGAAACATACTTGAAGTAATTGAGAATGTAGCTGCAGCGTATTCCAGTTGTGGTTATGTTTGAAACATACTTGAAGTAATTGAGAATGTAGCTGCAGCGTATTCCAGTTGTGGTTATGTTTGAAACATACTTGAAAAAATTGAGAATGTAGCTGCAGCGTATTCCAGTTGTGGTTATGTTTGAAACATACTTGAAGTAATTGAGAATAAAGCTGCAGCGTATTCCAGTTGTGGTTATGTTTGAAACATACTTGAAGTAATTGAGAATGTAGCTGCAGCGTATTCCAGTTGTGGTTATGTTTGAAACATACTTGAAGTAATTGAGAATGTAGCTGCAGCGTATTCCAGTTGTGGTTATGTTTGAAACATACTTGAAGTAATTGAGAATGTAGCTGCAGTGTATTCCAGTTGGGGTTATGTTTGAAACATACTTGAAGTAATTGAGAATGTAGCTGCAGCGTATTCCAGTTGTGGTTATGTTTGAAACATACTTGAAGTAATTGAGAATGTAGCTGCAGCGTATTCCAGTTGTGGTTATGTTTGAAACATACTTGAAGTAATTGAGAATGTAGCTGCAGCGTATTCCAGTTGTGGTTATGTTTGAAACATACTTGAAGTAATTGAGAATGTAGCTGCAGCGTATTCCAGTTGTGGTTATGTTTGGAACATACTTGAAGTAATTGAGAATGTAGCTGCAGCGTATTCCAGTTGTGGTTATGTTTGAAACATACTTGAAAAAATTGAGAATGTAGCTGCAGCGTATTCCAGTTGTGGTTATGTTTGAAACATACTTGAAGTAATTGAGAATGTAGCTGAAGCGTATTCCAGTTGTGGTTATGTTTGAAACATACTTGAAGTAATTGAGAATGTAGCTGCAGCGTATTCCAGTTGTGGTTATGTTTGAAACATACTTGTAGTAATTGAGAATGTAGCTGCAGCGTATTCCAGTTGTGGTTATGTTTGAAACATACTTGCAGTAATTGAGAATGTAGCTGCAGCGTATTCCAGTTGTGGTTATGTTTGAAACATACTTGAAGTAATTGAGAATGTAGCTGCAGCGTATTCCAGTTGTGGTTATGTTTGAAACATACTTGAAGTAATTGAGAATGTAGCTGCAGCGTATTCCAGTTGTGGTTATGTTTGAAACATACTTGAAGTAATTGAGAATGTAGCTGCAGCGTATTCCAGTTGTGGTTATGTTTGAAACATACTTGAAGTAATTGAGAATGTAGCTGCAGCGTATTCCAGTTGTGGTTATGTTTGAAACATACTTGAAGTAATTGAGAATGTAGCTGCAGCGTATTCCAGTTGTGGTTATGTTTGAAACATACTTGAAGTAATTGAGAATGTAGCTGCAGCGTATTCCAGTTGTGGTTATGTTTGAAACATACTTGAAGTAATTGAGAATGTAGCTGCAGCGTATTCCAGTTGTGGTTATGTTTGAAACATACTTGAAGTAATTGAGAATGTAGCTGCAGCGTATTCCAGTTGTGGTTATGTTTGAAACATACTTGAAGTAATTGAGAATGTAGCTGCAGCGTATTACAGTTGTGGTTATGTTTGAAACATACTTGAAGTAATTGAGAATGTAGCTGCAGCGTATTCCAGTTGTGGTTATGTTTGAAACATACTTGAAGTAATTGAGAATGTAGCTGCAGCGTATTCCAGTTGTGGTTATGTTTGAAACATACTTGAAGTAATTGAGAATGTAGCTGCAGCGTATTCCAGTTGTGGTTATGTTTGAAACATACTTGAAGTAATTGAGAATGTAGCTGCAGCGTATTCCAGTTGTGGTTATGTTTGAAACATACTTGAAGTAATTGAGAATGTAGCTGCAGCGTATTCCAGTTGTGGTTATGTTTGAAACATACTTGAAGTAATTGAGAATGTAGCTGCAGCGTATTCCAGTTGTGGTTATGTTTGAAACATACTTGAAGTAATTGAGAATGTAGCTGCAGCGTATTCCAGTTGTGGTTATGTTTGAAACATACTTGAAGTAATTGAGAATGTAGCTGCAGCGTATTCCAGTTGTGGTTATGTTTGAAACATACTTGAAAAAATTGAGAATGTAGCTGCAGCGTATTCCAGTTGTGGTTATGTTTGAAACATACTTGAAGTAATTGAGAATGTAGCTGAAGCGTATTCCAGTTGTGGTTATGTTTGAAACATACTTGAGTTATTGAGAATGTAGCTGCAGCGTATTCCAGTTGTTTTTATGTTTGAAACATACTTGTAGTAATTGAGAATGTAGCTGCAGCGTATTCCAGTTGTGGTTATGTTTGAAACATACTTGAAGTAATTGAGAATGTAGCTGCAGCGTATTACAGTTGTGGTTATGTTTGAAACATACTTGAAGTAATTGAGAATGTAGCTGCAGCGTATTCCAGTTGTGGTTATGTTTGAAACATACTTGAAGTAATTGAGAATGTAGCTGCAGCGTATTCCAGTTGTGGTTATGTTTGAAACATACTTGAAGTAATTGAGAATGTAGCTGCAGCGTATTCCAGTTGTGGTTATGTTTGAAACATACTTGAAGTAATTGAGAATGTAGCTGCAGCGTATTCCAGTTGTGGTTATGTTTGAAACATACTTGAAGTAATTGAGAATGTAGCTGCAGCGTATTCCAGTTGTGGTTATGTTTGAAACATACTTGAAAAAATTGAGAATGTAGCTGCAGCGTATTCCAGTTGTGGTTATGTTTGAAACATACTTGAAGTAATTGAGAATGTAGCAGCAGCGTATTCCAGTTGTGGTTATGTTTGAAACATACTTGAAGTAATTGAGAATGTAGCTGCAGCGTATTCCAGTTGTGGTTATGTTTGAAACATACTTGAAGTAATTGAGAATGTAGCTGCAGCGTATTCCAGTTGTGGTTATGTTTGGAACATACTTGAAGTAATTGAGAATGTAGCTGCAGCGTATTCCAGTTGTGGTTATGTTTGGAACATACTTGAAGTAATTGAGAATGTAGCTGCAGCGTATTACATTTGTGGTTATGTTTGAAACATACTTGAAGTAATTGAGAATGTAGCTGCAGCGTATTCCAGTTGTGGTTATGTTTGAAACATACTTAAATAATAGAACATGTAGCTGCAGCGTATTCCAGTTGTGGTTATGTTTGAAACATACTTGAAGTAATTGAGAATGTAGCTGCAGCGTATTCCAGTTGTGGTTATGTTTGAAACATACTTGAAGTAATTGAGAATGTAGCTGCAGCGTATTCCAGTTGTGGTTATGTTTGAAACATACTTGAAGTAATTGAGAATGTAGCTGCAGCGTATTCCAGTTGTGGTTATGTTTGAAACATACTTGAAGTAATTGAGAATGTAGCTGCAGCGTATTCCAGTTGTGGTTATGTTTGAAACATACTTGAAAAAATTGAGAATGTAGCTGCAGCGTATTCCAGTTGTGGTTATGTTTGAAACATACTTGAAGTAATTGAGAATGTAGCAGCAGCGTATTCCAGTTGTGGTTATGTTTGAAACATACTTGAAGTAATTGAGAATGTAGCTGCAGCGTATTCCAGTTGTGGTTATGTTTGAAACATACTTGAAGTAATTGAGAATGTAGCTGCAGCGTATTCCAGTTGTGGTTATGTTTGGAACATACTTGAAGTAATTGAGAATGTAGCTGCAGCGTATTCCAGTTGTGGTTATGTTTGGAACATACTTGAAGTAATTGAGAATGTAGCTGCAGCGTATTCCAGTTGTGGTTATGTTTGAAACATACTTGAAGTAATTGAGAATGTAGCTGCAGCGTATTCCAGTTGTGGTTATGTTTGAAACATACTTGAAATAATTGAGAATGTAGCTGCAGCGTATTCCAGTTGTGGTTATGTTTGAAACATACTTGAAGTAATTGAGAATGTAGCTGCAGCGTATTCCAGTTGTGGTTATGTTTGGAACATACTTGAAATAATTGAGAATGTAGCTGCAGCGTATTCCAGTTGTGGTTATGTTTGAAACATACTTGAAGTAATTGAGAATGTAGCTGCAGCGTATTCCAGTTGTGGTTATGTTTGGAACATACTTGAAGTAATTGAGAATGTAGCTGCAGCGTATTCCAGTTGTGGTTATGTTTGGAACATACTTGAAGTAATTGAGAATGTAGCTGCAGCGTATTCCAGTTGTGGTTATGTTTGAAACATACTTGAAGTAATTGAGAATGTAGCTGCAGCGTATTCCAGTTGTGGTTATGTTTGGAACATACTTGAAGTAATTGAGAATGTAGCTGCAGCGTATTCCAGTTGTGGTTATGTTTGGAACATACTTGAAGTAATTGAGAATGTAGCTGCAGCGTATTCCAGTTGTGGTTATGTTTGAAACATACTTGAAGTAATTGAGAATGTAGCTGCAGCGTATTCCAGTTGTGGTTATGTTTGAAACATACTTGAAATAATTGAGAATGTAGCTGCAGCGTATTCCAGTTGTGGTTATGTTTGAAACATACTTGAAGTAATTGAGAATGTAGCTGCAGCGTATTCCAGTTGTGGTTATGTTTGGAACATACTTGAAATAATTGAGAATGTAGCTGCAGCGTATTCCAGTTGTGGTTATGTTTGAAACATACTTGAAAAAATTGAGAATGTAGCTGCAGCGTATTCCAGTTGTGGTTATGTTTGAAACATACTTGAAGTAATTGAGAATGTAGCTGCAGCGTATTCCAGTTGTGGTTATGTTTGGAACATACTTGAAATAATTGAGAATGTAGCTGCAGCGTATTCCAGTTGTGGTTATGTTTGAAACATACTTGAAGTAATTGAGAATGTAGCTGCAGCGTATTCCAGTTGTGGTTATGTTTGAAACATACTTGAAGTAATTGAGAATGTAGCAGCAGCGTATTCCAGTTGTGGTTATGTTTGAAACATACTTGAAGTAATTGAGAATGTAGCTGCAGCGTATTCCAGTTGTGGTTATGTTTGAAACATACTTGAAGTAATTGAGAATGTAGCTGCAGCGTATTCCAGTTGTGGTTATGTTTGGAACATACTTGAAGTAATTGAGAATGTAGCTGCAGCGTATTCCAGTTGTGGTTATGTTTGGAACATACTTGAAGTAATTGAGAATGTAGCTGCAGCGTATTCCAGTTGTGGTTATGTTTGAAACATACTTGAAGTAATTGAGAATGTAGCTGCAGCGTATTCCAGTTGTGGTTATGTTTGAAACATACTTGAAATAATTGAGAATGTAGCTGCAGCGTATTCCAGTTGTGGTTATGTTTGAAACATACTTGAAGTAATTGAGAATGTAGCTGCAGCGTATTCCAGTTGTGGTTATGTTTGGAACATACTTGAAATAATTGAGAATGTAGCTGCAGCGTATTCCAGTTGTGGTTATGTTTGAAACATACTTGAAGTAATTGAGAATGTAGCTGCAGCGTATTCCAGTTGTGGTTATGTTTGGAACATACTTGAAGTAATTGAGAATGTAGCTGCAGCGTATTCCAGTTGTGGTTATGTTTGGAACATACTTGAAGTAATTGAGAATGTAGCTGCAGCGTATTTCAGTTGTCCCTACTTGTTCCATAAATTTTTAAATCTCTAATAAATTAAATCCCTGTTTTAAATGATTTATTTGATATCTAAATGAAACATTTTTTTTAACCAGTAAGTTACCGAAATTAACAATTTTTCTCTTGCTAGCATTGTTCGTTACGTTTTATTATAAATTCTCTAAAATGTAATTTATTTTTATAACTCATTTTTAAGTACGATATACAATATTTTTTAAGTAGCTGGCCCAAAAATGGAAAACATGCTAGATACAGTTGATTGATATAATCGATAATGTTTTGGGAGCTACGACTTGTTTTTAGCTACAATAATATCGCTTGCAATGATGTTACTTCACAAATGACCTTACGAATATTTGAAACTGAAATTTTACGAATGGCGCAAGTAAATGTTTTGAACAGAACGATAATACACTAGCCTTGAAGTATTATTGTTAGTGAAATGAGTAAATATTACGTCTGGTATTCTATATGAAATGATATTTAAAAATTCAAACAAAAATTTTACATTATTTTGGGTAGTAAAACTTTTCAATTATCCAAGGTGAATATTAAAGTTAAAATTATAATAATTATTATTATCAGATTTTCTATACGAAGGGCTGCATTTATCTTTTTTAGAAATAAATTTAAAACTAAAATAAAATTAAAATAATTTTAGAAATCAGAAATTTTATTACTTATTATCAATGATATAATTTTCTAGCATAAATTAAAACATTTCTAGCTGTATGTTGAAAACAAATTAAAACGACAAGAGAAACGGTGTTTGAAAATTAAAAATTGGGTTAATACTACACTTTGGTCTTAGAAAAACTAACTGCAGCTACACTAACATTGTAAGTCAGGGTTGTCCAAATGGGTGGTCTTTTCTAAATGGCGATTTCGAAAATATATTCAAATCTAAATAATAAAAGAAAACTAACATAAACAAGGCGATTTCGACCTTTAAAATGGTAATCTTGAAATATATATATATCTTAAAAATAAAAAATAACCAACATAAACCAGCCATTTCGACCTTGAAAATTATGATCTTGACCTTCAAAATTTCGATCTTTTAAATTTAAAATTAGCGCACCCCTTTTGAATTTAAACAAACTCATAATCTTCAGAATTATGAAAATCGTGTTAATTATTTTTAAAACAGTTTTCAATTATAATATAGTGAAGTCATAGACTACATTTTTAATAAGATGAAACTATAGATTCTAACCTTCGAAGTATAAAAATTACCAAAACTGTAAAAATACGTGTTATAAATTTGTTCTACGCGGAAACGGCTCCAACCAGTTAGGAAAGCTTATAAAATATGAAAGTGGCAAATGTAAATAATGCTTTTCCGCGCTATTTACCGAAGCATACACTATTAAGGGAACGCTCAGAGCAACAATCCTTATAACAGTAGCTGGGAGAGATAAGTTCTAAATACATATTTGATAATTCCATCGCGAGCCCTTCTAGCGAGAGAACGCCCCAGCCAACCAAACATAATTTGATTGTTTCAGACAAATCGTCCCTTCACTCACCTGAAATCTACGCTTAACGTAGTTCGAAGCCAACCGGGTACCTTCGCCAAGGTACCAAGTAACCTCTCGAAGGCGTTCGGGGGCCAGCGAAGTATCGAGCTAAAATATTAAAATGGGCCGCTATGGCCCCGCCACTTTTCTACTAAATTCCTGGCGTAATACATTATCCCGCTCATCTTTTAAAATAGGCAGGGGAGCCGCTGTAATGCAAGGCGGAAGTGGGCCGGGCGGACGTTGGTCAAGTCTTTTGAAGTGCTCCCTTTTGGGAGAGTGGTTCTAGGCCGCAAATAAAGTTAGGACTTTTACGCCACGGAAATATAAAATAGATTTTAAAATTTACAACCCGCGTTTTAAGAGTTAGCCATTTCAGATACGTTCAAAATAATAATGGTATACTTTGCGGTTGAGCTTCCGAAAGGATGCCCGTATATACACACCGAAATTGACCGCTATGTACGACTAATAGTAAATACGCTTTCACTTTTACAAAAGAGCGCTTCACCAGTTTTCAAACTTTAGAGGTGATGAAAGAATTTTTGCATATTTTGAACGCAGCGGGTCGATTTTCAATGTAATTTTAAAGATAACGGATGGACACTTGGAAAATAAAATTGAGCTTAAAGGGAAACCCTGTCAATGTTTAGTGACGGTTTCCGCCATCAGATGGGGTAAGGCACTCCCTCAGTATCACGCTGTATTATTAGAGTAACGCTCAAATTAATTGTCTCTAAGCAGAGGTGAGTTTCAAACTTCGTCTTTTATTTCATTCATATCTTGGCCTCAAAATAAGCAAATTCAAAAATAAGAGCTGTTACGCGTTTAGAAGTGTTGCAACTCTAATAAACAATATTCACGCGTAATCTATAAAGCGTTATAAGTATCAACATACGTGTTTAATATTGTTACATAAGTGTGACACTTCTTATTCTTCACGTGCAAATGTTTTACTGAGAGCTATTCACGAAACAGATGCGTGCATTGCGGGCTTCTTCACCGTTTTGCGTCCGCTGGCTCCCGCGTCACACGTAGCCTTTGACAGCACCTCGCTAGGAGGGATTTTCCTCTTGTGATGACGTCACTCCGTAACTAGTTCCCAAAGTGACAAACTTATGGAATAATATTATAGACTTTTGGTAACAAGAACGACCGCTAAATTGTGAGTTTAAATGACTTTTTTATAAAATAATTAAGGGTCTAAATTGGAAATGTGTTCTGACTAAATATTAAATTATTACCCATTTAACGAAATAAAACCAATTCAATCCATTTATTAAACGCCATTCTAATCAAAATTGGTTTTAAATATTGTCAAAATGTCTGGTTTTGGGTGTATTCGTCAAGTTTAAGTTTTTTTGAATATAATTAACAAGTTAGTCAAAAATGATACGAACGAATTTGAGAATACATTCCCAGCTGGTTTCCCCTTAATTCTGGGCCATATTCTTCTGTTTTGCTGAGAGTTGTGCAAAAATAGATTTGAGTGTACGGGTACAATTTGGATTTAAAAACTCTAAAAACTGATTTATGCGGGATGGAGCATCTGGGAATTTTGTGTACTGGGATTTTTAATCTGAAGGTGATTTCTCAAAAACGAAACTGATTTAAAAATTTTAAAATGAGATTTTTATGCTTTGGGATTTCAGGGGTTAAGATTTTTTAAATTTTATTTTTCTGTATATCGTACTTACATTTTACGAAAGTTGAACCTCTTCCCAATGGGAGTACTATTCTAAGGTGGATGGCGAGATTTTGGAGCGGATTTCCGGATTTTCATGTTGATTTTGAGATTTTAGGGCGGATGTTCGAGCAGATTTTGAGATTTTACGGCGGATGTTTGAGCAGATTTTTTGAGATTTTTAGGGCGGATGTTCGAGCAGATTTTGAGATTTTAGGGCGGATGTTCGAGCTGATTTGAAATTATAGGGCGGATGCTCGAGCAGATTTGAGATTATAGGGCGGATGTTCGAGCAGATTTTGA
Source organism: Leiobunum rupestre (assembly GCF_980474605.1). Classification (NCBI taxonomy): domain Eukaryota; kingdom Metazoa; phylum Arthropoda; class Arachnida; order Opiliones; family Sclerosomatidae; genus Leiobunum; species Leiobunum rupestre. The sequence goes on along the minus strand of NC_143392.1, from coordinate 29,848,504 downwards.
GATTTTAGGGCGGATGTTTGAGCAGATTTTGAGATTATAGGGCGGATGTTTGAGCAGATTTTGAGATTATAGGGCGGATGTTCGAGCAGATTTTGAGATTTTAGGTCGGATGTTCGAGCTGTTTTTGAGATTTTAGGGCGGATGTTCGAGCAGATTTTGAGATTTTAGGGCGGATGTTCGAGCTGATTTGAGATTATAGGGCGGATGCTCGAGCAGATTTGAGATTATAGAGTGGATGTTCGAGCAGATTTTGAGATCTTAGGGCGGATGTTCGAGCAGATTTTGAGATCTTAGGGCGGATGTTCGAGCAGATTTTGAGATTTTAGGTCGGATGTTCGAGCTGTTTATGAGATTTTAGGGCGGATGTTTGAGCAGATTTTGAGATTATAGGGCGGATGTTTGAGCAGATTTTTTGAGATTTTTAGGGCGGATGTTCGAGTAGATTTTGAGATTTTACGGCGGATGTTTGAGCAGATTTTTTGAGATTTTTAGGGCGGATGTTCGAGCAGATTTTGAGATTTTAGGGCGGATGTTCGAGCTGATTTGAGATTATAGGGTGGATGCTCGAGCAGATTTGAGATTATAGGGTGGATGTTCGAGCAGATTTTGAGATCTTAGGGCGGATGTTCGAGCAGATTTTGAGATCTTAGGGTGGATGTTCGAGCAGATTTTGAGATCTTAGGGCGGATGTTCGAGCAGATTTTGAGATTTTAGGTCGGATGTTCGAGCTGTTTTTGAGATTTTAGGGCGGATGTTTGAGCAGATTTTGAGATTATAGGGCGGATGTTTGAGCAGATTTTTTGAGATTTTTTGGGCGGATGTTCGAGTAGATTTTGAGATTTTACGGCGGATGTTTGAGCAGATTTTTTGAGATTTTTAGGGCGGATGTTCGAGCAGATTTTGAGATTTTAGGGCGGATGTTCGAGCTGATTTGAGATTATAGGGCGGATGCTCGAGCAGATTTGAGATTATAGGGTGGATGTTCGAGCAGATTTTGAGATCTTAGGGCGGATGTTCGAGCAGATTTTGAGATCTTAGGGCGGATGTTCGAGCTGTTTTTGAGATTTTAGGGCGGATGTTTGAGCAGATTTTGAGATTATAGGGCGGATGTTTGAGCAGATTTTTTGAGATTTTTAGGGCGGATGTTCGAGTAGATTTTGAGATTTTACGGCGGATGTTTGAGCAGATTTTTTGAGATTTTTAGGGCGGATGTTCGAGCAGATTTTGAGATTTTAGGGCGGATGTTCGAGCTGATTTGAGATTATAGGGCGGATGCTCGAGCAGATTTGAGATTATAGGGTGGATGTTCGAGCAGATTTTGAGATCTTAGTGCGGATGTTCGAGTAGATTTTGAGATTTTACGGCGGATGTTTGAGCAGATTTTTTGAGATTTTTAGGGCGGATGTTCGAGCAGATTTTGAGATTTTAGGGCGGATGTTCGAGCTGATTTGAGATTATAGGGCGGATGCTCGAGCAGATTTGAGATTATAGGGTGGATGTTCGAGCAGATTTTGAGATCTTAGGGCGGATGTTCGAGCAGATTTTGAGATCTTAGGGCGGATGTTCGAGCTGTTTTTGAGATTTTAGGGCGGATGTTTGAGCAGATTTTGAGATTATAGGGCGGATGTTTGAGCAGATTTTTTGAGATTTTTAGGGCGGATGTTCGAACAGATTTAGAGATTTTAGGGCGGATGTTCGAGCTGATTTTGAGATTTTAGGGCGGATGTTCGAGCAGATTTTGAGATTTTAGGGCGGATGTTCGAGCTGATTTGAGATTATAGGGCGGATGCTCGAGCAGATTTGAGATTATAGGGTGGATGTTCGAGCAGATTTTGAGATCTTAGGGCGGATGTTCGAGTAGATTTTGAGATTTTACGGCGGATGTTTGAGCAGATTTTTTGAGATTTTTAGGGCGGATGTTCGAGCAGATTTTGAGATTTTAGGGCGGATGTTCGAGCTGATTTTGAGATTATAGGGCGGATGTTCGAGCAGATTTTGAGATTTTTAGGGCGGATGTTCGAGCAGATTTTGAGATTTTACGGCGGATGTTTGAGCAGATTTTTTGAGATTTTTAGGGCGGATGTTCGAGCAGATTTAGAGATTTTAGGGCGGATGTTCGAGCTGATTTTGAGATTATAGGGCGGATGTTCGAGCAGATTTTGAGATTTTAGGGCGGATGTTCGAGCAGATTTTGAGATTTTATTTTATTTACGTTAATTGTTTAAAACGTAGCATAGCTTTTCAATCTCAAGGGGGGGTTGGTGCAAGTGTCTTTTAACTTACACCGAATGGTACACAGACTAAAGCCAACCTGAAATAAAAGCCTGGACACGCCCAAATTAACCCGGGTGCTCCCACTTTCTTAATCATCAAAGTATTTTATTACCTACTCCAATTTACGACATAGCGAAGACTGAGTTTTAAAATTGCCAATTTCTAGCATAACATATTTCGTGTAAAACCATGTCTTTTCAAGACAATGGAAAATAACAATGTCACTTAACACACATATTAACTAAATGGTTATTAATCTTTGTTCATTAAATTTTGAACGTAACCAATGGTAAAATCGTGCCTAAGCAATAATTTTAATTTTCAATTTGTGACTTCGGATATTTAAGCTTAAAGTTACCCATAGACAATACCAGGAAACTATAGAGGTATACACTAAGGTTCCATTAGGACGGTGATACGAAAGCGCGTCGAGAAAAAGGCGGGGCTTAACTACGTCAAGTGTAAGACGTAACACGACATTTCAAATTCATTGGCTCGAGGCTTGACGCGAAAAGAATGCGTCGTCATGGTAACAAATAGGCGATCTTCCAGCGCAAAAAAGGCTTATAAAACAATGGATTTTAAAACATCAATTTGTGATCGTACTTAATATTTTGAAGTAATTATAATGTTCTTCGCGAAAGAAGTGTAGTGATACCTAATTTCAGGTATTTGTATGGTTATAAAAGAGGTAATCAGGTAAGCTAATAATATAATAACCATGACTAGGCTTAATGACGAGTTTTCGTCGAATTAGGGTAGCGAGGCGCGAGAGTTTTCCCGCTTTAAGACACGCCCGTTTCTACGAGCTTCATCACGACCGTAAAAATCTTCCTTAGACATACCCATATAAATTCCTGACAATACTGATTAAAACTAGCTACATCGCTCTGTCGTTCGCTTCGCTTCATAAGCTCGCATTTCTTCAGTCTCGCGTCGCGAGAGGAAAACCATAAAACAATTTTAAGCCAGATAATAATCTATATTATCAGCTCTTGTAGAAGCGCAACATACTGTTTTCGAGCATAGCCAGAAATTTCCTTTCAAAGGGAAGAGTCGGTTCAGTTAAAAGTAATTGTTACTGCTCAGGGGAGAGGGTTTGGGGGTCATTTAGGTCTCGCGATACCCCCTCGGGGGTAGCCGGGGATTGGGGTGCCGGCCTAAATGGGTTCCTCTACACATTGTTAAAAGACCGTAATAACCGGACTGGTCATCGGTGGACACGTACTTGGCGCTATCGCGCCGCGGGGTAATAACATTTAAAGAGTCCATCGCGAGAGCGCGAAGGATCTGCACCTCATTGAGCACCGAAACCAGCTCAAATCTATCAAATGGCCGACTGACAACCGGCAAGAGGATTGCACCCGGAGTAGTCTCCGAATTGAGTGAGAGAATGGCTTCAATTTCCGAAACTGCCCGTTCCAGCTCACAATCGAGCGTATGTCGCCGTCCTCAACGCGGAAGAATGCTATCTTAGATTTTCACAAACTTATGATTAAGCTAAGAAAATGGACGTATTTCATATAATTAAGGTAAAAAACTAACTTGTGAAGGTTAACGGTAATAGTAAGTGTAGGGAGCTGTTGTCTCGCGTGGTTTTCCACCAGCCTCCTACGCACTACCCAGCCACCTGATTTAAAGGCATTAAAAGTCAGGAGATGACTTGGATATTAGCCTAGCTGATTATTATTATTAATATTATTAGATGGACGCTAAACACTAGGGGGAAACTTTTCGCTTGTTCTGGGATTTGATCAGTTTACTATCTTTACTCACGCTTTTCAGGAGTAAAAAATGTAGCCCCAATACTCCGACTTTGACGAACACTCTTAAAAACGTTGGGTTAAATGATTTTGGTTATTTCATTTTAACTACTTTTTGAGTAAAAAATAACCCAAATGTAGTTGAAAATCTTGAAACGCAAAATTTGGGTTAAACAAAATTAGGTTGTTCTTAAGATAATATAATAGCAACCCAAAATTGGGTCATACTATCAAATTTAAAGTTCCCACGCGCCAAAGACGATATGAGCATCGGAAATGTGTCCATCGAACTTTTAAGACTGGAAATTAAAAAATGTGCGCCATTCTTGCATCGTTTCCATGAAAGGATTCTTAATTTTTGATTCTAAAGGTATAGAATATTTTTAATTTAATTTACTATTTATAATTTAAATTTTTCCGATATTTTAAATTTATTTTTTTATGTTGTGTTGATATTTCAGCAAAAGAACGTAATGAGCTCCCTTGTTTTATATTCTTTGCAGTGTGATCAAATTTATAAACCAATTTAATTGTTAATTTATAACCCAAAATTGAGTCATATATTAACCATATTTTGGGTAACTTATAAATGTAACCCAAAATATCATTATTAAAATAACCCATTTTGGGTGAAAACGAAAACCACCCAATATTTTTAGTGGTTAAATACTGACCCAACAATGGGTAAAAAAACAACCCATTTGATTGTTAAATTATAACCCAAAATTTTGTCATATATTAACCATATTTTGGGCTAATGTTCAACCCATATTTGGGTAACTTATAAATTTAACCCAAAATAGCGTTATGAAAATAACCCGTTTTGGGTGAAAACTAAAACAACCCAATATTTTGTTTGGTTAAATACTGACCCAACAATGGGTAAAGAAACAACCCAATTTGGGTCAAAAACAACCCAATATTTTTAAGAGTGAATAGTTCACAGTGTAGGGTAATTATCTACACAAGAACAAGCGAATAGTTTAATGTAACGAAAAGGTGTAGACCTTTGGTTCCAGAACAAGCGAAAAGTTTAATGTAACGAAAAGGTGTAGGTAGACCTTTGGTTCCAGAACAAGCGAAAAGTTTAATGTAACGAAAAGGTGTAGACCTTTGGTTCCAGAACAAGCGAAAAGTTTAATGTAACGAAAAGGTGTAGACCTTTGGTTCCAGAACAAGCGAAAAGTATCCGGCTAATGAAATATTCGTAGTAAAATCATTAGTGCTCTTTATAGGGCTACAGAATCTTTTGAAAAATTCGTCCCGAACTTTAGCTAGGTCGTAATGAATCACCGACTCAAATGGTGAAATATTTGTCATAATCGTAGGCATAGTCAAAGTTCACATATTTGAATGAAATTTTGGACATAACTGGATCTACCGACTACGAGGAACTGTGTCGTAAGGGGACCTAAATTGTAAATTTTCATCTGTTGTCTGAGATATTCGAGGTTAAAGTTTAGAGCGTGCCAATGTAGGGCACCCAAGACAAAGAATGGGATACTTAGGGATAATGACTCCCAATACCCATCATGCTCTAAAAATAAGTTCCTCCCCCTTAAAAAATTAAATCATTCTGGTATCTCATTGGTTCGCTCATTGGTTCCCTCAGACTGACGTCTTCCGCGGCGATTGAAGCGCACTCTAGTGGCGGTTTTCCTTCCCCCTCATGGTGTCCGTGGATAGTTATTGTCCTTAAATATAAATAAATACATTCTTGGCAAAGAGATTAATTACACTCATTATAAGCGGAAAATCGAAAACGACACCAAAACATTTTACAGACGCTTCGTCAAATAAAAAAACATTCCAAATTATTTCGAAATTACTCATCTTTATATCTTGAAAAAAAGCGTATTTTTTTCCAACATTTCCGAGACAAGTCGCGTTTAAAAGCTCAATTAATTTGGGAGTTTGTTAATGAGTAGACTTCGCAACTATTTTCGAATTAAAGTCCTTTTATAGACTCGGTACAAGTAAGCGCATGCCCACCAGGAGGGGGTTAGTCCATCTAGCCTAAAGAAGCTAGGCCTTCCTCTCTCTCTCTGGTAACGAGGAAAATGATTCCAAATGAAGCATTTTCTCTTCAAAACTAACGAGACTTATTTGGCTCGCGGCAGTTTGGGGTGGTAAGGGCCCTATCCCCTTCCGTATATAAGTCGAACAATAACCTTAATAGACTACTTTCGCGGGGGGTAGTCCCCCTTTTAAGCCCCCCTCCGCTAGTACGGAACGAGGAAAGAGCCGCTCTTCTAATTCAGCCCGAAAGCTTTCTAGATTAAAACTTACTAGATCAGCAAAAGTCAACTTCGTGAGCGTGCATTTAATAGTCGTTTTCGAACCAATTAGGAAGCTTGATATCGTAGCTACGCCATTATCGCCATCTAGCGGCCTTCCAAGCAAATGAAAGCGGGCTCGGAGGGCGGGATCGAAAGGGGTTCGCGCAGACCCTCAGGGGGTGTGGTTTCGGGAGTACCAGCTCCATTTCCGAGTGCCATAATACAGTAACTAAGATTTTTCTAAAATTTATGTATTTGCGTACTCAACGCGAGAATCATTGTTTTAGTAAAATCCAAAGTATATAATATATATTTAAAGATAAGTGAATGTTTTTCGCTTGAAACATGTACCTTTGCAGGCTTCCGCTGATTTAAAAAAAATTGTTTCGTAAGGCAAAATACATAGCGATTTTCTCAAACTATTTATGAGGGGAAATGGGTATCTCTTCAGAAAAGGTTGGTTTCATAGCGATGATGTCATCGATACGCAACGATATGTTCCATGGAAAAATATAGTAAAATTCAAATAAATGAAATCAATTTGAAATAATTCAAAATTGGCGTTTACTAGGATTTGCCATGAGACAGCGAAAAAGACTCGTAAGCCGTTGCAGAGTATAATAATTAGACAAAACTAAACTGTACAAAAGTGAACTTTAACCTATATTAATATTTGCCATATAAAAATACGGAGAAAAGTCACTGTAATTTTATATTAACGTTTACAAACAGCGAATCATTGAATTTCAATAGCTATTGTAGCTTGATAAACTTGTTTCCAATTCTACTTTAGTGCCTTGCATGGAGACGAAATTTGCTTTAAAGGAAGTGGTACGATAGATGTCGCTTTTAGCAGTGCGTCCAACCTAGTGTGTCAGGCCCGATTGGTTGATTTTTACAAAGCAGCGCATGCGGCGTCACTTTAAAATCCTAATTTCTCAAATTTAGGATAAAAATCTTACTGTGACCTAGGCTTAACATTTTGTAAGATTTGTATAAACTTTAATAACAAAAAGAATTCTTAAGTTTTTAAGTAATTGTAATTAACCATTGTGTTAAGTAAAAATAACCAGTAAGTCGCGTATGGCTGAGGTTTTTTTTAAAGGGGAACGGCCAAGCTTTTCCAAATATGGCCTTATTTCCGTATCAAAAGATTAACAAGACGTTCAATATACTAACACGTACCTTTTTTGTCTTGAAAAAATAGCTTTTGGCCCAAAAAGTTGAAACAAAAATAACGCCAGGTGGTTGGGTTTGAATTTTCGCCGCCATCTTAGGGGCTGCCGCCAGCGCCCCTAACCCCGTATGAGCGATTTGCGAACTATCCTAACTTTTAAAATCGCCCAATTTAGGCTTAGGTCTCTTTTAACTGGAACGCGCCGCGCGTGCAAAACAAATTTTTTGCGCCTTCAGCAGCGCGCGCTTTTACGTTGTTTTTCTGTCTCACCGACTTCTCACCAGGTGTCGCGGCGGACGCATGCTTTTCAATTTCCCGAAATTTCTTTATTTTATTAAAAATTAACCACTCAATATTTTTTTATGCAGTTTTCGCCATAAATTTTAGTTTTTAATGGGCTATAGGGCTATCTAACTGACCGTTCCAATTTAACAAATTCACTAGAATCCATTTCATTTCTAATCTTAAAAAATTTAATGAACTTTTTCCACATTGAATACTTTCTCGAGCGTACTGTCGTCTAAGTCCCGACCAAGCCTCTCGTAGTCCCCTTAGATTCTTGATCCCTGTTTCAACATTATTATTATCCCTAAGTTACCTGTCAAAACGGTCACTGGAATCTCCTAGTGTTGTAAATGAACTACCTGAGAGCCACATTCAAGCAAGTCTAGATACTTGACTTTTGAAATAAGAATTCTCGAGCCTTTGCAAGTTAGGTTGCTTCATTATTTTATTTTTTTAAGTATTTTTAACTTTATTTTCGTGTAATTTAATTTTTGGTTTACTATTGTTAGAATTGTAGATTTAAAACCAAATATTTTTTCCGAAAAAGGCGTTTTTAGATTTACTTGACTTTTGCTCTCAGGTAACGAGTTTTGAGTTAACATACATTTGCACTGAGATGGCGTGCCTTTATTAGAGTAACGTTCTAAAACATTAAATTAGGGGGAAAAGAAAGGGCGAATACATTAATTGAAAAAAAGGCATTCTCCAGACATATTTATATGTATGGTAATTTTTGGGGGTTTGAACGGGGCCAAATTATATGAAGGAAAAGTGTATTATGCCGGGAAAGAATATAGCAGTTCTCATAAATTTTGAAAGTTCAAAATTGGGCGCATTTTCTTATGCCCAAACTCTTTACTTTTAAACCATTTTATAATTAACTTATGAAGCTACGTAAAATTGACTTGACAGAGCGGTCTAAAATTTTTAAACGCGCTAACAAAGAAGGGCATTGAAAATTAACTTTTAAACTTTAAAATTGTAATTTCTACAACATCTTGAAAAACGTTCTTCGTCTATATTATAGACAGGTTAAGCCACGCTCTTGCAAACGAGAACGGGGCAACTTGGAGGAGTGTAGATTGAACGTAATAAAGCTACGTCTACACTCAGCTACAAGTTATCCGTTCACGTTTTCAAGAGTTTGGCTTAAACTGTCCAATGTATGTATTGCATATTAAGCAAAAATTAGTGCCCAAGAAAGATAGTTGCTGACGTTTGAAGAAAGTTAGAAAACTCAATTTGGTGATGCATTAGCGCCATCTGTGGAAAACGTTGGCAAATATTTTTTAAATTTAATAACTATAAAAAAGTTAATTAAATATATCGAATGGGTACTTTGTTCGCATGTTTTTTAGAGGGTAATGGCTGGTAAATATTTGCTGGGTTTTTCTAAAAAATGGATCAAAAACTTACAAGATTTTGAGTTCGAAGTTCGAGAATTTGTTCACTGAAATTCTGTACAAATCAGCAGAAAATGTCTACTTCGACTTCGACATTTCGTACAAAATTACTATCACCCGAACATTTTACGGAATTTCTAAATCTGTGATTTTCGATCGAAAACTGGAATTTATTTGATTATAGAATAATAAAATGAATATTTTGAACCTAATTAATAGATACTTGGTGCGGAATAAATTAACTTAATTTTTTTTATTATGATTAATTTAATTACTAATAGTTTGGTTCTCTTAAAGTGTTGATTGCACGGAAATTCGATAGTAATAAAATCGAACGAATAACGCCTGGAAGTTCTCTTTCCAAAAATGTCATTGTCGAAACAAATTTCTAAGCCTAAATGTACCCATTTTTGACACGACATTTTTATGAAGAATAAAATAACAGTTTTATAAGGTTTGCTTCGGTTTCATTATGAAACCTTTCATATATTTTTTGTTTCAATTACTACTGCGTAGAATTTTTCCTGGGTGTTAAATCAACCTGCTTTTAATCCCAGGTGTAAGGATATGTATTTTCGCATTTTCTGACGTCACGGGTGCCGAAAATAATTTTAGAAGTCTGGAAATTCGCCGAAAAACTCGATTTCCACCATTTCGACTTCTTTTTATAATAATTCAAAGACCACTTAACCGATTTTGATGAAATTTTCTGTACTTGCTATAAAATGTTTACTCTGTCTAATGAATCTTTAATTATCCATAGCTAAAACTTCGTGCAACCAACACTTTAATTGAAAACAATGGTTTTGTTTATTTAGAAAAATTAAATAATTTAAATTTCAATATAAATCGACGATTTTAATACCCTTCTTAAGACGAAGGAAATACAAACATGAAGAAAATATAAGGAGTCATTTTGTAAAAACATTTTTAATGATGTCAGCGGGGATAATAAAACGAGGTCGACACGCGTGATGAAGAGAGTCAAAGACACTATTTTCTCAGCTGATGTCCTTTACCCCCTTTTGTGTCAGCCTCCATTCTCCCGTTGCTTTCCGATTATCGTTTATGATCCCTATGGCATCACGCGACGCGTTAAAATTATTTTACGACCACCTTTTTTCACCGATGGCGTCACGTGACGTGTAATTCACGACCCCCCTTATCCCTCTGGCATCACGTGACGTGTTAATTCACGACCCCCCTTATCCCTCTGGCATCACGTGACGTGTTAATTCACGACCTCCCTTATCCCTTTGGCATCACGTGACGTGTTAATTCACGACCCCATTATCCCTCTGGCATCACGGTGACGCGTTAAAATTATTTTACGACCACCATTTTTCACCGTTGGCGTCACGTGACGTGTTAATTCACGACCCCCCTTATCCCTCTGGCATCACGTGACGTGTTAATTCACGACCACCCATTACCCCTCTGGCATCACGTGACGTGTTAATTCACGACCCCCCTTATCCCTTTGGCATCACGTGACGTGTTAATTCATGACCCCCCTTATCCCTTTGGCATCACGTGACGTGTTAATTCACGACCCCCCTTATCCCTCTGGCATCACGTGACGTGTTAATTCACGACCCCCCTTATCCCTTTGGCATCACGTGACGTGTTAATTCACGACCCCCCTTATCCCTTTGGCATCACGTGACGTGTTAATTCACGACCCCCCTTATCCCTCTGGCATCACGTGACGTGTTAATTCACGACCCCCCTTATCCCTCTGGCATCACGTGACGTGTCAATTCACGACCCCCCTTATCCCTCTGGCATCACGCGACGTGTTAATTCACGACCCCCCTTATCCCTCTGGCATCACGTGACGTGTGAATTCATGACCCCCCTTATCCCTCTGGCATCACGTGACGTGTTAATTCATGACCCCCCTTATCCCTCTGGCATCACGTGACGTGTTAATTCACGACCCCCCTTATCCCTCTGGCATCACGTGACGTGTTAATTCACGACCCCCCTTATCCCTTTGGCATCACGTGACGTGTTAATTCACGACCCCCCTTATCCCTTTGGCATCACGTGACGTGTTAATTCACGACCCCCCTTATCCCTTTGGCATAACGTGACGTGTTAATTCACGACCCCCCTTATCCCTCTGGCATCACGTGACGTGTTAATTCACGACCCCCCTTATCCCTCTGGCATCACGTGACGTGTTAATTCACGACCCCCGTTATCCCTCTGGCATCACGTGACGTGTTAATTCACGACCCCCGTTATCCCTCTGGCATCACGTGACGTGTTAATTCACGACCCCCCTTATCCCTTTGGCATCACGTGACGTGTTAATTCACGACCCCCCTTATCCCTTTGGCATCACGTGACGTGTTAATTCACGACCCCCCTTATCCCTCTGGCATCACGTGACGTGTTAATTCACGACCCCCTTATCCCTCTGGCATCACGTGACGTGTTAATTCACGACCCCCCCTTATCCCTCTGGCATCACGTGACGTGTTAATTCACGACCCCCCCTTATCCCTCTGGCATCACGTGACGTGTTAATTCACGACCCCCCCTTATCCCTCTGGCATCACGTGACGTGTTAATTCACGACCGCCCTTATCCGTTTGGCATCACGTGACGGTTTAATTCACGACCCCCTTTATCCCTCTGGCATCACGTGACGTGTTAATTCACGACCCCCTCATCCCTTTGGCATCACGTGACGTGTTAATTCACGACCACCCACCACCTCTCTGGCATCACGGTGACGCCTTAATATTATTTTACGACCACCTTTTCCCCCCCGCTGGCGTCACGTGACGTGTTAATTCACGACCCCATTATCCCTCTGGCATCACGGTGACGCGTTAAAATTACTTTACGACCACCTTCCCCCCCCCCCCCCCGCTGGCGTCACGTGACGTGTTAATTCACAACCCCCCATTCTCCTTCTGGCATCACGATGACGCGTAAATATTGTTTTACAAAATGACTCGTTACTTTTTCTTCGTGATATAACGGGGACGTGGTGAGGATAACAAAACAAAATCAAAGAAAGCAAAAGGGGAGAACCGATAGTGACAACAGCTTTCCGGTGACCAATGAAAGTGTGAAACGCGGAACTAGTGATCAAAGCGAATGGGGTTCTGCAGACAGTCACTTTTTGTTGTTAGAGAACCCTTTCAAAGGCAAAACGGAAGACGGGCTTATCAACGCGGTGCGCTCTCGATAGCCCACGGGTGGGTTTCGATTTTGCCAAAACAGACTGTCCACTTTGAGAGTGGTTGGCCGGAAAGGGTTCCTCCCTCTTTGTCTACGATTAAGATCTAACTTTGGAGTTACGGATCATCGCCGAAGACTAAATTCATTCCCCGTTTACTCCTTTTCCGATTGAATCCGGCGCTCGGTTCCCGACAAGAGCGGCACCCTTTCCCCGCTACCCTCCCTCGGAGAAGCCCTTCCGGTTACGAGAAGACTGGGCCCGGCTGATGCTCAAATACGGGACAAGCGCAAAACACTCCGTAATAGAATGGAATATAAAATTTCCTCTCAATCAGAGGAAATTATTTTTTACCAATAAGCGATATTCGTAGGAAGTGTCTAAATAAATATTATTTAAATGGTATAAACATAAATTGATGATTATGTTTCATATATTGTTGGTATTATTGTATAGTTAGAAATAATGACAATGCAATTAGATTACATGAGAGTTTAATGGCGACATGACCGTACGTTCTAACATGGACTAATTAACATTGTTAATTAGTCCATGGTTCTAATATCTGAATACCAGTGCCCGACCGACTACACTCTTAAAACAGTTGGGTTAAAATCGACCCAAAATGGGTTATTTTTGTAACCCAACGCTGGGTCAGTATTTACCCTACCCTTTTTTGGGTTAATTAAATTTCAACCCAGAAATGGTTAGAACTTGCAACACAAAGTTGGGTTGTACGTTTTAACCCACAGTTGGGTTACAAGAATAACATAAACTGGGTTATTTTTCGTAACCCAAAACTGTGTTAATATCTAAAACAATCCATTTTGGGTTGCAATAATAACCCAATTTGGGCTCTTTTTTAAACTGAAACAACCCAATTTTGGTTGCAATAAAAACCCATTTTGGGCTCTTTCTTTAAACTGAAACACCCCATTTTTGGTTGCAATAATAACCCAATTTGGGCTCTTTTTTAAACTGAAACACCCCATTTTTGGTTGCAATAATAACCCATTTTGGGCTCTTTTTTAAACTGAAACACCCCATTTTTGGTTGCAATAATAACCCAATTTGGGCTCTTTTTTAAACTGAAACACCCCATTTTTGGTTGCAATAATAACCCAATTTGGGCTCTTTTTTAAACTGAAACACCCCATTTTTGGTTGCAATAATAACCCAATTTGGGCTCTTTTTTTAAACTGAAACACCCCATTTTTGGTTGCAATAATAACCCATTTTGGGCTCTTTTTTAAAATGAAACACCCCATTTTTGGTTGCAATAATAACCCAATTTGGGCTCTTTTTTTAAACTGAAACACCCCATTTTTGGTTGCAATAATAACCCATTTTGGGCTCTTTTTTAAAATGAAACACCCCATTTTTGGTTGCAATAATAACCCAATTTGGGCTCTTTTTTAAACTGAAACACCCCATTTTTTGTTGCAATAATAACCCATTTTGGGCTCTTTTTTAAACTGAAACACCCCATTTTTGGTTGCAATAATAACCCAATTTGGGCTCTTTTTTAAACTGAAACAACCCATTTTTGGTTGCAATAATAACCCATTTTGGGCTCTTTTTTAAACTGAAACACCCCATTTTTGGTTGCAATAATAACCCAATTTGGGCTCTTTTTTAAACTGAAACAACCCATTTTTGGTTGCAATTATAACCCAATTTGGGCTCTTTTTTAAACTGAAACACCCCATTTTTGGTTGCAATAATAACCCAATTTGGGCTCTTTTTTAAACTGAAACACCCCATTTTTGGTTGCAATAATAACCCAATTTGGGCTCTTTTTTTAAACTGAAACACCCCATTTTTGGTTGCAATAATAAAACAATTTGGGCTCTTTTTTAAACTGAAACACCTCATTTTTGGTTGCAATAATAACCCAATTTGGGCTCTTTTTTAAACTGAAACACCCCATTTTTGGTTGCAATAATAACCCAATTTGGGCTCTTTTTTTAAACTGAAACACCCCATTTTTGGTTGCAATAATAAAACAATTTGGGCTCTTTTTTAAACTGAAACACCTCATTTTTGGTTGCAATAATAACCCAATTTGGGCTCTTTTTTAAACTGAAACCCCCCATTTTTAGTTGCAATAGTAACCCATTTTCGGCTTTTATTTACCCAAACCACCCATTATTGGTTGCAATAGTAACCCATTTTCGGCTTTTATTTACCCAAACCACCCATTATTGGTTACAATAGTCCTATTTGAGGTCTTTTTTAATTTTAATCCATAACTGAGTTAATATCCCATCAATAACAGCCCAATTTTGGTTGCCTTAAAAAACAAAACTCTGAAGGAATCCATATTTGGGTTACAAAGGGACACAAATATAGTTGGTTTCCAGACTATATATAAAATAGTCATAATACTGGACCTGTATTTACTGACATTTAGCTTAAAAATACACTCATTTAGTTTATATATACCGAAACTTCGTAACATTCTTAGTAAAAGAATCAAAACTATCTCTGATTCACCTAAAAGAATCCTTTCTAGCCTAAGCAGGTATAAACTAGCCCGTTCATCTACCCTTTGTGAATACAATCAATAAATACCAAACTCAATCACTTAGGAAATTTTTTTATTTTCAAAATTTTGTTGTAAATAGTTAAATTATGACATTATTAAAAATTATATTGTTCTTTGGTTTTTTAAGAACTATTATGTTACAAATTTTTAAGATACCTGTATTTTACCACAACTGTCAGCAAAATACTAATATTAAACTGTGGTAAAACAAATTAAAAATTGTTTATTACAAAACTTAAAAAACATGTAAACTATATGAAAAGGAATTTGACTTAAAATGCTTTTTGCTTCACAAATTATAAAAAGTTCAGCCTCGCTATATAAAAGTATATTATCTTAAAAAATAACAATGAAAGACTAGATTTAAAAGTTCAGTGAAATTAGGATTCAAAAAATGAAACTATAATTACGAAAAATTTTAACAAGTTGTTCAACTTATGTGAAAAATATAATTATTACACATTTTGGCTGAATACATCTTAGATTCACGAAAGTTCAGTCTCACAAATTTAGTAATTTTCGTTAATTAATTACTTAAAAGTTAAATCTCATAAATAAACGGATGTTCACAATGGGCAACAAGTACCAAAACCTCAGTTACTTTTACAAAGGAAATAAACCAAAAATCCTAATTTTTGAGAGCAAGATTTGACTAATTATTTTATAAATAGCAACAATGAGTCTGAATTAGGTCAGAAATAGAGGTATGATATAGAAATTATTTTTCGAAAACATTTATAAAAGTGTTAGTGTGGGAAATATCCATAAAAGTACCAAAACCTCAGTTACTTTTACAAGGGAAAGTAACCAAAAATTCTCATTTTTAAGAGCAGCATTTAACTAATTATTTTATAAATAGCAACAATGAGTCTGAAATAGGTCAGAAATAGAGCTATGGTACTGAGTTGATTTAAAAAACAATTATAAAAGTGTTAGTGTGGGCAATAACCATAAAAGTACCAAAACCTCAGTTACTTTTACAATAGAAAGTAACCAAAAATCCTAATTTTTAAGAGCAGGATTTAACTAATAATTTTACAAATAGTAAAAATAAGTTTGAAATAGGTCAGAAATATAGGAATGATAAAAAAATGATTTTTCAAAAACATTTATACAAGTGCTAGTCTGTGAAAGTTTCATAAATATTTCGTATCACCCGTTGTATAACAAGGGATGAAGATCAAAAATCCTCATATTTAAGAGCAGGATTTAACTAATTATTTTATAAATAGCAACAATGAGACTGAAACCATACCTCTATTTCTGACCTATCTCAGACTCATTGTGGCTATTAAATAAATTATTTAAATCCTGCTCTTAAAAATGTCAATTTTTGATTTCTTACCCTTGTGAAAGTAACAGAGGTTTTGGTACTTTTATGGATATTGTCCAGCACACTAACACTTTTATAATTTTTTTAAAAATAAATTCAGTGCCATACCTCTATTTCTGACCTATTTCAGACTCATTGTGGGTATTTATAAAATAATTAGTCAAATCCTGCTTATAAAAAGGAGGTTTTTGGTCTTCATCCCTTGTTAAATCAACGGGTTTTACGAAACATTTATCGAACTTTCACAGACTAGCACTTCTAGTGGCAAAGAGGCCATTAACCAACTGAAATATTACAATCAGATTATTTTTCTATTAAGCTATGTAGTAGAAATAACATCTTTGAATGTTCCCACTTAAAAGGTACAACTGGTAAAATGACTTGGAGTTAGTAATATATTTTAATTAACCCAATGGCTGTAAATTCGGTTATGCGAAAGTGAATTTTTTTTACTAAACTTCATATTCTAAGAGACCTATTAAATTTGAAAATTAATTTATCCATACAAAGTATCAGGTTTAATAGATAAAAATTTTGATGTGTATGAGCAAATAAATTAAAGAGACTTAAACGGTTTTAAATTCACAATATTTTTATTTATAAATATGTAACCGGCTTCTACCCTGATTTACAAATATTTTAACGGATAACGAAGCCAACGGTTACAGTTATAGTTAGACCCGTAAAATCTATTGTTAGGCCTACCGCAAGCAATGACAATGGATTGAAATGGAATAGTTATTTTATTCGTGGCGAAAATAAATAATGATTAAACACAAAAGAAACTCACAATATAGTCCAGCCCTTCTACAATTAGTTGGTCGAACACTTTTGACATTTTGACTTACGAGGTTGAACGTCGTGGCCTTATCATAAAAATAATGTCTCCCGGCACATGTGGTTTTATAGTTTTTAAACCCAAAAAAAAAGAGAATCATGACGTCAACAATTAATAAAAAATTACGACAGAGAGTTTCTGCAACGGAGCGGGCGACATCTACTTGTTGTCGTCCGAACCGTTGCATCCTCCCCCTCTTAAAAAAACAAAAAATCAAAAGAAAAGAACGATAATAAACAAAATATCTCTCGATGTATAGTATAAAAAACAATTGGCTGGAGTTACTTCCAAAAGTTTGTTGTTTTTGGGTATTCGAGGACAATTTTTGACTCGATGGCCTTTTTGCCGGCACTTGTAACAAGTCAATGGTGGTTGGAGTTGCTGGGGTTGATTTGTTCAGTTGCGCGCAATTGCACGCGCCACATTGGTGGTTGCTGGAAGCAGCGATCGTGGAGGTAGCTCTTTGAGTAGGCGGTAAGGTGGAATGAGCGGTGCGCATGTTGGGTGGTGGAGTCGATTTAGGCTGGGCATCCGTCGATGGGATGGAGGCTTTGTTCGGAATGGAAAGTTTAATTTGGTCGATTACCGTCTTCCGGATTTTCAGTGGTGGCGAATCGAGCGGAATTTGTAATTGCGGGTCGTTTAAGATATCGTCGAGACTAGGAAGGTCGAGACTAATCGCGGGTGATGGGGATCGTGGCGGAGTATGGGTGCCAATGTCCAAGAATTCCTCTATCGCGTCATCGTTTACTGATTGTAGTGCGTCCGGATCGAGTCGGAGTACCAATCCATGGGAAGATAACCAGGTAGCTTGTAATGTGGGGTGATGGAGTTTAGATGAGAGTGTCGGATAATGACGAAGGCCTCCGTTAGTATCCAAACAATACGGGCAAGGGCAGTATTGAAGGTGGGCTTCCTTCAGAGTCCAAGGACCGACCACGAGGAGTCGGCTTCTGTCTTTGATAATAAAGACATTTGGAACTTTTACCGTCTTGTAAAGGATCTCGAGCTCGATATTGGCAACTTTCCCTAACATTAACCATCTGGGAAAATGCCGCGCTCGTTTCTCGAAGAGTTCCCAGTCTTCTTCAATTAATGGGATGAAGCTTTTGAACCCAATTTCGTTGGCTAATGTACTAGTCAGTACGTCGAAAGGAAAACTGAGGTTTAATAGCGCTGGGATGATAAGTGACACGTCGTCTGCTCCGGGCGGACAATATACGAGGACTTCATGAGTCGCCGATAATTCCTAAAAAGAACAACAAGAGTATATTTAATGAAGTTTACTCCCAGCCTTACGTATCCTCTCCCATGGAGGTTTCGATACGGCCTCTCGGGTAAAGGAAAAGTCAGACTTTTCGAGGTTGGTGATTTTATTAGTTTGTAAATATCGGTCGACGTCTGCTAGTGATCGCAAGCGGCAATTCGGGTGTAAAGGCGGATAATAATAGATATCCAATGCGGGTCCTTTTTTAGTCACCGTTTTTCGGTAACACAGTTCCCGAATCCAACCCAGAGTCAAGGGCTTCAGCTACCTCTCATCGCCCTGCGGAGGATTAACAGGGTCTCCGGGCAGAGATGAAGACGACTCGGAGTCGGATTCACTGTCCAAAGAAACTGAAGATCTTGCCGCAACGTCGCCGATATTCGATTCCTCTGGAAGCATTAGGACTTCGGGTGCTGAAGGCGGTTCCCAGGTGAAATCCTGTGTAGTGGTCGGTTCTTCAACCTCCAATGTGTCCTCTTGTCTTCTAGGTTCAAGAGTGGATTGAGCGGAACCAGAAGGTTGTGGATCGTCAACGGCGGCGTCTGCCTCATCAGGAATTATTACATTGAAATTTGTCCAATATAATTTCAATTGACTGATGTGTTTTAAGCCTCGGCTGATGTTGGTCAAGGCGTCTTCCAACTCGTACTGTCGTACACGAGTGGGGTGACTTGTCGGATGACACGATATGGCCCTTCCCATTTCGGGCTTAATTTCGCGGCATGATATGTCGCACCCTGGGAAAGGTCGTGTGTCTCCAGCCACACTAGTGTACCCACTGGAAGCTCCATGTCCTCACGTCGTTGATCGTAGTACTTCTTTTGGTGTTCCTGGGCTCTTCTCATGTACATCTTGGTTCTTTCGAGGTCATCATGAAGTTGCGTAAAAGAACGTTCGTGGCGAATGAATTCCGGGGGATCGTCATCGTTGTCCAGGGAATTCCAGGGCAAGCGCGGTTCACGGCTCATATTCAGATAGAATGGAGAACAGCCAGTCGTGTCCTGCGGCGCAGAATTGATGGCGAATTGCAAGAATTCCAAGGACTGATCCCATCGTCGGTGTTCGTTTCCGACATACATGGAAATCATTTCACCGATTACGCGATTCAACCGCTCTACTATATTGCTCTGGGGATGATACCCGCTAGTAGTTTTCTTTTTGACCTTCAAAAGTTTACAAGTACCGTCCCATAGAGTGGATACAAACTGTCGGCCTTGGTCGCTAAAGATACGTCGTGGACAACCCCAACGCAATATAAGCTTTGTGAACGCATCGCAGCATATTTCCGCGGTGATACGTTTCACCGGAACCAACTCCACGAATTTCGTAAAATAGTCCACGAAAACAATGAGGAACCTGTTACGTCGGACAGTCATCGGTAAGGGCCCTAAAATATCGACCCCTACCATGTCCCAGGGACCCGTTGTTTCAGTGGCCATCATTAAACCTGGAGTTTTTCGATTCCTACTTTTATATTGTTGACAAACAAGACAGCCACGTACATAATGTTGCACGTCCTGCCTCATTTTGGGCCAGAAATACCGAAAGCGTACCTTGGCTAAAGTCTTATCGCGTCCTCTATGTGCGGACGTTGGATGGTCATGTAATAACCGGAGAGTTTCTTTTCGAAAACGTAGCGGTAGATAAATTTTTCGGGGTAACGTTCCCCACGGCCGACGGTATAACACACCATTTACGACTTCGAAAAGTCTTCCCAATTTCTCATTTCCCTCTGCTAACTTATCCATAATTTCCTTAGTTTCCGCGTCCTCAAATTGAGCGGTTTTGACGTCTGATAAGTCAAACACATTGAACATAGCGTGAGGAGGGGGAGGTAATATTATAGAACCCCCCTGATTGTCGGGATTGACATTACGAAGCTCCATGGCTGCCAGACCGATCGGTGCGCGAGAAAGCGCATCCGCTACTACGTTTTCTACTCCTTTTTTATAAACAATTTTAAATTGAAATGTTTGCAAAAACATAGCCCATCTTACTAGGCGTGCATTCGGGTCCTTCACGTTTTATAACCACTGTAGTGACTTATGATCCGTCACCACAGTGAACGGTAAACTCTCCAAAAAACATCGAAATTTTTTAACGCCCCAATGAAAGGCCAAACATTCCTTTTCCATCGTGGTATAACGCGATTCGGCAGCGCTTAAAAGCCTGCTCGCGTATGCCAACGGGACCTCAACGCCGTCTTGAATCTGACTTAGCATCGCGGCCACTCCCAGGTCAGAAGCGTCCGTAGTTAATATGCACGGACTTCCAAAAACCGACACACGCAAAAACGTTTTTGAATTTTGATTCGTCACATCCGTTTAAAGTTAAACTAGGAGTCTTAAAATCATTTAAAAACAAAATAGAATTAATATCAGATACACCCATCAAAGACAAAAATAATATTAGAGACCAATTTATAAATAGTGGGTATCCAAAATATTTAATAGACACAATTTTCGAAACGAACTTGGTTAGAAATGAGTCTCAGAAGCAAAAGATTGAAAATGTAATTTCTTTACCGTATATAGAAGGCATTAGTGAGAAAACGAGTAGACAGTTAAAAAAATATAACATTAATTTGGTACATAAAACTGCAAACACATTAAAAACCCACGTAGTAAAAAATAAACCTAAAGTAGAAGAATTAAAGAAGACCGGAATAATTTACAAAATAAAATGTGGTTGTAAAAAATCATATATCGGGCAATCAAAAAGGGCACTTAAAATTAGAATGGTTAAAAAATTAGATAAAAAAAACGGCCTAGCGGACCATATACTAAGAAATGGAAAAGATGAAATTAATTGGGACTCGGCCAAAGTTTTAATTCAAGAACCAAATTGGAATAAGAGAGTTTTTAAAGAAGCTGTGTATATCAAAAAAATAGGACATTTGAATTTAGACAAGGGTGTAATAGACGTAAAAGGGTAGGGAGATTTTGAGATTAGAGAATGAAAGCATTATGGTCTAAAGGGGTTCGTTGGTTGTATTCATTACTTGATATTGTTATTTTTTCATTGTTGTTTTTTAATCGTTGTTTATTATTAATTTAAAAAAAAATGTAAATATTATTGAAAATTGTAACTAATCAATTGTAAGACGCGGCTGAAGAAGGACCTCGGTCCGAAAGCTCCCGAGTGATTTTAAATGAAAATAACCATGAAGTAGCAGATCTTTTGTTTTAAATAATTATTAAATTTAGTCAACCATGGTAATAAAAGAAAATATTTATAATAAATTAATTTGCTCGTAAGTTTCTTTGGGACGGCTGACAGCTAATGAATTGAAAAAATGTGTTGTCTTACATTCGACGTAGTTATAGCCCGGCCCGTTACCTGAATTACTATTTTTCTAAATTCAATTTATGAATTAAAATAAGTTATTAAAATTATTAAGATTGAACATTTATTTTCAAAACTTCATTGCGAATAAACTTAACTCCAAAAATAAGTTAAAAAAATAGTCTTTAAAGGCATAATGAAATGCTTTTATAGCCTTTCTAAATAAAAATTCAGCGCCTCGTAACTACGAAAAACATTTTCCAGGTAATTATGCCATATATGACGACGCACTATTTAAAAAAGTCATGCACCAATATTTAAGTTATTCTTTGTCATTACTTTGACAAATTCTTAAACACAACACTCCCGTTTTTACGAAAATTATTTTGAATTTTCGAAAAATTAAAACAACTATTCGATTCGACGGTTATTTTGCTTATCGAATAGTGACTAATACTAATCGCACTATGACGCAGAATCAAGTAAAATTTCGTTTGGCCGTGCATTTTAAAAATGGCAACTACTCTATAAAATCAAAAAGCGGGCGCACCCTAGCGTAAACCCCGATTAAAAACGAATCTAAATGACTAGATAATTAAATTAAAAATTTATTATTACTGTGCTTCGGAAATAATAATAAAAAAAGGTTAACAGGGGCAAATATCGTAAATAAAACTGGTTTTCTAACCAGAAAAGTAATCTCGACGAGCCAAAAACAAATTTGAATTTTTTTCCCGGTGTTACGTCATAAATACGTAGATTCTCCAACGTCTAAAAAAAATAATAAAAAATTATCATAAATAAACTTAACATAAAACACACATTCTAGTCTAAAAATGTTTTCAAGTTCTAATAGGTGGCGTATATTTTATAAATCACAATGCTTTTTATGTGAACAATATTTTATATATGATCTTTTTAAACATGTGACAATTCAGTTTATAAAGAAAATCTAACATTATTTTTACCTCGTAGGAGGGTTAAGGGTAAAATTACAAGACATATACAAAAATTGAACTCTTTTATTCAGGGAGGGGCATCGCTTTGAATTTAATTTAAATATCGGTACCGTTCGAGTGTTTCAAATTTTGTTCGACGACATTTTAAGAGGAAAACCTAAAAATTTGCTCTAGAAAGATATTTCCATACACTACTACCCTCTATAATCTCAATCTTCTCTAAAAATTGACTAATTTTCCAATTCAATTATCCATGACATCTAAATTTGTTACCTAAACAGTTTGGGGATATCTAAACCACTACCAAAAATACTCTTAATTATTTTACACACTTTATAACGATATTCCCATTGCTTGCTTAAACGTTGGAATTCTTTCCAGATCAACGTGATAAAAAAAATAAAAAACTTAAAAAAGCAAAACAGTGCAAGCGTTTGTAACAATTATTAAATCAATAATTTTGCTGATGTATCGTTCCTTTTTTACACTTATATTCACATAAATACAAGCACAAACAAATTTTTTTAACTTAACTCTATCCCAAATTTAACAATTTTTTTCGGGTGGTAAGTCTTTATTAAGAAAATGGTGATAGTACTAATCTACCCTAATTAAATAATTTATATCAATAATTCACGTTCGCTGATTATGGAAGGAGAGCTTAAGAAGAGTATTTTTTTTTTAATCACTTATTCCTGACCCTCCATTTTGTTGTCCATTTAAAAAAGCTCATATTTGGTTGGATAAATATATTTACGAACGTCGGCTTCTTTATTTACAGTTATATATATATATATATATATATATGTATATATTTATTGAAGGGATTCTCATCAAATTCATTTAATACCAAGTCCTATTTTGTATAATTTTATTTATTTTTAAAGGATATTTTAAAGTTCCTCCAATCTTTTAAAATGCAAATTTTTTACTAAATAAAAATTAAACTTTACAGTTAAATCACAGGTTAAGAATATAGCCTGAAAAATCCCCTTCGCCCCTCCCCCTTGCTGATTTAAAGAAAAGAGACTCATTTTTAAACATATAATTTGTACTCAGGCAAATATTTTTGTTGGACATTTACGTCACCTTTGTATTTTTTTCTTTTCATAAGAAAAAATTAGTTCTTATTTTATCAGAAAAACTGGGAACAGTTTTTCCTAATAGACCACCCAATTTGACGAATGTTTTTAAAATAACTTTTCCGGTAAAAATCCCAAGTTTTTAAACACCTTTTAAGTTTTTGACTAAATGTTACTGGCACTAAGAAATAACAGGGTATTATCGTAAAGTCTTTAAAAACCAATCGAGATATTATATGTAGTTTGAAAACAAAATGGCAGTCAAAGAAACTGGCATTATCAAAAAGATTGGCGCTTTCCTAGTACTGTTTTTGTATTTGATAAATAATATTCTTGTAAACAAAGGGTACTCGATAAACACAATGCGCGAAAATTCGATTTTAAATAGTTATATACCTAAGTGTTTTTCTCCATAAAGTAGCCCCTTTTTAAATCCAAAATTTGCCTAAAAACTACGCGTCTTATCAAACGTGAGAAGTCTCGCAACAACCTTCAAAATCATCCTCATCGTCATCGTCACTCTCAGTTTCAGACTCTTCATCTTGATCAACATTGCCAATAACACTATTCGTGCTATCAAAATCACTTGATTCATCAACCGAAGCGTGACTAAATAAAGGTGAATGAAGTCCATTCGCTTTTGAAAAAGATAATTTAATCTGAAAAACAAAACCTGTAAGAGGTACAAGCCAACAACATAAAATTGTTTAAAAAATTTTACTTTAAAATCTGATGAATAGTGTTTATGCGTTTTATCTTTGCTCGCTTTATCCAGCTTGTCTTTCGTAAAGGAAAGAGTGTATGGTTCATCACAGGCATCTGTAGTTCGATTACTGAAGAAAAAGATATTTTTCAGTCCCACTAAGATATAAGTAAAACCAAAAGTAGCATAATACCTAAAGAATATGACACTACCTATTCTCTCAACGATAAGTTTATAATGATTAATAATGAACAACGTCAAAGAGGTAAAAATGACCAACAAAGTTTGGGGAAACTAAAGTAAATTTATTTAAAACGGATACGCGGTACTTCAGCCGATAAGCCTTCAAGGCGAAGTTACAAGTTAAGACTAACTAAAAATAAAAACACGCAATGCAAGAAAAAAAAAACATCAAATGCTTGCAAACAAAACTCCAAACCAGAGACCAAAAAACGACTGCCAATCGAGAGACGAAAACGTAACAATGTCAAACGCTAGCTGGAAAAACATTCCGTTGGCTAGTCTTAATTTGTAACTTCGCCTTGAAGGCCTATCGGCCAAAGTACCGTGTACCGGTTCAATTTATAAAAATTTTAATTTCCTCAAACGTTGTTGGCCTTTTTTACCTCTTCAACATTGTTCATTGTTATCTTTAGACCAACGATGGTTCTCGTTTTCTTATAATGATTAATGTTTTGCTAAAGATCATTTAAATAATTACTTGAGTTATTACTACTCTTGGGTAAAATTGCCATCACTAGCCTTTATAACCAAACAGAAAAAGCTCTTTAAAAATTTAAATGTTTTAAAAAGTAAACAAACACTTGGGCAAAATAATGAATAATTACTAAATACAATCATAAAACTCTCTCATAAAAACCAACGTTACAATTAGGACCACATTATCATTTAAACTGAATACAGTCTTGTTGAAATCATTCAGTGTCACCCTTATTTTGTTTAATATTACTTATGGTATAACTTATCTCCGGGGAAGATTAATTTACCATATACTGTTGTTAGGGAATGAGTGGTTTGAATGATGTTTGTTGTGATTTCCACAATGGCAAACAGTCGGTTCCATTAATGTTCCATTGATACCGCAATGAGAACCAATTTTATTCCAATTTTGCCCTTCATCTTGGTTTTGAAACCGTTTTTGAGCAAAGAATGTGTTGAACCAAAAATGGAACATTCTCTCCTTCAAATAAAATTAAAACAATTAATTTTAATTAATAACTTTTGATAGAACTATATAATATATCTCTTAAGAGATATCATTCCACCTTGCTAAAGTTATTTGTAAGAAAAGCGTACCTTTGAAGGTTACCACTATTTTTTAAAATAATTTTTAGAGCAAAAATGTGCAGCATTAAAAACCACATAAGTTTTTCTAAAACGAATACAGAGAGAAAATAGTTAAATTTATAAAAATGATTTTTATCATGGATGAGCTGTTTTCATAATTGTCAGAGCAAGCAAGGATTTCTAATAAGGTCAAAAACACGTTTTTCTTGAATCTACAATAACTGACATAATTTTTTTCAGAATACTTTAACAAATTAGTAGTTTAAGATTGTTGTCTATATTAAAAACATAACAGCAATCGAAAAAGTACCAAAAATGTAGTCCATTTATAAGTTTTACCATTATTATATTGAAAGTTTAGAAAAAAATTCAAAATTATAGGTGTTTTCGCTAGGGGTGTGCGAGTCCTGTGTGCGGAATTTTGGATTTGCAAGTCTTCGAGTCTAATTTTTCAATACTTATTCGAGTCTTCGAGTCCATAAGAAATGGATTTTAACTCTTTAAGAGGCCAATTTGTGTAATAATTTTCTAATCGAGTCCTAAATTTTATCCTAACCATTTAAAATCAGAAAAAATATTAACTAATTATTCATTATGTACTTAACTAATTATTAAATTTATATGACTAATTTGAAATTTCCAATTGGTATTAAAATATTACAAAAATTCTCGAAAACTAAATTTTATTATCACTTTTATGATTTTATCGCTTGTGATAAATATTGACTACTAAACAAAAATTATTTGCGTAATATTTGGAAGCAAAGCAAAAAAAGAATCGCCAGAAAATAATAGACTCGCCAGGAATTAATGGACTACTCGCCGGGAATTAATAGACTTGCCGGGTATTTACAATATAAACTCTAGTCCACTTAGAGTAATTTTAAACCCGATACGAGTCCTAGAAAAACTATTAAAGAGTCTCAAATCTGAGTATCTGACTGAGTACTCGCACAGCCCTAGTTTTCACCCTTTACATCTCTTGTAAGTGATATTTTATATAAATTTTTTATTTGATAAAGAGAACACCACCTTCACCTTTTTCATCATTTTAGGCTTGTTATAAAACTCAATTTTGACATCTCCATAAAGAGTTAACTGTTCAGGAATATCAAATTGTAGGAACTTGGTGCCTTTCTTTGTTTCAAGTGTGGGAGATGTATAAATTTTAGACTTTAAATGAGAAACTACAAAACACGGACCTGTTAAAGAGAAATAAAATGGGTTATATCACCAAACGTTGATAAGATATTGGCTGTTTAAACGTACTGCAGGGTCCCCCACTGAAATTTGGGATTGAATTCAAATGCACAGATCTTAGAATAAGTGATATTGGTTTGTACTCTTCTTTCTTTCTGACTAGTTCCCCGTAATATTCGACGTATCGAATTTGGCTCGGAATCGTAACTCCCTAAAAAGAGAAAAGTTCATTTTAAATGTGTATAAAGCAATAACAAGAACAAGGTTTACAAACTTACTTTTTGATCATGAGTTCTTTTTTCCCCATAAAGGCCTAACGCATCACAGGCTTTTGTTGCAATCTTTTTATGTAACATATAAGAACAAATCATCACACCTGTTCTACCCTATTTGGATATTTTAAAAGTCAATAAATAAACTATACAAGCGAGAGGAAGGAAGGAAAAAAAAGAGACCAAAAGAGGGGCTTCGAATGATAGCAAGTTCAAAAGAATGCTCTGACATATACACTGACAAACCAGTTTTTTGTCATTCTCTAATCGTTTGTAGTCATGGACAGTTAAGTCATCCAGCCTCTTTTTTTCTCTTCCCAAGATATTGTAAAATCTGTTTTCACGTTAAATCATTACTTTTCCAGCTTTGCAATGAACAACTGCAACATTTTTTTCATCTTTGGTTAACCATTGATCAACATCTTCACAGAATGCTTTAATCATCTCCATGGAGGGTGGGTTATGGTCTTCAAATGGAAAATGAGCTACTAGATTCTTAAATTTACTAATGTCATACTGTCTTTCGCAACAGCTGAAAAAGAACACTAAATTAGCAAATTTCAAAAACAAATCAGTGGCAAAAAAACTTGAAATTCCTACAGATTATAAATTTTATAATGATCCTTATGTTTTGATTCCAAAAACCTTAAAATTTAAAAAGCGATATTAATAATGCTTAAAAAGTAGTTTCCTGAAAAAAAGCCATCTTTACCTAACTACATCATCTATGTGATTTCTATAAACGCCTTCGAGTTTCTCTGCTGGGAAGCCCATTGCTATTACGTTATCAAAAATGTCTATCATTTCCAATTAAGAAATTATATTGAAAAACAGATACAAAAGTGCAAACCACTTGTAAAGGATACAACTCAAATCCAGATCAAAACCACCTTCTTGGTAACGTTTCTTCTTTTTACTGACAAGCCCCTTAATTTTAGCAGACATCATTGCTTGTTTAAGACTACTCAGCAAAAACGAAAAACGCGTAAGGTGGGAGATAAACGTCTCTCGCGTAAAAAGGTTATCATTAGGCAAATGAAACTCAATATTGAAAGGTAATAATGTTAAATCACAATGTAGAACATAATATGAAATCAAAGAGACAAGCAGTAACAAATAAAAATATATGTAAAAGATAGCAATATTTGTTAAATTTACCCCTTGGCACAATGCATCTCTGATTTTGATTGGCTAAAATTGTTCCAAAAACTACTAACAGTTAACTAACCTAATTTTAAAAGGCTCTTTTACATGGTTCACCGTAAACATGCTAAATAGTCACTTGTGCGTTAAATTAAGAAGGCCCTCCGAGTTCAATAATAAATTTGAACTTCGCAATTTCATTAAAAAACAATATCACATTTATTATGTCATTTTGGCACGTTTGAAATTCATGAGATCTCTCTGTTCACTATATAGAGGGTTTTTATACACTCGAGCTCGCACAGGCCTTGTAATACCTAAAAATAAAAATACAAATTAGCATTACAAATTGCCTTAAACACAGTTGAGTTATGTCATTTTTAAAAAAATAAACTACATTGGTAATTTCAAATACCCAATTACTTTGAAAATAAAGTTTTCCCAGGTTTATATCAAATTTTAGTCATGTTTAAAATTCTACATTTCCCCTACAGTTTCAGTTAGATTAAGAGATTAAATTTTTTTTCTCAAATTGTTTGATTAAAAGCTTGTTATGTTATTTAGTACCATCACCCCATGAAGTAGATATTTAATATATTACAAGGGCATATTAAATCTGAACAGCCTAAATCACCACACCATGGTTTTATTCAGCGATCATGAAACTACCTCCAAATGTCAGAGTCTAACAGGCTCATTTAAGGAACCTATATATTAGAACCTAACATGTAGTGCTATTTTCATAGGCAAAATAAGTTTTTAAATCAGTTAATAATGCGAATCAAGTAAAAGTTAATTGATTTAATTTACACAGGTCAAAAACCACAATTTTATGCCTTTAAGAAGTATAGAATAGGAAAACTATAAAAAATGGCAAATGACTGGATGACAATCAAGATCAGCTATGAAAACTTAGAAAACTATTAATAACTAAACCAAGGCTAAAAAAACCACTTCCCTAGTCTAAAATTCCATTTAATTTTAATCACCCTAGTTATATCGGTGTGTATGTACTCGATGTTTAAATCAATAACATTTTAAAGCAATGACGAGATAACAAATACAAGATAAAAAAAAAACCAACTACCTTTTAAAATTGTAATACAAACATTAAAACAAAAATTAATTGAAACTATAAGCCTTTGTTTGTAAGTTATCGGAACTCAGTAGGCCTAGGTACGGACGTGCAGACCATCTACGAAAAGTAAGAATAGAAGCGTAACATACTTTGAATAAACTCTATTTCGCGTTTTCTGCTACCATTGGAAATTTTTAATAAAGTTTTATACTTTTCAAACACTAAAAAAGTTAAAATATTTACAAAATTCTGCGGAAACCGAACATCTACAATCGCCGACCTCCATTTTTAGTTCTAAAAATAATGGCGACTGTTTCAAAAAATTAATTTACCACCAGTTGACGTTATTTTGGCCAATAACCGACGTCTCTAGTCATAGTAGAGGAAACGTTGGTATTTCATTGGCCAAAATTAAAATAGTATGAAAAAGACCCAGAAGAATTTCATTGGCTACTAAAAACGTCCCTGGAAAAATTATGACCTTTTGACCTACATTTTCCATAGGAAGTTTAGGCCTTGGTAGAAGTTGAAAAAAACATGGCGGGTGACAAAGTTAACGTTTCACATTTATCTCGGAATGAAGTGATAGGTTTAGTATTTAGACTTACATTATTTGGCGCGTTAACGTATTTTGGAATTAAATGGATGGTGAATGCCATCGACCCCACAAGAAAACAAAAAATCGAAGCTCAAAAACGCGTAAGAATATTTTTGGGCTAATAGGCCTTGGTTTTACATATTTTCAGACTAACCTCAAATTGAGGGCCTCAATACATAAGAAAATGCTTCTATTTCTTTAAAGGCTGAACGCATACTCAATCGAATAGGGGTGAAAAATGTGAAGGTATTATATACCTTTTAGTACTTCTTTTTCTTTTATTGTGTAGTACATTAAAACTTTCCCTTAGCTTTCAGAGTACGAACTCTCAATAGCAGCGCAGTTAGTTGATCCCGGATCTATTGGGGTGTCATGGGTGGATATTGCTGGTTTAGATGATGTAATACAGGAAATACGGGAAACAGTTATACTGCCAATACAGAAAAGAGACCTTTTTGCTGGCTGCCAACTTATACAACCACCTAAAGGCAAATTATTACAAATATCCTTTAATATTATTACCCAAATAACATTATTATAATATACCTGAAGGAGTTTTACTCCATGGACCACCAGGTTGTGGGAAAACGATGATTGCCAAAGCAACAGCTAAAGAAGCAGGTAAAAATTATACCTAAACATAATCTTTAATGATTTTACTATTAAGCGTAATCATTTGACAGGCGCTAGGTTTATAAACCTAGAAGTATCAGCACTGACTGATAAATGGTATGGTGAATCCCAAAAATTAGCTGCTGCAGTATTCACTCTTGTAAGATAAAAATACTTTATGTAATACAGTTTGTGGTCAATATTTGAATCCATTTCTCTTAGGCAATTAAAATTCAACCTTGCATCATATTCATTGATGAAATTGGTGTGTTTATATAATTTAAATTTATCTTTTAAAAATACATTGACCTTAAAATTTTGTTTAGATTCGTTCCTTCGTTCTCGAGATAGCCATGACCATGAAGCCACTGCCATGATGAAAGCACAATTTATGAGCTTGTGGGATGGTCTAATCACAGACCCTGCAGTTCAAGTTGTAGTTATGGGTGCCACAAATAGACCACAAGATGTTGACCGAGCTATATTGCGTAGAATGCCTGCCATGTTTCATATTGGCCTTCCTGTAATACAAAAATTATAAGGTTTCTATAAATTATGATAAACAATTGAAAACGAGAATGTTTTTATTTTTCTTAGAACCGTTTCCAAAGAAAAGGAATTATGAATTTAATACTTGAAAATGAAATTGTTGCTGAGGAAGTTGACATGGAAGAACTTTCCCGTTTAACAGATGGTTTTTCAGGCAGTGATTTAAGGGAGCTATGTCGTAATGCGGCTCTATATCGTGTTAGGGATTACTTGAAAGACGAGGAACTGAATAAATCAATTAATTTGTATGTTTCAAACTTAATATTTTGATGAGAAACATGTTACCTTTTTTTCTTGAAAAATAGAGAAAGCCCTGATGGAGAGAAATTCCACGACACTCTTCGACCTTTCATTCGTGAAGACTTTCTGGGGGCATTATCAAAAATGAGAGAATCGAAAGTGGCTTCTGGAGCTATAGGAAAACATACTGGACTAGATTTAGACTAAACAATTAAACATTAAAATTATAAAAATTATGAGTTTTAAATTAACATTTATGCACAAAACTGTGATATTTCCATTCATTCAACATCTGTTTCATGGGACTGTCAAAGTGCAAACTCAGTTTTTAGGCAGTGCTTAGTTTTATTTTTTACAAATATTAGCCAAGGCTACTTGTTATAATGGACTAGTGGAAAGAAATGCACTTATGAGAAATGAAACCATGCTTCAATTGTAGAGAAATCTCTTTTGAAAATAAAACAATTACCGAAAATGTACTTCAAATTAAGCACCTGTTCACTGACCTAAATTTTATGTGAAGAATTACAAATGCAACACACCACTATACACTGCCAAAAATGTCAAAAGCCTTATACGATAGTGGACAATCAATATTGGAACCCTTTGAGGGTGTAATGGAAGAAATTCAACAGATCATATTCCCTTTATGTAACAAATTCTGCAAACCCCATGAATTGTAAAACTATTTCCCTTATTATTATTATGACTAAAATGTTAAGGTGCGGAAAATTGTAACCTTTCCTTAAAATTCTGCTATAAAATTATAGTAGGTGGATACTTTTGACTTGATCAAAAGGAGTACAACTTTTACCCTAAATTACACTATTCGCTTGTTCTGGTGTAGATAAATATTTGACACACTACACTTAAAATCATCTGGTTATCCAGAATTTATCTACTAGAATGGTTACAGGTAGCCATTTGGGGGAAACATCTTTACCACTAGAACTATTTGCTACCACAGAACCAGAGTAAAAGGATGTCAAAGAGTTACTCTTCTTACCCTACTCTGAAATCCCAGAATAAGCCAAAAGTATTCACATTATGTAGTGATTGCTACAGATGCAAATATTTGTCTTTTCAGATTACATACACTTAACTGCTATATTTTATGAGTAGATGCTCTTTGCTTTATCCCCCCCTTACTGGTCTAATATTTTGTAGTTTTACAAATTTCTCACGTGGGCCACTATGCAGCTCGATGTAAACTGAAAAGGTTAATTACTACCATAAATTTATAGTTATGTTTCACCAAAGTGTATCAGTTCCCTACTTTCTACATGTCAAATATCTACCATGACATGGGCATTAAGTCAAATACTTGCTTTTAAGTTGTATTTTTATTGCTAGAGGAGCCGATCTTTTATGGTATGGCATCAACCCACACAGCTATCAGTAATAAGCACTTATTAGTTCCATGATTGTATTTGGGTTAAAAAAATAACGCCCACCATCTTTTCAGTATAATCTTTCAGACCGCAAGTTCTTAATGTAAGTGGCGAATATTTTCAATCATGAAAACAGAGGCTATACTTGCCGCTAAATATTCCCTATTAAATAGTTGCTATCAGTAATAACAAATATTTGTATTATATAGGTCCACCTGATAATGCTGAACAATAAATTGTTATTACCTGAGAAACAAATAGTATGGAGAATTTAAATTTTCATAATGTTCAAATTAAAATTTTATTCTGAAACTTCTCAACTATTAAGAGTATCCAAAAAACTTTTACACTTGTTCATATTTTAGTGTGTTTTAACAAATCCATTTTCAAATATTAACATGGTCAAAAAATATTAAAATAGAAAAAAATATGTAAATCTTTAGAAAAACACTTTGGACAAAAGCTAGATTATTGGCACACAAAACCACTTTCACTAGCTAGTATAAAAAAATACAATTAAGCAGTTTTGAGGAATACATTTTTTGCTATATTAAAGAACTATTTAAAAATCTTTGGTCTTCAGCGCAACATGTATAAAAATAAGTTTTCATGGCATATATTGCACTTTTCTTATATCACAATTTTACATATTTAAAAATACATTGTAATGGCATAATGTTTTCCCTTACATTTTGGCTGATTCATGGAAATACAACTATGTTAGTTATAAAAAAAACTTTGGCTATGCTAGCGTCTTAAGAGGGATATAAAGTTGATATTTTTTTAATTATTAATATTATTAAAACAAAAAGCTATGTCAAAACTTTTGTCAATTTATCTTTTTTACCAAGAATAGTAAAAGAATTATATTAAGTAAAAAAAATAGCCCATTGGGAAAAACATTAAGAGTGGGTTGAACATTAACAGTTATAATTTTATACCTAACCAAACAACAGGGGATGACTTTGAACTAGATTTGAGATTCAAGTAACTTATTGAAAACAAATTAAAATTAAGTAAACTTGTGAGTATTTAGAAATTAGGGTTTTTAGTAAAATTTAACGCGAATGCAAATTATCTCAAATGAGATTCCACTTAAATATTTATATAAAGCTAATAATATTAGGATAATTCACACACCTTTTAACAAACTCTACCAATTCCTTTTTCCTATGGCTTCCATTTGAGACTGTCTTGCAAACATTAAGCGACGTTCAGCCCCTGGTGCTCTGTTCATGATTCTTTCCTCTTGTTTATTTTTCAATTCAGAAATGGCCATCAGCATTTTACGTCTAGCGCTGAATGGTATTCCCAATTCGTGCAGATCTTTTTCTGATAATGTTAGGAATGTTAAGAGATCAACCTAAGTAATAAAAAAGCCATTACAACCAAGACCAGAAAATGATGGCAGTTTCAAAAAGCATTCAATTGTACTTGTTGCTGTCTGAAAACTTCTAAGAATTTTTCTAGTCCAAGTAATGTAAAAAGTTGCGTCAGATCTTGGATGTCTTCCTGAATTGTTAGGGATGGTTTTGGCATAATAGAATCAAAGAAATTGCTGCAACTGAACATGTTATCCAAATTTGCCATAGCACCGTCACAGCTTTGTTGGTGTTTGACACCTTCAATTGGCAATTGATTCCAGTTAATTTCGGTAGATCCTTGATTAACGCCAGCTTCAACCTACGAATTACAATTTTTAATAATAATTACGAATAAAAATGTTGTGACCAAGAACTTGCTTCTTGCAATGTTTCGGAGCGTTTAGTCAACATTCCATTAAGTTCAAGCCTGTTTTTAAGTAAATGATGTGGCATAGACTTAGAAAAGCCACAGCCAGCCCAGATGTCAGTTGGCACTCTGACAGTTGAGTTTAAGGGTTCATTCATAGCTTTAACAGCTTGCAATTTCTTACGGGCATAATCATCGCAAGCTACTTGATCCACGAAGCGGATTTTCCTCTCACAACCAACGGTTCCAACTCTTCCTACAACACCGCTATTTGACCTAAAAGTTCAAAACAAATATTTGACAAGATATTCCAAAATCAATTTTTCAGATCCTAGTGCAAGCAACAATGATGGAAAGGAGATTAAAATAATAGTATACCTAATTTATTCAATAAATTCTTAAGCTCTAAAGTAATCATGAAATGTACAGCCCAAAATATAAAAATAAGGAATATTACTTTGTGGGTGACAATGGGTCTGATGTTTCCGATAAAAGTGGCCTTGAAACTTTAGTTTCTAGAGTCTTGACCACCGAATTAGCTACAAGATCTTGGTCGTAATTTGGACATTTACTGGCTGGAATTGAAACATCTTTATAGTCTGGTCTATCGCCAAGCCAGTAATTGCTATTCCAACTTGATTGTGAATCTGAAACAAAATGACAATGAGGTTTAATCAAGGACCCTGATAAGAGCTTATATACCTCTATCCGTACTCAAGCTATCTGTACTGCCAGTATAAGATTGATCTGTGCTACTATTGTAAGACTGGCTGTAGCAACTATCAGATGTCATAAAAATTGGACTTTCACAGGGGCTGGAATTAGGCGTAGTTAAGCCACTATTGTGCTCGCTACTTCCAGTACAACTAGACACTGAAACAACAAATAAGAGCGTTAAATTGGGCAACATTTAATTTAAATTTCTAAGGGCCTTACAATGGTCCGATGGTGTTGAGCCACGAGACGTTAAACTCATGTCCATCATAGTTTTTTGCAGCAATCCACCCAACGCCAAATCAGATATTTGTTGCTGAGCTGCAAATCCCAGCTGGGCTTGCAATAATGCTCCATAGAAATTAGACGGGTTTGTGGCCAGTTGACTCATAATCCAAGGTAAAAGAGGATTTGTAGTTCCAGACATTAAATTGGGAGGTGGTACACCGAGAAATGGAGTTTGTGGAAATCCATTTTGCATTAAGAAAGGATTTCCTTGGGCATAAGAGGCCAATTCCTTCAAGGCATTAGCTGAAAAGAAAAGTTTCAAGATTGTAATTGAAATTGTTAATTTAGGGTTTGTTTACTGTCTAAACATAGTTTTCAATGGCATTAACTAACTTACCAGGCATGGAGACATTGTCATTCTTCATAACACTTTCTGGAATTGGAGAGTGATGGTAGACTTTGGCAGGTGGTGGAGGGTTGTTTTGACTGGCAATCGGCTGACCAATGACTCCAGCAAATGGAGGGATGGGAATAGCGTGTTTTTCACAGCAGCGAGGCACTTCAGATTTATCCAAGTCAAGTAAAACACGGCGTACTTCAAAAAGGAACCGAGAGTCTTTCTCAGCACCTCTAACCAAAATGGACTTTGTATTTTGCTTAGGCTTTGGTCTGATTATTATGTTCACATTGAATAGGTCCATCAATTTTGTGACAACATCTATACATTCAATATGTTATTAATTACGCTCAAGCACCAAGCGATATAAAAATCTTTACTTGTGTCCAGCTCTTGTCCTTCTTTTAAGTCAAACATAAGCACCAAGGGCAAATATCCCTAAAACAAATAAGATTTTAGTACTTTAAACTTCAGAAAAACTGATTTAGTAATGAAAACCAATTTACCATAATATCCTGCCAAGCAACAAATACATTATCAAAAGGTCCCGTTATTGTCACCGTTGTCTTTCTAGGCAACTGAGCAAGTTTGGAATTAAAAGCAGCTAAGGCGGTAATAGTGGCCACATCAGGAAATGTAATGTTGACTCCGGTTTCTTTCATGATAGCTTGAACATTGCCATTTCCCCTTCCCATAAGGAAAGCTTGATGTTGGGAAGGTACTTCCAGTGTCATGGTTATTGGAACTATAGTCTAAAATTAATATCATTTGTTTAATTAAATTAACCTAAATAGACATTTCCAACAACTCCATTAAAATGATTAATTTTCATTCAATCCTATAAAATAACTAATAACAGCAAAACTACTGAAAAAAAAAATTTTTTTAGACTGCCTTTTCCTCAAAAGTCTGAAGGAAATTTTCAAAAGCCTGCGAAGGTATTTGTTTGAAGCAAATAACATTAGCAGCGCAGAGATGGATACTTCCAAGATCCATTTTATATACTTCTGGTCACATCAAGAACTTTATCATGATCATTGGCAGAGAAAGAGGGGGTACAGGAGTACATGGTACCCTACTAGATCACTCAATGTATTTATTCAGATTTAAACAAATACCGAAATAGACTATTTGCTAAACACTTCTCTATTGTGGTGAAAATCACTCAAATTTAGAAAAACCAACAAAAAAAAACTATCACCATTTGTGGCTTAAAAAAAATTTAATTTTTGCAATACACCAAATATTTTCCTTCTGGTGCCAATGATCATAAAAACTTTCATAAGAATTATACCAATCGCCAGCTACTAAGTTAGAACTCCAACAATTTCATTTTCCAACCTATCAAAAACCAATCTACTAAAATGTAAAAAAAACTTACGCTGTTGTTTCCATTCAAATAATTCATGAGCATGAGCAGACCCTGGCGGATTTGATTAACTTGGCGTCTACACCCACGCACAACTACAGTAGTGGCTCCTCCTCTCGGTTTCGGTCGTATACTAACAGTGAAACAATACGTATGTTGTATTAACTGTAAAGGAGCGGCTGTCACATCTGGTATATTTTGAGCAAAAGGTGTCGTTGATTGTGGAAGATCAAATGATATTACAACCGGGAGCAATTCCTGGAAGAAAAGTTAAAGAAACCCCATTACAAAAACGTACATTCTTATAATTCATTAACGTACCCTAATCCGGCATTTAGCTTTCTCAACACCATGAACTTGCCCAGCTATTGAGACCTACAGATGAATTTCAAAATTGTTTATATTTTCATACATTCCCAAATTTTTTAATATAACCATACAAGTATATTATTCACTAGTACATAAGAATATTAAACACATTTGAATTTTTTAAAATGGTAACAAAATTATATATACATGATTTTAATGTTGGCCAATATCATAGTTTAACAATCTTGTTACCAATAGATTTTTTTACCTCTTTTTAGTACCAATATTTACCAAATTTTTTTATAACAAGGACTCAAGTTTAAAAGTTCAACATTAGTTGCAAAATCTACTGGTATTCGAGTTGGTTTTAAATAAATTTAAAAAAACTGGGTATGTTCCTATTAGTCATTAAAAAAAAAGTATAGATCCAATTAATTGTTAAAATCAGGTCAACAACCAACACAAATATCATACATTACCTAAACACTAGCTTTTTATATTAAATCAGAGCATACTTAAAATTAAGTTTGAAGAATGTGGAATAGTTGTAACTACTCAAATTTCAAAAAAAAGCAAAAACATTAAATTTTATTCATTTTTAAAATTATAGTTTACGCTGCAGATGCACTATATCTAATTAGACAAACATAAATGTTTCACTATTCAAATTCAAATTCAAATCAAATCAAATCAAATAGTAATTAAATTTAATAAAAACTGATTTAAAAGAGAATGGTCAAATGTCATTAAATTATTAAAATAGAATTAATTTGGTACTCTAATATTAAGGGTTGGGAACAAGATCGTATTTAGGTTACCAAGAATGTGCGAGTATCTTCAAATCCGGCTAGAAATTTTTCTACCTATAATGTAAACCCCCATTTACAGATTCGGTAACCTAAATACATTCTTGATTGTAAGCTATCACCCACTTCACTAATTTTACGAAATGAAATTAAAACTAAATATTTCACCTGGTTGCTTTTTTCACCAACAGTGTTCCTGTTTGAATCTGGAAAGTGAATATGGCACCCTGTTTCCTCCATAACTTGTTGAATATTATGTCCTCCTTTACCAATGATATGGGAATGATCAGTGAAAGATACATCCATTTTCAATGTCACCCGATTCCTCTACAAAATTTTACAAAAAAAACCCATGAATTCAAAAGAGTTTAAAATATACTAACTGATCTTGACACGCACTTTAGTATCCAAATGCTCCAAAACCTTTTCTCTGGCCATTTGCACATCTTCAACATGGCCCACAATTTTAATATGAGGATCTGTTTTGAATTTAAAGTTTGCATTTTATTTAAAGTTGTTTAAAATTTGAAGCTGACAATTTAGTTAAGAATTGGTTTTAAATTTTAAGTTGAAATTTTATGTAAAAAAAAAAAAATACCCAAATTCTGCTCAAGGCCTAGGTGGTTTGAAAAAAAGTATAAAACGAAAATGTGGGGGGCCAGTTTCCGCCTCAACAAAACAGTAAACAGTTTCGTTCAAGAGTTTGACATTGGTATGAAATGATGAATGGCATGGGAGGGCGAAAGATACTTTGGGTGCAAGCCTATTATAAGGGAAACGCTTTCTTTGACAAAAATAGGAGTAAGAGGGGGGGGGGGGTGATCTTAAAAGTCCCTCTTTGTGGCGTTGAGGCGATCGGTGGTGTCAAATGATACACAAGAAGAAAAAAAGTAGTCCCAAGCCTTAGGGCAGCTAGTAGTTTATCTAGTGGTATAATCCACACAACCCAACATTAGCTATAGTACAAGGTTAGCTCCAACTAAGGGGTGAGTTTTTTTTCAGAAAACATAGAACAGTGAGTGACCTTAGGGATCACCACATATACCATGCTTTCAGACACCATAAAAGAAGTTTTATTCCCATTTACATACGGGAATATTTTAACTAAAATTGTATTCAAGTGTAGAAAAATAATTTTACACCAATACTATTATTAGTTTACTTTTAATTACAGAAAAATAAATTGAAATAAAGTTATTAATCTTAAAATGTTTAAAAGGGTAATTAGGTAATATTTTTTTTTAAAAACCAATATTAAAAATATTTCAGACATTAAAATTGACTATTAATCCGATTGGTTTTAGAAGACTATTAAACTCAAAATTTTAACCCACAGACTGAGGTAAAAATTTACAGTAGAAGTGTAGTAATAGGAAGAACGTATAACATTTGTTATAATGCCTAAAATATCCTTTGTACATTTAAGAAATAAACTAATAAATGGGATGAGGTTTAAATATTGATAAGCCATAGGTTCAAGTAGACTTAAAAAATTAATCACTTTTGTTTAAATTTTTAACCCATAAAAAATTTCGGGAAAATGACGTAAGGTTCCGATCTTTAAAAAAAAGATTACACCCCCTCCCACAAAGACAATGAAGTATCCATATTTGGCCTAAAAGATGTATAATTTTCTCATAAATTCGTGAGTAATATGAACGCAAATTGAGAAACAATTCCGTACTTGTTTTTATTAACCACCCCCTCCCCAGAATCCAAGCTTTTTCGCAGACCAGAGGAAAAATAAGCGAGAATAGAGTTACCCTCCCCGTTCCACCCACACGACGAGGGAGAAGAAGAAAAATTCAGTGAAAGCTCTGTTACATTTCCCTCACGACCGGGTTAAGATTAGACTGTAGCGAAAAACCAGACCCCTTCTAGTTCAGTGAAAACGAACGCTGGATCGTTACGGCTTATCAGGCGTAAGATTATGTCCGTCCTTTGCATTACACAATAAAGTAAGGGTCGAAAGTTCTATTTGTTTCAAGTTACTTTGCCGACCAACACGCGTGGAAACTTTCGGTTTATGGGGTCTGGATTTTGTCAACAATTTTCACCCATACGAAGTTACCACCACCATCTCGCCCCCTCCCCACCGGTCTTTTAGTTTTACACTACCATGATTTCGCTGTAATTTTTTAATTTAGTTTTTCCTAGAGGACAATCACTTTCTTATTTTAATAAAGGGTTTTAATTCTGAGCTAGTTTTTAAGTCGGCATGAAAGTAGGCCTTAAAATCATTAGAACGCAGATGCAGACCTTTTTTAGACTTGGCACCCACTTTCAATTTGGAAGGCCAGGATATTGTAGTATTCGTTTCTTCCATTATCTAAGAAATTAAAGTAGATACAATTAAAAAGAGGCCCAGCTAGGAGAAATAAAACAGAAGCCTTCCTATCAAATTACAAATCCTAGTTTAAATAGTACGTCAACGTACCCTTTGAAAAAAATGGTCTGCAGTTTCTCCCTTTAAATCCACACAGCTTTGATCTGAAAGATAAGATAAATTGTCAAATTTCATACTTATTGACCTGCAGTCCTAATAATTTAATTTACGAAACCGACCAATTAATGTTTAGTGTAAATATACGCCGTGTTTACGTCAAATATTTATCAGCGTATTATTTTAGAGACCCGACGATGAAATTTCAATATCCCGCCATGAACACGGCGAGGCGCCGTTTAATTAATCGTACATAAATAATACCAAGGCTTAATATCTTGTGTAGGAGTAGACGAACGTCTGATACAAAGAATATATTACAACATTACATGAAATTACCTTGTAAAACAGCAAGCATATCCTCCAATTTCTTGCGATCAACGCGAAATCTGTCTTCAACATTAAGTGGATCTCCATTAGGCAAATTAAGAGAGCAAATATTTTCGCTTGAACCTGATGCCACAGTGGCTTCGTCCGAACTTTCCGATCCAGCGGCGAGTCGCATGATGCCACTTTGTTTAAACTATTAACTTAATTGTTCAACGATTCACTATTGTTAACTTTTTGTTAGTCACGTTAGAAATAAAACCAAACACACGCAAGCCGCACGTCCGGAACAAAGTTCCCCCATTAACTGGAAAAGCAGCGTGGATCTCCAGAGGTCTTATAGTTTCAAAACTCCGCCTCCGTCTTTATGAGTGCGTGAGATAAGAGAAGTAAATTTCTTCTCTGACCAATCAGCGATAAGATCATTTTGCACGACGGAAAACCGGGAAATTAGACAGTTCATTTTGGAATTCGCGGTTTTTAAAGTTATTTTAAACCTTAAAAAAAGATTTTTGGCATTTTTTACGATAAAATGGATAAAAACTGTAGCTTTCATGACTTTGAAGAGTATAATTTCAATACTGAAATGTTCCGAGCTAAGACTACTTTGAAAAACGAGGATTCTGGCGATAACATGGATCAGAAACAAACTTTAAAATCTTCGGCTCATAGAGAAAAAACCGAAATCATTTTCTGGGAAGGAAGAGGAGATGCAGCAGATTCTCAAGCCAATTCAGAAAGAAATCAATCTGGCCCGAAGTCTGGAGAACCTAAACAAATCGAAACCAAATTTTCTAAAAGTTACTTCTTGTACGAAAAGCTTAAGAAACTGCAAGACGATCATAAGAAGAAACGTCAAAACGATGCCAAACTGCTGGAAAACCTAAAAGCAAAATTCAGAGAACGCGTTAGACAGCATTTCAACAAGCTGGAAGACGCCGTCAATGTTTTCTACGCTGAAACTGACCAGATACAAGAAGAACAAATTTCAAAGTTTGAAAGTGTCATTGCCGACATTGAAATTCTAGAATCCGAACTGGAAGAGTTTAGAGGAGCTATCACAACACTCTTTGATAACTAAATTTTGTGTTAAGCTAAAGCTTCTTTTACCTCATTGCATATTGTATTTATCCATTATAGAAATAAATGAATTGTAGTTTAAATACAGTCATCTTTTATTATTAAACAAACATCTCAAACTTCAATTGGTATCCTGAAAAATATTATCTTGACCAAGAATTTGCTATCCTCTCCTCTAGGGGGGAGGGGGTCGGCAGCGGGTGCCACCTGACCGTGAAAAAAATAAAAACTTGCACAAACTAGAGAAATTCGAAAAAAACTTTTTTACACGTTTTGACTAGTAAGTGGGGGGCCCACAAATAGTAAGGTTCACTTGCTAATAACCAGTGGCGCACCCAGACACTGATTATATTGGTCGACTTGTAGAAAACATTTTTATATAGACCTATATTATAATATTTTTGTAGAAAGCCAGGATTAACAAAAATTGTGATACTTGCTATCATCTGAATGCAGCTCCCACCACGGACTCTATTATATCTAAATACATAAATAACATAATATAATGTTACTTATGCTAAATATAATAGAGTCCGTGCTCCCACTGCCTGCGTCACTGTACATAACAAAAATAGCAAGAACCCATTAAATTACACAAAGCTTTTTCATGCAGACATCAACATTGTCTAATTTTTTGAAAATTGAACTTTTTTGCACTCTTTAGAGCCACCAGAAGTATATATCTCATAGAAGCTGTTACCCGCAAAGGTAAGAGGTGCAAGCAAATAACATTAGATGAGTCCTTTACTCTTTAAGAGAATACCTGCTTCGAATACCTGCTTCACTTCATACCCACTACACAAGAGGATGTCAGAACACCTTCCATGTTGAAAGTCTAGAGACTAACCTACGTACACTATCAATCAAATGCAGAGGCATAAAACTGTGGAACAATCTTCCCTTTTCTATATGCACTATTACTAATACTCGTGAATTCAAGAATGCCATCCACGAAAACGGTTTTAACTAATTAATTTAATTTTTAAAGGACTTAACTAATTTATTGTTTTAATTATTTGCCTTGTTACCTACAGGCTTGGTATATTTTACCGGGACCCCCTTGAAAATCAGCTTTGCTGAAGGGGATATCCCTTAATAAAGACCATATTATTATTATTATTATTATTATTATTATTATTATTACACTTGTGGTATCACTTACAGAGGACATGCCCTCCAAAGCATGCTTTATGGAAAATGTTAAAACCCATTGGAAGGAACAGCCAAATTATTGATATCCTTGGAGGGGGAGGAAAATCCATTTAACCTGACCTATTTTTACTAACAGTTACTTCCAAGACCATTCCTCATACTATACTTTTTTTTATGAACAATACATTCTAAAACCAACAGTCAAGTGAGCGATCAACTAATAAGAACACCTCGATGGTAATATTTGAGGTTACATACCCTAGCTAGGTAGGTATTAAAAGTAGAAATTTAAAGATTTCGGAAAGGAACTTAATTTTACATCCTGCCCAAAACAAGTGATAATTTTGGAAAATCTCAAGGGAAATTTTAAATAATTTGCTGAAAACCACATACTGTATAAATTACAATAAGCTTTATTAATTAACCCACTAAAACACATTTTATTACAAACGTACACGAGTAACAATGGCTGTACAAATACTACAGCAGTTATGAGGTAATACTCAACTCGACAAACATACAAAAATAATATACAAAGTTTGGCCGCCAATGAAATTTCTTAAAAAATATATTTTTTCAAAGAAGTTGGATTTTATAAAAGTCGCGGCAGAGTCACGGGTATTTCATTTTCTACAACAAAAAGTTAATCCTTCACTCAAATAAGCCTTCTCATTCTTATGGCATCGAGAGGATGGTCTAAAATTGTTAAGTAGTCAAAAGTTTTTTTTCATAAAATGCAAATATTCATTTCAATAAGATAAAATTAAAATTTTAAAAGAGATGGTTCCTTCGAGGAAAAGGCAGTTTTTCATAGTTTCAGAAAGGGTTATTTCGTAAAAATGAGCTTCAAAAACCCTTATTTAAATTAATGTCCTTGGTCTTCACTGTCACTAGTGTCTAATTATAAATAATATTTAATTAGATATGGTTAAAATGTTTGAAATCAACACAAATAATTACCTTTCTTGCCTTGATACTGATGTCTTCGTAGCCTATCATAAAGATCTTCTTTATTGGTCCCATAAACACTAGCGTTGCTCCTAGCTAAACTATTTGTTTTTCCAGTATGGAGTCCATCTGTTTTCAAATATTAAGTTAAGAATAGTAAAGTTCAAGATTGAACAGGTAAGAACATGGA
Source organism: Leiobunum rupestre (assembly GCF_980474605.1). Lineage (NCBI taxonomy): Eukaryota > Metazoa > Arthropoda > Arachnida > Opiliones > Sclerosomatidae > Leiobunum > Leiobunum rupestre. The sequence continues at coordinate 29,804,027 of NC_143392.1, read as the reverse complement.
AACATACCTTTCATGTAGGTTTCATTATAAAAGTTAGGCATCTCCCAGGCATCATCATCATCATCGTAATAATAAGCATAATTGCTATGATGAGATGGAGCGATACTTTCAGCATAGGGCGCAGGGGCTCCGTAATAGAAGTTAGTTTGAGAACCTGAAAGATCTACAGGGGGCTCAGGCATCTTCTTAGGTTTATTCTTATTTGACGACCTAAATATGTTTCAAGAAATTGTAAAAAAAAGAATCAAAATGACATATTATAGAAAAAGCGTACCTGACACAAATCATCCATATAAGTAGTACTAATAGTATAATAAATATAACAGCTCCCGCAATTCCACCAGCAATATACACAAATTCTGATTTCTTTTCACACTTATCACCGTAAAAATTAGCTGCACAGTCACATTTTGGCAATTTACTTTCATTTGCAACTTCACATTTTCCACCATTCTGACAATAATCATCACATACATCTGATAGAAATTAGAAATGATAATGTTAAACAAATAAATCTTTATAAAATATTACCAGATCTTACGTTGACATTCATCAGTTTCTTCTATAAGCCTATAAGTGGGTTTGCATTCGCAACTGTACTTTTCCAAATTATCCCGGAGCACACAGAATGCATTTGGCTTACACAGACTCTTTTGACCTTTGATTACGCAAGGGTTGGAACAATCAGATTCTTGAGTAGAGCCAGTTTTGTCTGTGGTAGTATCTTGACGACACTGAATGCATTTAGCATCCCTTTGCTCTTTGTCTTGATAACTTGCCTTTGGACAAGGGCTGCATTTATCCAGAGTTACATTCAAATAGTAGCCAGCCTTGCAAAGTTCTGTAATTGAATTTTTTGGCTTAGATAAAATATTGTAATAATAAGTAAAGTGGATATTAATTATTACCAAGAGAACATTGGTCACGTCCCATGGCTCCAACTGAAGGAGTTGTTCTTCCACCTGGACATTGGACGCAAGAAGGCATACCTCTACCTCTATAGAAGCCCTGCGGACACGGTTCACAATTACCAGTGGTAGACAAATGGTAGCCAGCAGCACATTCCTCTGAAATAATCGATTACACAATCAAAATAGCCCAAAGGAAACAAAATCAAATAACAAAATAGAACACCCACCTCTACATTCTTGAAGTGACACAGCTTGGTTACTTCTGGTAGTCATTCCTTGTCCACAAGTAAAGCAGCTGAAGGACCCTTCATTTGGTTGATAGAAACCATATCCACATGGACGGCACAGACTGTAGGCTTCATCGTAGAATTTTCCCGGAGAGCAGCGTTCTGCAATTTTTTACAAAAGTTTTTGCTAAATTAGTATAGGACTACTTATTACAGTAGCATATAACAAAAAATACCTTTGCATTCGTTTGACGACCTTGCTCCAGCAGCAACAGTCACTCCTTGTTTTCCAGCAATTGTGGGGCAAGTTTTGCAAGTTAGCTGTCCCATTTCGTTTTGATAAGTACCAATTGGGCATGAGATGCAAGCTAGAGTTACATTTTCGTAGAAGGTACCAACTGCACATTCAACTGTTTAGGAATGGAAATATGATACAAATAAATATTTGTTACAACTTCAATTACTTAGATAAGAACTTATACATACCACAGTTTGGCGCAACAACAACTTGTCCGGGTGGACAAGCATAGTCAGTTTTCATGTTCAGAGAGGTCAAATCTGGAATTACATTAGGCAGAGTGTCCCTAACTTCAAAGGCCGAATCTTGAAGAACAGCCATTTCAACTACATTTCTCACGGTGGACTGCTCTTGGGTATTGATATTAGACACGGGATCACTAAAACATTAAGGCAACAATGTTACGACCATAGAAATTTATTTCACAATCGAATTTATTTCAACATACTTGTTAGCGGGGAAAGATATTTCGACAACATAAATATCATTATTTTCAGTTTGTCTTCTAACTCTCGGTTGTTTATTACATTTAACATTGACGTGAAGCCTTGAACAAGCTCCAGGAGTATTGTCTGTGCAGATTCTCCATGCCTGGTTCATTTTTAACAAACTCTCCATAACCCTTGAGTTCAAGATCTTCTTTCCAGAGTCCGAGCATACAACAGAAGATGGGAAGCTCATAGCAACCCTAAATATTCTTTGTGCTGGTTTTTTAGCTGTAAAAACATTCAAAAGAAAAAATAAATGATCTAGAAAAACCAAATGGTTATTAATACTTACGAGCACATGCTGGAAAGATAAGCGGCTCAATGGGTTCCTTAGATGGTCTCCAGAAACCTTCAGCACCACAAGTGTAAAATTCAGGAACTTGTTGAGAGAATTGTAAACCATCATCGCAAGAGATAGTGCAAACTTTGAAACGACCATTTGGACCCCAATCTGAGCAATGTCTTTGGCCTCCACTTGGTGGGATTGGCAAAGAACAGAATTTACCTGAACAAATACAAAGCATTATTTTTTATTCATTTACTCTAAAGATTTATACTCACTCAAAACATGAACTTGAAAGTCACACAGAGCTGTGTTACCAGCTTCATCTTGGGCAATGTATGATAGTTCGTAATTTCCTCGAGTTAGAGGCACTCCTGATCGCAGACCGCTTCTTTCCTCCACTTTAACTACTTTTTGATCATCAACAAACTGAGGTTCTTCCCAGTTCACAATTGTGGTGGCGTTTTGAGTAACAACCCAAACATCTGATGGGCAAGCAGTCACTTTGGGAGGAGTTTTGTCTTGCTTCATGATTCTACATTCATCACCAGACAAACCAACTGAGCAGACACGTTCTCCACAAATACCGGGGCCTTCTCTTTCAACTGTTCCATCAACCCTAAGCAAATTACTTCAGTTAGAAATTCTATACTCATTTTTGAACTAAAAAAAACAATTACTTGTCATAACCAGTCCATCTAAGAAGTAAGCCACTGAAGAGCACCGGTGCACTTTTGCAGCTTCTAAATTGAGCAGGAATTTCATTTGCACTGTCTAATTTCCTATTCCATAAGTTGACCCGGCTAATTCGACCATGGAAGCCAGTTCCAGCAATGGCCTTATTTTGTTCACCAAGCATGGCACCAAGTGCAACCCAACCACTAAAATTAACCAAATGTTATTGAAACTAACTACAATAAAAATTAATATTTTTAAACATTCTGATATACTTACTAAGAAGGCAGGTACATTCCTTGAGAATATCCAGATGCACTACCAGCAACCGCCGTGTCAGTTATAAGGGAAATGGTTCCATCAGTACCATCCCACATGACTACGATATGATGCCACTGGCCATCATTTATAGGAACATTTTCCAAGTATGGAATAAATACATCAGAAGCTACATCTGGGAAAAGTGAAATTAGAGCCCCAGTGCTATCAACTTGAATTAATACTTTCTTTCCAATGGGAAGGTGAGGCGAACTACAAAGCGGCAAAAGAATTAGATACAAGAACTACATACTACTGAAAAGTGTAAGAATACTTACTTTACGCTGTACAAAGTGACTAGAGTACCAGGAGTATCTGGGCTGTTGAATTGAACCCACAGAGCTAGTGTTAAACTGCTTGAACCTAAATCGAATGGTGCAGCCAAAGCCACACTAGATGATCTGCTTTCATCATTTACATAGAGGTCATAATCAATGTTTATTGCTATAAAACAAATTTTAATATTTACACATACACAGCTTTTAGAAATGGAAAATTAAAAAACTCACTTTTCCTACAATCTTCACCAGTCATATTGAATGGGCATTTACAGTAGAATCCATCTGTTAAATCTATGCAAGTAGCAGTGGGTGGGCACGACATTGAAGTACAATCCATTATGTCATCTTCACAATTAGTTCCAGTGAACCCAGTTGGACAAACGCATCGATAATTATCTCCCAATTTAACACAAGTAGCTCCATTTTGGCAAACATTGTCAGCACAGGCATCATATTCATACTGGCAACCAATTCCAGAGTATTCAGGCAGGCAGGTACAATTTAGACCACTTCCATAGTCTCTACACTGGCCGCCATGCATACAAGGGTTGCCTATGCAACGTTCAGGAGAAGTCTGGCAACGTTTACCATCAGTTCCTGAAGGGCAACTATAAAAAACAAAACCATAGCCTTCAAAAACCTGAGTGGCACACTATGTCCTTCCAGATCAATTTTACATACACGCAGAAATAGTCTTGAAATAAGTCAATGCATTTGGCATCATTCAGGCAAGGCTCGTTAGAACAGCCTCCAATATCAGATTCACATCTTTCGCCAGTCCAGCCATTTGTACACTGACAACGGAATCCATTGATGGTATCAGTGCAAATTCCATTGTTTAGGCAAGGATTGGAAGCACATTCATTGATATTAAACTATCAAATTAAAGAAATATATACATGTTAAATATAACGTTATTTCTACACTCCCTAAACAAATAATATTCATGACTTGCTTACCTGGCAAAGCTCTCCAGTGTAACCAGGGTTGCAAACACACTTGTAAGAGTTATCTAAGTCCACACACGTTTCTGTGCCCGCGGGATGACATGGGTTACTGATGCATTCGTCTACTGCAGCTTCACACTGAAGACCAACATAGCCAGGGCGGCAATGGCAAACAAATCCATCAACTAAGTCATGGCAAGAACCTCCATTTTGACAAGGTTTCACTTCACAAGCATCAATTGGATGTTGGCAACGTGAACCAGTGAATCCAGCATCGCATCTTCAAAGGAAATTGTAAGGAAATATAATTTCCTCTAAGAGATACTTATACACAAATTGGAAACTAACCTGCATAGATAGCCATCTTCCAAATCAATACATTGGCCAGCATTCATACAGGGGTTACTGATGCAATCATCTATGTTATTGTCACAATTGCTACCGGTCCATCCCGGGTTGCAAATACACTCATATCTATGAAGCCTGTCTACGCAAAGTCCATTAGTACAAGGGTTGCCAAGACAAAGGTCAATTTTGGTTTGACAGCGTTTTCCTGAAAAGCCAGTTGGACAATCACAATGGAAATCATTGACCAGGTCAGTACAATTAGCGCCCAATAAGCAAGGCTGTTCTGCACAGTCATCTAAAACATTAAAAATTGTATGAGAATTAGCAACAATTCTATTACAAAAGAAACCAAGTACTTACCAATATTAACTTCACAAGTCCTTCCACTCCAGCCAGGTAAACATTCACATTTGTACCTTCCTTGAAGAAGAGGAATGCAAGCAGCGGCGTTATTGCAAGGATTGCTTCCAACCGTGCAAGGATTAACAGTGATGTTGCATGATGGTCCTTCATAGCCCGATCTACAAAGGCAGTTTACATTTCCCATTCCTGGAAGATCTTGGCACATTGCTCGTTCTGGACAAGTATTGTTTGAACAGTCACTCTTTTCATTTTGACATTGAAGACCACTATACCCAGGGGCACATTTGCATGTATAGCCTTGGGGCTTGTCAAAGCAAGAACCTCCATTGAAGCAAGGTTGGCTAGCACATTCATCTACATCAACTTCACAGAACTGACCAGTGAAACCAGCAGGGCAATAGCAAGTTGCATGATGGTTTTGTACCAAGCACAAGCCTCCATTCTGACAAGCTTGGTTACTACATTGTACTGGAATGCAAGCCTCTGGATTGAGGGCGCCAGGTCTCATGGTTCTTCTATCCACAGAACATTCTTTACAAGATGTTTGACCTTCTTCAGTTTGATAAAAATCAATGGGGCAAGGAGCGCATGGTTCCAGGCCAGTTTCTGAGTATGTTCCAGCAGGACAACGTGTTTTACACATTGAAATGGACACAGCTCCTGGTGAATAAGTGTAAGTATTGGCAGGACATCTTTGACATTCCTTGAATCCTTCTAGAGGCGGGACTTCAGAGAACGTATTGCTGGGACATTGCAAACATGGTACTAAACCAGTAGGCGAGTATGTTCCATATCCACAAACAGGAACACATTCAATCAAACTTTTACTACCCTCTTGTTTAGTGAAAGTACCATCAGGACAACGTTTGCAAACACCTTGTCTGGTAATGTCTTGATAATACCCTCTAGGACAGAACTGGCATCCTTCAGTTTTGGACGCAAAAGTTCCAGCAGGGCAATGCAAGCATCGTGGTACTTCTCCACTATCTTCCTGGTTTAGAACTTCACCATCTTCACAAGTAAATCCTCGAAGTATAGATGACCTAATAGCCTGAATTCCTGGACATTGCCCTCCAGTATTTTGGGAAGTAACATTGAGTATAGGTTCAATTATGGCCGAGGTACTTGGAACACTCAAATCAAAAATAAGACCAAGTGTTGATCCACACAAGTCATAGAGTAGCCTTTGACGGACAACTGGGTCGATTCTTAACACATACGCAATAGAAAGTTCATTTTCGCTGTTCGCAATAATACTGCTGTTGTGGAATGTAATATCCATTCTGACGTTGATAGCCGAGCATCTTTGAGACAGAATGTCATTGAGAGAAGCATAATACGTTCCCATGTAACTTAGGTATTCTCCAAGGCAAGATGGAGTCACAGCTCCACCTGCTCTGTACATGACTTGAGCAGTTACATCATAAGCGGCTTGGTTTGTGTCTTCAGGTACACAGTCAGGAACAATACCGCTAGGAGCCCAAGGTTGCCCATCAGCACAGTTGTAACTTTTGGTTTCAACTCCATCAGTAAATTTGTATCCAGAATTACAGGTAGCTATACATTCATATCCAGCCGGGTCCAATTTTGGAAGACAGTTCACAGCTCCATTAGCTGGGGCAGCTAAAGACCAGGCCACACAGGCGGTTGCTTGCACAGAAACCTGGAAATGGCAGGTAGCAGAGTTCCCAAACTTATCAGATGCCACTACAGTAACATTACGATAGCCTCCGATGGGAATTATTGCAGTTTCTGGAGACAGAACTATAGTAACCTCTCCAGATTTATCAGTGGCATTTATAAGTCGACGCGTTTCATTAAAGTTTATTTGATAGCTGTCTTGGCGTTCAACAAGTTCAACAACATAAGATTGTGGACAGCTTAGAGAAGGTGGTGTGTCATCTACAATACGAATATAAAAATTGAGCTTAATGAATTCAGTTTGGATAAATTTATTAAATTTGAAACTTACCAGGAACTGTGATATTAACAATGCAAACAGCGACATTGCCATCAAAATCATAAGCTAAGTATTGAACTGAAGTATCTTTGAAAACCATTACAGGTGGTTTGAATCCTACAGGTCTAACTTCAAATCTAGCAATTCTGCCAGAATTATCAACAGCTACAGGAACAGTGAAGTTCACAGGTTGCAGACCAGTCAGAGATTTACCCACAAAAACTGGCCTATTTGGGCAGTTGACAAATTGAGGAGGTTCACGATCTGGATGGTAGAATAAAATAGACAGTTAACACTGTTCAAATAATAGAACCTTGAATGAACTCACCAACACAGACAGGAAAGCCAGAATTGTAGCCTAACAAAACCTCTTCAGTAGTGTCCTCGCAACCAACCAAATCAAATCTGAGGCAGGGATTTCTGTTGTAGCTAACTATACCCAAAATAACAAATCTTGCTCTAACACTTTGAGGCAAAGTTATAACTGATAGCTCTCCATAGTTGCCTGGGTCACGACTGGTTAAGTTGAAATTCTAATAAAACATCAATTTTAAAGTTAAAACCTATTAAAAATGGTTAAAACAGAAGAAACTTACAGGAAAATAGACAACGAAATTTTCCGTATCTTTCACTTTATAGAAGAACCTTAGTTCAGTAGGTCTACCAACGACGTCATTAGTTACGACTCCCTTGACTAGAAGAGCCTTAATACGGAAGACCTCTCCAAGGTCAACAGTAACATATGTGAAAGGCTCTTGCTGACCACACCACCCTGTGGCACTGTTCAATCTTATGTTTTTAGCTTCATAATTACTCCTCTGAGAAGTAGCATTTATCGCACTTTCAGGAATAAGTCCAGATGCCAGACCAAGTGGCTTTACAACCTTGCATTCAGCGTCTAGAGATAACACAAATTAAAAATTAAATTTTAAATGCCAAAAATGATGAACAAATAATTTTAAATACTTTTAACGCAAGTGATGGGGTCTGCTGAATATGGCACATATCCTGGCTTATCACAGGCGAATGCCACTTCTGAGCCTTGTTCATAACTGGTAACAATTTGGGTTCCATCTGCAGGTCGTCCAGGATCTTGGCAGACAGGACCTTCACAACGTAAATCTCCAAAGTCCCACGAACCATCTTCCAAACAACGTATTACATTATCATTCATGGTTGTTTTTCCTCCAAGGGTGAATGTTTCTTCGCAACCAAAGAAGAAACTGGCTTTGTATCTTGTATCAACGTAGAAACCATAAGTGGCTCCAGGGGTTGTTTGAGGAACTCCACAATCAACTCCTAAAACAATAGTTCAGACATGGATAATATGTAATTTGGTAAGGACGTAATTAACGTCAAATACGTACGAGGACACGCGGGTGGTAATCCAGATAACCAATAGTCAGATTTACTATCACTAGGGTCATAAACGCACTGCCTAAAATAGGAAGTACTTGTTGGTCTTAAAGGCCTGCCATCTTGGGCGCAAGAAGCAGTGATATTTTCCAAAAACGGTACCAAGTCACCTTCAACCGTTGATTGAATTGATAAACCTTGTGCGGGGTCCTCTGGGAATGACGTACATTGGGCGTCTAAAAAGGGGTAAGTATGACTTTTTTGTAAAACTATACTTTACAGCTTGACGAACTTGTTAAAAAACATACATTGACAAACGGGCACGGTTCCATTCCATACACCATTACTGGTGCAAAGCAATGTGGAACTTCCCTGCATCAGATAACCAAAGTTACATTGAAAGTTGATGACGTCTCCAAATCTAAAGGCGTTCTTGGTAGATAACATTAACCCATTCTCTGGACTGGAAAGGCTAGGGCACATTTTCGCTGCGAAAGGAAGTTAAAACAAATAAGAGATTTAATATAAACAAAGACAAGTTTCCCGATAAGGAAAAATGATAGGAAAGAGAGGGCATTATATTCCGCAAAAATACTTACGGACGCATGTTTTATTGACTGAAAAGAGATCTCCATCCTTGGCTCCAGTTTCAGAAGGGGGAACGAAGTAGCTGCTAGTGCCGTTATCATTGTACAAATTGTAGCCAACGTTGCAAAGACAACTGTAGCTTCCGGGTTTATTCACGCATCGCTGATCGCAACCTCCGTTGTTGACCAAACACTCGTTCACGTCTTGGAATTAATGAGAGAAAAAATCATAAGGTGGAAGATGAAGCGTGCTGACGCAAAAAAAAATAAGCTCGTCGCGGTGACGCAGTAGTATAAACATGTAACGAGGGGCTGGTTTTGGACATATACAAAAGGATCTACAAGACAGCAGAGAGTGTAAAGATTATGAGAGGCGTCTCTTCCTATTCCCGTAACGTTAAAATTTCGTACAAGATTTTGAGTGCACGCGCCCATAGGAGAGGTTACGATACTATCCGACACACGATGTCGCTACTGGAAAATTTTTAAATTTTGTAAACATCCGGAAAGTATTTTTCATCAGTCATGGCTGTTAAACATAGTTTAATTATGCTAATTTAAAATTAATAAAATTCAATTCCATGAAAAATAAAGAAACGTAAGTACAAGAAAGCGGACTATTTATAATATTTTGATACTAAAAGAATTAATTTGTTTGATTAACCAAGGAAATTCATTGGAAATTTTATGAAATGGCCGAGGCTTAACGAGAACAGAGCGGTATAATTTAAAAAATACGAGGAAACATTGAAGTTGGTAAAATGTGATTAATATTGTATTTTTAACAGTTTCCTATCTAATCTTTTCTGGGTTTTCATGTATTCATGGTTGAGATCTTGTTTTTTAACGGAACTATGTATGCAGAATTCTATGAAAAAAGATATCATGTTTTGGTAAGCAGTTGCACATGGAGAATCTTCATTAGCTTTAAAATATTTCTTGTCAATTCTTTGAATGATGAATCTCTCCAAACGTCCTTTAATATTTGTCATGTGCGATAAAAGCTTAAAACTGGTGTCAAATACTTCATTTGTCTCCGTTACAAATTTGAAGAAACTATCAGTTGGTACGATGAGGCTGCTGAACAGCTGATAGAAGAATTCTTTGCTGGTTTGAAAGCTTAAAAGTAAAAGAGCAGATTTGTTGGGTCAACAATTGGATTGTATTTTTTGAGTTGACTTATGCAAGAAGAGCATTGAAGGTTTGAGTAGCAGCGGTGAATTAGATATTCTGAAATGTAACTAAGAACATTTTGTTTTAGCAGGTTTGGACTTTCAATAGATTTACAAAATTCTAAGTCTTCATCGGAACATTGCCCCTGGCTTTGCGAGACTACAAGATTTTCAAAATTGGAGAAATCTTCATCCGGTCCTGGAGTTGCAGTTTTAAAAGTGTCAATGTTTAAAATGAACTCATCCAAATCATCAATGCAATTAGAATCCGGTGGTTTCAAGAGATTATTACAGAGGCAGCCCTGTATGCAGCTCGAAATTGTTGTCTATTGGGATGATCACGGTTGCCTCCTTTCTGTCTTTAGATCCAAGAAAATTATCTACAAAATCTTGGCTAATCCTGTCCGTTAATAAAATCTTAAAACCAAAATTATCATTTAGATCTTCCCAGAGGAGTAGCAAGGCTTGAATTGAAATTACCATTTTCTGAAATTTCCAATGGTGTAGAGTCATTAAGACTGAAAATTGTTGGCACAGCGGATGGTGTGAGCCTATTTTTAGTTCTAATATTCATGAAACTGGCATCAATGAAATGATTCGCGCAAATTCTATGGTTAACGTGTAAATATTCCGTAGTTTTATTTGTAAGTCCATCATTATTTACAATTTTCAGCCACAAAATAGAACTAAAATTTATATTAAGTTAATATGCCAATAAGCCTATCTAATGAAAATGCGAATTTACCAGTCTTTTTCCTTTGGAAACTTAAAAAAAGATAAACAAGGATTTCTTGTTTTCGATATTTTACAATTTAAAACGGAACAATATACCCCAGACATACTAAATTATCTAAAAACCTTGTAAAACTAGCATTAAAAATCTGGAAAGTTTTTGCGTCTCTTTTAAACCTAACATCGAAACGCACGCGTTGTGAGAACGGCGCCACTGGTGGCGCCATCGCTCTTACGGTAGTAGTGGACATTTTTGGGAAAAAAAAAGTTAGTACGCTTTTTTGAAAGAGAGACGCCTCTCATAATCTTTACACTCTCTGAAGACAGCTTACAAAACAGCTATGCCGTAACTTTCCCCGTACTAAAATTATCTTCCCCTCAACATAATCCTTCACGAAGTCGATTATCCTGAATTGGGTACAATATTCGGCTAGTTTTCCGTTCGGTATTCGTCGGTCAAATTTTTTTAGACGTCTGACGTATGAAATTGTATCCAAATATTTAAATGCAATATTTTTTCCAAAGGTGGTACAAGTAGTTGAGGGTTACGTTGAGAAGCCGCGTTTTGGAGAGGACAGCTGTCCTGGAGAATCCTATTTCTCACTCGCTAGCTTTCGTGATTGTGATGTAGTGGTTTTCTAAGACTAGTGTGAACTACTTTGAATAAACTATCATCGATTTCGCTTCCAATAGTAAAGGCGGATGCACACATAGCCTTCGCGCGCGAAATTTCGCTGGCAAATCGCGTCGCGTCGCGTAACTTAAATAGAATGGAAGTCATGGCGCATGGGCGCGTGCGCGAAAATTCGCAGGCGAAATCGCTTGGGCCTTTAGTTTTACACCGCCAAATGCAATATGACATTAATTTCACGTCACAGATCAAGAGGCAAAACGCTACACGATCCTACGAAATAATCACGTGACTTCCACCGACGTCTTAATCAGTGGTGTAGTCCTAAAATAAAAAGAACCGGGGCGCTAGCTGGGTACAGCCAACTTCGATTGCACGCGAAATCGAAGTTGACTGTACCGGCCCCTATAAATGTACGTCCAACTTCGATTTTTATCGTGATCGAAGCTGGCTGTACCTAGGTAACGATTTGAAATTGTCATGGTATCTTTCTGCGGGCCAAATTTATCATAAATTCACACACCCTATATTCCAGAAAAATTATATACGAAATAGAAGCAAGGCGTGCCCTGGCAGGTTGAAAAAAAGAGGCAGGGCCCGCCCTGGCAAAATGGAAAAACCAAGGCGGGGCGGGGCCCTGCCTTTGAAAAAAGCACGGGGGCGACGCCCTGCCCCGACTACACCACTCTTAATGTCATAGCCGCTCTATACGCGCTACTATGGCAACAAACAGAAGCCACACCCACGACCAAGCTACGAATATATTTTTTAATTTTTGAAAGTAGTTGGTCTGTTTAGGTTACCAATTGGGAAAATGATACTTACCAACGCAATCTTGTCTAGTGCAACCCATCAGCTCAGTTCGCATACAAGGAGCAACAACGTAATCCATGATCACAAGACGGACATATCGAGCTTCCAAAGATGTAGGCAGGTTAACAACGGATAAACCAGATCCGCCATTGGGTACCAATCTGAACTCAACTCCCTATACGAGAGTGGATAAAATAACCGTGGATATTTGAGACGCGTTTCAGGTTTCACTTTAGAAATAAATTTGACACCCAATGCCAACGAACAGACTATAAAAGTATTATATTCCCCTTCACTAATGCCAGTTATTATTAATCATTGAAGAAGGGAGGTCTACCAATATAATTAAATACAAGGTGGCACAGGTCAAAATAGTAGTTTCATCGCCGATACTCTCCCATTGGATGGGAGAACATGGACTCCACCGCTATATTCGACAAGCCCAGATAAACCAAATGCCCAATATTATGAGCCCATAAAATCCCAAAGGCCAGGGGTTTAAAAATACGAAAATATCAAGTTACCCGTCCATTGGAATCCACGTAGTCTCTGAAGATATCGGTTAGGTCGTCCGTAAACTGCAGCCTAACAGCGACGGGGAAGGCTTGAGAACCATCTCCGCGAACAACGGGTTGGGTTCTGAATCCGCGAATCACCATCGGAGCTCTCAGATCAATTTGCACCCAGTTTTCACCAGGGCGAGGAATGTTCCCGCACCATCCTCCTACACCGTCTAACCTCACCGCCTACACGAGTAAAGGAAGTACTTGAAATAAATTTACTGCCTGAAGTAGCGGTATTTCACAGGGATAAACCTACATTTTTATTATAACTTGTTTCAGTTCCGGAAACGCGAATGCTAGTGTCTGGTATGGCACCAGTACTGAGGCCGAGATCGCCGACTGGCCTGCAATCCAAATTTGGTTCGAAGCCCGGTTTGCACTTGCAAAAGAACGCTCCTGCTGTATTGGTGCATACAGTAGACGCCGTATCACAGGATGACGATGAACATTCATCCATGTCTGAACCAATGGGTGTTAATTAGCGAATGCCACCATCACGCGGGAACTATACGTATACACTTTGAATGTCTAGTGACACTGATGATACTCTCAGAAACGGGCGTGGTGTACAGCCGAGATTTTCACTCGCGCCGTGTTATCGGATTCGTCATTAAGCCTCGTCTCGAATAGAACTTTATTTGCTCTTTCTAAATACAATATTTTATGCTGATATAGACTAGTTTCGCGAAGAAGTGATTTTTTTGAGTAAGTGACTTCCATTTCGTTTACGGCAATGGTTTCTTAGCAACGGCGGTCAGACATGAATTTGACAATACGCGTTACGTATTTCACTCGACGAGACTTAAGCCACGGCTGTTTCTCCAGGCGAATTCACGGCACGATAGCAATGAAGCCTTAGACATTCCCAGTGTATACATATACAATTTCCGTTTAGCACTTTACGCGCTTAGATCGAAGTGTAAATACGTGGTCGCCTCACCTTTACACGTAGGAAGGTCAACGAAGGTTTGATTCGCGCCGCATACGACGATAGAACTTCCGACGAGTTTGTACCCACGATGACACTGTACCTTGGCTTCTTCACCGAAGAAGTAAAGTCTCTGGTTATCCACCATGAAACCATTCTTAATTTCTGGGAGAATTGAGCATTGAGCACCTATAAAAACCAAGTTCAAACGTTACGAACGTTCACGGTGTCTATTGGAACGCGTTCTTTAGTGAAGAGCCCCAATAATTTTTGGGATTGCTTCCGCACAAACTACTAACAACGAGACGACCCGAGGTGATTTTCACCGATTTGGTTTAACTTAAAATTTCCCAAAAGGAAAAGTTTCGATGGCTAGGGGGCTAGCCCCATTAAGACTTAAATTAGTGGAAACTTAGGTTTACTAAATCACTACCAGTTTGATAATCCTAGTCTGAAAAGGGTACTTAGCTTTTAATTATTTTGGTTTTTCCCATATAAATAATAGTCCAGAAAAATTGGGCCCTAGCTACGAACATTTACTACTTCATACCGATAGAGGGAGGTTTAAAATTGCCTATAGATTTTTCCTAAATGACTACCGTATCGACTACATAGGTGAAGATAATACATTCCCGAAAAGTTCAAGAAAGAGGGTACGTGAAAAGAATATTAGTTCCTTTTCAAGACGTTATATCGCGACAGAGAGCCAATAACTGGATTGCGATTTTTGAAAACTGCGTTGCGTATGGTCGTGAAACAACCACGATATATCCCAACAAAAAGTAAAAGAAAAGCATTACTCACGTTCGCATCTCGGAGGTGGAGCTGACCATTGTCCATCACTCATACAGACGATGACGGGAATTCCGGTTCGGAAATAACCCTCGTTACATTCGAAACGAACCACAGTTCCGTAACTTCTGCCGCCACCATTCAACACCGCCATGGTGCTGTGCGGCGCCTCGGGAAGCGGAGGACACGACGAAGCCAGACAGACTGGCAACCTTTCCCAGCGGCCTTCTTCGGTACATCGAATCGCCTCTGTGGGAAATCCGCTGGAAAACCCAAAACCGGCGTAACACTGATAGGTAGCTTGACCACGGTATGTCACGTTGGTCGATGCGACGGCGAAACCATTGTCAATTTGGGGTACTGGTCCGCAGTAACGCTCCTGACAGCTGGGGATGTTGGAGACACTCCACTGTCCACCCCGCATGCATTCCGCCACTATCTTGGTATCACCGCTTCCAAATTCTTGACCAGTGGGACAACTGTACGTCACCGTGGCGCCGAAGGTGGTGTCGCGACTGGAAGCCACAGCGCCTTCGCCGACTGACAACTGAGGACAATCTATTTCAGAAAAACACAGCCGAAATTGTTATGTTCAACTTATTACTGATAGCCAAAATCTATAACCAAGTTCCAACTTTTATTGAAATTTAATTTAACTTTTAAATTAATCATAAATAAAATAGTTGGAACATCCAATTATTTCATCAAGAAAAATTTTAAGACAAGGATCCGACAGAAGGAGATACGTTTTAATTTAAATTGCTATTTTTATTGTGACCTATGTAGTACCATAAGTCTATAATTATGTACTTCCGTGTGTTAATTTGTTTTTTACTTAACCTATTGGTTAATCCGTATGACGTTAATGCTACGTCACACCATACACAGCTATCAGTATCAGGAATCCATACCTCTACTTGGAATGCTTATTGCGGCAAATTTTCGTCTGGATGTGGCTGACGGTTTTTTGAAGTCACTATGTTAACTTAACAAACAACTAACAAAGGAGACTACCCGAGGTGGTTTTCACCAATTGTTGAAACTCGTTATACTATTTTTTAGTTTTTGGTGGTGTTTTATGATATTTCTTCATAGTTTTTTCGGAATTTTAGGATATTGAAATCATATTTTATGGCTTTTATAACCGGGGTGTCGTGCGATTCCTCGCTGCCAACTAAAACTGACTTTATTAAAATTGATATTAACTGACTTTAATTTGAAATGAATTTCGATTAGCCTTAAAAAATTGATTTTTGGTTTTGGTTTTTCTTCAATATTTCCGGAACCACTTGTCCGATTTTGAAACCAAAACCGCTTATGGAAAGGGAACAATTCCGCGCGTCGATTGGTGTTAGTCACGTGCCTGAATTTCTCGAATTTATATTGGTTGAAAAGGCGATGTTTTAGTTTTTTAAGCCTTGGTAAAATATTTCTTCACATTTAAAAAAAATGAAAACAGCCAATTTATTATCCGTTTTTTAACCTTTCCAAAAAGGTATCATTCGACTTTCTACTATACGCAGTCATAAAAATATTTGAAAAACAAAGTGTCCAGAAACTTTTGTCCGGGACTGTACCCTGTGAAACTGAGAAAATCCCATGCTTTTTTTAAAAGGAGATTTTGTTGTTTTGAGAGGTCAAAAACATTTTCGGTTGCCATGGGAAAACTAAGCTCATTACAACTTTTCCCTTTAGGAATTTTCATACTACCATAAGGTCTACATCAGTAGCGGCGCTAAGGGTGGGCTGAAGTGGGCTTTAGCCCCCCTGCAATTCTGAGAGGGGCCACATATTTATATTAAAAGGGCCACATATTTGAATGTATGAATTTTCTTTATCTCTAGAAATTGGTTTTATTGCCAAAAAAAATTTTCTGGAAAAAAATTTCAAAATCAATTGAGTTTTTACTCAATAAGATAGTAGACCATAAACAGATAGATTCGGGAGGAAGGGAACGGAAATTGGGAGAAAGTTGAATGGACAATAGAAAGAAAAGGAAGGGAATTTAGGGAAATACCCCGGGCATGCACATGTCTCCTCCAGGTCGGATACAAGGTCATAGGGGGTCCAGTAAACACCAAGAAAACGACCTTGCTCTTCTCGCTTCCTGGAGAATTTATAAGGGGTCACTAAATTTGTAAAATGGAGTGTAGTTACACCCCATGGTTGTAAGGGCCACAAAATTCTTAGGGGCCATAAAATAATTAGCTCACCTGTGAAAAAACCTTAGCGCCGCTACTGGTCTACATAACCCCCGAGTTTCAACAAAATCGGTGATAACCACCTCGGGTAGTCTCCTTTGTAAGTGAGAGGGGAGCGCGCGCAAAGGTTATTTTTTTATCGTAGGCGGGGCCAAAGCCGTCAGAGTGATCTTACCATACGCGATACGCCAGGATAAGCATTCCAAGTAGAGGTATGGATTCGTCAGTATTTATTTAGACTAGCTAGCGCACTTATGGAATTTAAGTATACATTTATGACGATACGTATAAAAAGGAAGACCAAGTTAATATCATTGAAAGGACTAGAAATAATAAATGATCCATTATTTATTGGAGGTTAAATAAATATGAAATTTACCGGCGCTAAACGTGGCCTGCCAACCGAGGGCTGTGTTCAGAGGGTTGGCGCTAAATTGGACGTACATCTCTCCGCTGCTCGCTGTTAGCGTGATGCTGGGTTTGGACGAGCCGGAAAACCCAATGCCGGGATGTAATCGCACGCCAGATGGACTATTCCCATCGTAGACCTGTGCAAAATAAAAACCACTCGCGTCTTAATGGAGTTTAAACAGACTCACGAGGAAAAAGATTCGTACCACCATTAACAGCAAACCTAGCCACGATGCAAAATTCATGGAAACCGCTATATTACTGATTTAAAGGAATTACAACAATTTCCTCGTGCTCTGTTATTTTTAGTTGTCATTTCTTTAAATCGGTATATTTTGCGCAAGTAGCTAGTTTTAACCCCTATATTAACAAAAGTACTGACTAAATTGAAATAAATTAAAGGGGAACGGTCAAGCTTTAACCAGTTTGATAGCCCTATAGCCCATTAAAAACTAAAATTTATGGCGAAAACCGCATCAAAAAATATTGATGGTTAAATTTTAATAAAATAAAGAAATTTCGGGAAATCGAAAAGCGCGAGTCCGCCACGACACCTGGTGAGAAGTCGGTGAGACAGAAAAACAACGTAAAAGCGCGCGCTGCTGAAGACGCGAAAAATTTGTTTTGCACGCGCGGCGCGTTCCAGTTTTAAGAGACTTAAGCCTAAATTGCGCGATTTTAAAAGTTAGAATAGTTCGCAAATCGCTCATACGGGGTTAGGGGCGCTGGCGGCAGCCCCTAAGATGGCGGCGAAAATTCAAACCCAAACACCTGGCGTTATTTTTAGTTTCAACTTTTTGGGCCAAAAGCTATTTTTTCAAGACAAAAAAAGGTACTTGTTAGTATATTGAACGTCTTGTTAATATTTTGATACGGAAATAAGGCCATATTTGGAAAAGCTTGGCCGTTCCCCTTTAAATTAATAAGATTGTGAAGATTAAAACTACTTCCGTTAAAACTTAAAATTGTCGCATCCGTGGAAATACCACGTCATCAGGTAACTAATATACAACGTTCATAAATTTTTACAGAATAAAATTGAAATATTTTAATTAAAGCAGATTTAATGGAGTTTATCTAAATTTAATAGTTGTTTTGTGGTATCGTGTTACCGTGGCTTTAAACCGACTTAACTTCAAAAACAGTTGCATGTACTGGTTTTTCGAAGATATTTAGGGACTCAAGAGCGTTCTTACATAAATTTCCCCGGCTTTACGATAGATTAAATAACTTCCTTCATCGTAAGTTTACCTCGTAAACAAACTCTACAGAACGGTAGTTTAGTAATAAAATGGAAAGGAAGAATAGGCAAATAATTGTCTAAGCTCTTTTGGAAAGCAGGTTTCTTAGAGTCTTTGTACCCCGAGGACGCGTTGAATAATCATTCACCAAATAAAAACAACATGTCACTGACATTTAAGTACACATAATCCCTCGGTGTATTAACTATATTTAAATTTGAACAAATTTCCAATCATCTTGTACATTAATTTAAAAACCCAAGAGGATTTTCATTTACCTGGTTTTGGAATTAAGGTAGAGAAACGCGAACACAAATTTAAATTTATTTTTAGGCAAGCTAAATTGTTCAAATAAGGTAGCAAAACGCGAACGAGTTCGTATCAATTTGCACGAAATTCAAATATGACAATATTGCGCGTACGCGGGTTGTGGGGTCCCGCGAATGGGCCATAATTAATAATAATATTCAGGTTAATTTTAGCCTATGTTTTCTTGCCACGCTATCGGATTTCTGCCCCACTCCTTTAATTGCATTATGGGATAAAGGATAAATATTACACGAGCAGGGTTGCCGATATTTTTTTTCTATTCAAATTCCCTCTCCTTTCAGTACAAAGGTTATTGCAACAAAAAATATTAGCAAAACTTTCAAGGAACTAAATATCAGAATTTGTCATAGATCTAGAGTAAAATTTCTTAAAAATTAACTTTAAAAAAATGTCAAGATTAAATTTAAATCTGCCCTGACTTTGTACAAATTCCTAAAATTCCCATAATTTCCCCGAACGATATCTATTTTTTAAAATTCCCCGACTTTACCCTAACGTGTGGCAACCGTGACGAGGTGGTTTTTCTTCCAGGAATCAAAATGCTAGCCACATTTTGTTTACCTTAATACATTATCGCTTCCACTTTTAACAAAAGCCCAGCGGAAAGTCCACATTACCTGTACAAAATCGTCTTTGGCCACGTCAAAGTCTTCGAACTTGAGGGAGAGAGTGCCACCCCCGGGGCGTTGGATGCGGTAAGTGCAGTCATGGTTGGACGGGTAGTTAGCGACGCCGAACGCGGGAGAAGAAATGTTACCTGATGCCCCGGTAATCTGAACTTCGCAACCTTCAAAGAAAAACAGAAATATTTACTCATTTCTCCATAACAATGGTTAAAAATAAGCATCTATGACAAAAGAACCTTTTATACACGTATCTCCTCGTGTAAAAGGATCTAATGGATTGGAAGAGGTATACGCTTCTAAAAGAAAATATAATGGAGGTACCATTTTGGAAAGGCGATTTTGCAATGCCACAACCAAAACGTTTACCAAGGTAATAACCCCCTACAAATGATTTGGTAGGTTCGTCACTTAAAATTAAAGACGAGGCCAAAATTAAACATACAATAAAAATTAGTTCTGTCAAGTTTTTAATCTTAAGATTAAATGAATATTGCTTTTAACGAGTTCTACTTTAACTTTACTCATTTTGGTGTTAATTATTTAAATGCATCAAAACAGGAAAACAACTAGATGTCATTAAAAAGGTTGAGATGATTGAAATCCGCTGTCAAAACCAAAGGGTATTCAAAAAGCAGGAAATGTTTGAGGTACGCATTTGGTTTACGTAAATTACTTCGTTTTTAATTGATCTCTTTATATCTTCAGTATTTTAATAAAAACCGGGTTTAATTCTTAATTTATATTTTAAGATTTAACAAGACGAGATAATTAAAATAAACCAACGTCTTATAGTCAGCTATTTTTTTCACAAAAATAACTAATTTGGGTAATTGACATCTTTACAAAGGCGTGGCGCTGCAGGCAATCCAGTCATAGAAAATATAGAAGATTAGCAACTCTGCCGATTGAACGTCTTGCGGTAGCTTAGGCCTATTAACTTTCGGAAGGAATCAATACCTCTACTTGGAATTCTTATCGCGGCAGATTTTCGTCTCTATGTCGCCGACGGTTTTTTTGACGTCACTACGTTAACTTAACAAACAACTACGTGAGAGGGGAGCGCGCAAAGGGGATTTTTTTATCACGTAGGCGGGGTCAGAGTGATTTTACCATACGCGAATACGCGATACGGCAGGATTAGAATTCCAAGTAGAGGTATGGATTCCTGCTTTCGGTAATGTTATGATTTAATAGTTGTCTATGGATATAAATTAACCGGTAGTTTCTATTCCGGGTGTATATTTTTTATGCCCCAATCTACCGCAAACTTCCCCGAGAGAGCTTTCAGATTGTCTTTCATCAAAGACTATGAACACCTTTCACTGTCTTTGCTTTCATCTACGGTCGCGGTTACGTTCCAAAGGGAAATACAGGTTCGCCTTATGCTCCTGGCACCTCCTATTGTCAAGCTTTTATAACGGGAAACCTTTTTGGGCCAGAATAAAAATCGGTTTGTTTGGAGAAAATATTTGACGTATAGTAAATGTACTTTCACGGTGAGTTTTAATTTGTTTTTACATGGAGCAAAAATCTAAGGGGAATCACTGCTCCCGATAGTTAGACAAGGCCTGGGCTAAATCGGAAGGCTTACTGAGGTACGGCAGCCGCTTTGAAGCGCCACAAGAATTCTGTTCAAATATCATTAGAGGCTTAGTCGGGGCTTAGGGGAAAGTGCGTATACATTTTTTAAGTACAGAAATGAAATTGATTCCAGTGAATTTGATTAAAAAACCTAAGCCATATGCGGCTTACAGATTATTTTTACTTAACACGATGATTAATTACCATTAATTATACTTTTGAAAAAATAATTCTTTTAAAAATTTCAATCCTCATCATTTAACCTAGGAGCACCCTACACAAGGAGAACGCAACCCGTCAAAAGTCGTGCATTTTCTGGCGTACAGTTTTCATTGGTGCAGCTTCTCAAAATTATCCGCGATTTTGCTATCGCCAGTATTAACCTATTGTTATTCAATCAAAAAGACTGCAAAAAAAAATTGGTATCTTTTGGTTTTAGGGGAAAACCAATCCAAGTATGCTTACCGGCTCTGAATCTAAGTGCAAATCCTTTCCGACTGTCTCCGTAGCTCGTATGCAAGTAAATGTACATTTGATTTCCGGTGGAAATGATGAAATTCGTGTTGTTGCGTGTGGTTCCTGTCAATTTGGAGAGCAGAGGACTGTTCGGCTTCACTCCATCCCGGACCAATATGAAATCCTTCGATGGTTCCATGTCAATTTCGACAACCTAACCAAAGACGAATCAGAATTTATTCGACCTCAAATATATACCAAGAATAATAACACGAAAACAGGAAAAAGATTTATATTAAAATTTAAAGTTATTAGCCTTTTAAGTTTACATATAGCGACGTAGCGGCCAGCGCCCGAAGCTTTTATGTTTAATTTTCGTCTGCTAAGCAAAGGCTGTGTTTTATAGTAATTGGAAACTTTAGTGTTCTGGAACAAATGGTGGGGTGGCGAAGTGGTTAGCACTTTCGCCTCGCCGGGTTCGATCCCAACTTGTGGCACTGGGTGAAAACTCAATACCACTCCTACATTGAGTTTCCAAGTTCTCTCTCCACTAGTTTAAGCGGGTTTCCCTTTTCCATAAAAACTTGTTAAGGTTAACGGTAATAATAATTATAAGGAGCTGTTAGCTCGCGTGGCATGAAGGTCTTGCCACCGCCCTCCTACGCATTGTAACCCGGCCACCTGATTTAATGGCTTTAAAAGTTGCTCGATGTCTTGGGCCTAAGGTAATGCCTTGGGTAATAGCCTAGCTTATTATCACCTTTTACCTTTTACGGTAAATTTAACTATTCGCTTGTTTTGGTGGATAGAATAACTCTGCACTGTGAATTATTTAAAAGGAGTTGTGAAATGCTGTTGTTTTTCTTAAGGCGGTACAGACAGTTCCGAAATAGTATTAAACGAGTGTAAATAGTGTGATAAAAATATTAATTAACGTAATGACATCCTAGGTTGTCACTAACGACCCATCACGGAACCGATCATTTGAAAACTTTTTTTACGCGATGCCTCCGATATTCAAAATTATTTTCTTTAATTAATATACGAATATATTCCACGCTTGCTGATTAACTAATTATTAGTTTTAAATTCCCATAGATCCGTGTTATACAATTTAACCTTGAATATATCAGAGCACAGATGGATATTTAAAATTTCAAAGGAACTGTCTTATGTTCAAAATTTTATTCCAATCGGTTAAAATTTAAATTGGAGTCTACGATTAAATTCGCTTGAAAACTGTAGTGGCAACGTCGAATTAAAAGTTTCCAAACAATTATTAACAAAATTAAACCTAAATCGACAACGTTATTTCATTAATAATTAGACCAAACACGGATGATTCCTTAAGTAAATATTTTTGTTTGAGAGTTTCAATTAGTAATACCATAAGTAACAATACCAATAAATATGACACTTCCTATAGTTTTTATGCTAATTTACTGACCGAACCTTTTCTTCAACACTGTCAATCTCGCCGAGCTCCTACTTTGAATTGCAACCTAACGTAGTAGCGTGTTGGTATTAATATATTTAATTATTTATATATTTCGCCTTAGGAATAATTAGACACTAGGTTGCTCTGTGCTGAGAATAAAACCTAGATTTCGCAATAGCTCTGAAAATCTTTTCGGTGATAAATTTTCCCAATTGACATACTTATTGTAATTATGTTACTTATGGTATTTAAATGAACAGTAAATATGTGGTCAGCACACTTTATAGACTTTTTTTGGAATTTTGCTGGGCGCGTCCATGTTGAGTTTACCCCCCTTAAAGGCCTAGGTTCACCCCTCTTTGCTAAAAAAGGGTTCAAACATCCTTTTTACTTCCCCTCGAAACCCCACCGTGGTAGCGACGGGTCAGCTGACTCAGCTCGCTCTCCCGACCTCTTCATGTGGAAGGATTAAGTCCGACATTGTTAGCGCTGTCAAAATTGTCAGCAGTTACAATGCCCTTGAGAACCGCGAAGTCCGAATTACGAGGTGACCGTCGCTATCAATACGGGGATAGCGAAGGGAAAATCAAAAAGATGTTTGAACCCTTTTTCGACACTGGGGGATGAAATTATCTGAAACTAGGCCTTTAACCCCCATTCTCCATATCCTCTACCTTTGCTAGCGTAATCTTTCCTCTTTTCCGCTGGTAAGGAAAGGGGGGAGACTTCCTTCCCATATAGACGGATCATATCATTAACAGGTTTGGACATAAGGCTTGAAAAGGAGCCACGGCTCGAAAGCTCGCCGTGATTGTAAATATTACAAATAAACCTTTTTAATCAGTCATGAAGTATCGTGTCTCTTTTATACAATTTTACTAAATACTAATTTCACCATGACTTTTAAATCCTTCATAATCAAAGATTATAAAGCACTAGTCACGGCATTTGAATATCAGACTACTAAAAAAATGCTCTAACTACTAAAATTTATCGAAATCTGGGGGTTCACTAGTCAATTTGACTAGTGAAAAATTTACCTAAATATTCATAAATAATGGCGAAAGTGGTGTATCGTATTCATCATTCATCAATCACATTTTATTTAAAAAACGCAACACACTCATACAAGTTCTGATTCAGAATCTCGATCTCATTAATGCGTCATTATCCATGAACATATTTTAAACTAGTCAAAGACTCTTAAGTCGTGAAAAAATTGTGGTCGGCCAAAGTCATGTAAGTCAAGTGATAATAAACTGCTATTTTAATTCTGACGGGTAAAGCCAAATTTTGGCTGTCCTGGTTTTTAAACTACCATTTTTACCCCCATTAGTCAGTGACTACTAAAATAAATTACGATAGAAGGCTTACTAGTCAGGCTGACTACTAAAGAATATCCTTATGTCCAGCCCGATCATGAAAACAGAGGCTATATTTGGGGCTACATAATCTCTTAGCTTGAATACATTCTAGTAAATACCAAATTGATTTAATGAAAAATAAAAATGGTTTGCTTAAATATTTAATACAAAATTAACTAATTTAGAAACTCTGTTAAGCTGGAAGTCTTTCCCAGGAAATATTCCCTTATCTGCCACATGAATAAATGGCTTTAAAAGTCGCTTGATGACTTGGGTGGTGCCTTGGGTATTAGCCTAGCTGATTATTATCATTATTATATACTCTTATATAAAGGCTTACGAATTATGTGAATTATAGTTAATTAACCATCTTTTAAATGCGATTATCCACGTTGCGTAAGTCCCGTCTGAAGAATATATTAGACTAATTTAAATATTTACCTCCAAAGTGATAATTTTCCCTTGAGGAGCCGTGATGACGTAAAGGCACTCCAAGCCTCCGGGATAAGATTGCGGATACAGCGGTGACGTCAACAGTTGGGCGGAAGAATGCGCAAATAATTCCCCTCCGCATTTAATGGGTTCTGAAACAAGTATCAAAAGGATGTTAAATTTCTTCAGAGAAAAATAGCATTCTATTATTTGCGTAAAGAGCCGTTTAGAAATTACATAGTTGCCCAAGTTTTTCATATTCAAATACCCTGATTTTTCCAGATTTATCCCATATATTTCCAGACACTTATTTTAAGCTAAATTTGGGAATTTTTAATTTATACAGGGTGGCCACCGTTTTTCAGATTGAAATTCCGATATTCTCAGATTTTCACCCTACATATTTTAATCCAAATTTAGGAATTTTGAAATTATATACGGTTAGCACAGTTTTTCAGATTCAAGTTCCGACTTTTCCAGGTATTATGGGTATTTGGTAAGTCAATTCAGGGTTGCCATATTATGGCAACCCTGAATTGACTTACCAAAGCAGGATTGGAAAGAACCAGCCAAACTGGTTTAAGCCGGTTTTATCCACCGAAAAACCCATGGTTAAATCTACTTTTTTTTATTAAAAACAATATTGAGAAATGAATTAGAAATATTGAAAATATTAAAAATATTTGAAATATAAAATGCAGATTATAATATTCTGGATTATTTATTCCAAAACGAAACTAAAACTTAACCTTCACTTTTTGTGGTCTGCTACGTCGTCTTACGAAATAATGAGGGCTAGATATAAGCAATTGGGGGATCTTAAAATTCATTTTGCACGTGAAAATACGCCGCCATGTAAGGGTATAAAAGCAGGTAAATAAGCCTGCTATATCTCACAATGTAAAGGTACTATCACGCACAAAAACGCAATTTTGAAATCGGTCAACTTGAGCATTTTCGAAGTAATGAGGGCTAGATGTAAGCAATTTGAGCCTTTTTTATTAGTGGTTTTAGCCGGATTTAACAATACTGGATAATTAATTTTTAAAAAAGCCGGTTTTTTTAAACCCTGTAACAAAGTATAAACAATAATGTATTTATTTATATTTGGGGATAACGATTATGTCGATAGAGGGGGGGGGGTGAAAAACGTCACCGACGTACGCTTCAATAGCGTCGAAAGACGTCAGTTTACGGGGAACCAATGAGAAACCAGAATTACATTTTTTTGGAGGGTTCAAGGAGCTTACAGTTGGAGCATGAAGTGGATTGTGAGAAACTAAAAATAGTTAGCATGATTTTCTTGAGACTAAAAACATGATTCTTGATAAGGAAACCCGGTACGTACCAGTTTTCCAACTGGCTCTAAATCCTTTCTTCTCAACCGAAGAATCCGTCCTAAATTTTATAATCATTAAATTGGAAGCCGTGGAAAACGCCTTTGAAGTTAAGTCTTGAGTTCCGGAAATAGTTTCCAAAGTAACGCTAGTTTCTTCAGTACGACCTCCCGCCAAAATCTGAACGGTATCGAAGTTGGATTCGGTGTCGAAATCGGAAAACTATAAATAGAGAAAACACACTAAACTTGAGAAACCAAAAGCTTATAAAAAATAAAGAACTATTATCCTTTAGCGATAAAAAAGTTTCGGTTTAAAAGAAAAAACCAAATGATTTAACGAAATCCTTTCAATTCTAGCTATACATAATGCACTTCACTCCAGCGCTTAAAGGGAATAAATTCCCAATCGAAAATCCGTCTGCTAAGACGCAACAAGTTTTTCAATCATTAGTACAACACTTGACGAGAAAAGCGAACAATTCCGGTATTTTAGTCTTTGGTTGTGACTAAACAATGAGATTAGGGCCCCCACTCAAAATTTAATTTTTTTATAGGAAAAAAAAAGGATTATTTTTCTAAAAATACAGGACATTATAGGACTTTATATGCTATTTAATTTATTCATTTTGAAACAAAATCTATAATTAGTGAAATAAATCTTCGATTTTCACTTAAAAATAAAAACTATTTAACCGTTTTAACACGAAAATATACTAGTATCTAACAGTGTTAACAATAAAAAAAGTATAGACTAGAATTACTTTGATAGCAATTTATCCTATAGCTAAATCTAGCAATTTAACTGAGTGGCGGAATTTGATATGAGCAAAATATCAAAATTATAGGATTTATAGTACTTTTTGGGGATTTGATTAATTTCGTCATTTCTGGCTTCAAAATTAAGGTTTCCAGGATTTCAGTTGCTTTGCCTAAACAAATTTTGGTTTCTATACCCGGTTTTAACGTATCGTAACTGGACGAAATAGGTTAGGTTAGTTTGTGCGCGAAAGTCAGTCGTCGGGTGTTCTACGTTATCTAAAAATTCGAAATCAGGAATTAAAAATCCATTGAAAAATCTAAATTTTTAAATATAAATTTGCGCCGCATAATTCTTGCACCAAAATATTCCTCATCGCCTCGTAGCTAAACAAGCGAGCTATCAAACTCAAATGTCAACAACAGAAAATGCTTATTTAACGGTTAGCTACAGATTCCTAGGCCCAAATGTAAACTTGTTAACCTTGTAAGCATTAACAGTAACATTAATAATCAGCTATAGGCTAATACCAAAGGCACCACCTTAGGCCCAAGTTATCTAGCGACTTTTAATGCCTTTAAAATATTACATTTAAATACTGCCGGGTTTTTTTGTGGTGGACAAGTTAATAGTTAGTGTAGGGAGCTGACGGCTCGCGTGGCATGCTGGGCTTGCCACCACCCTCCTACGCATCGTAACCCGACCACCGGAATTAATGGCTTTAAAAGTGGTGGTGCCTTGGGTTTTCGCCTAGCTGATTATTTTTTATTATAATATTCTTTAGTGTAAAACTGTTCAGTTCTACTATATTATAATCAGGAACTCGTACCTTTGGCTTTTAAAAAGGTACAATATTCTATAAGAAAAGAATTCTACCTGCAGCTTGATTCCACTTCCAATTGGCCCTTCAAGCGTCCATTTACAGTCAGAGTTAGATTCGTATTTGTTGGGATAACGAGGAGATTTAATAGAATCGCCAGAAGTGTGAAGGTAAAAATGACAAGACGCTGTTAAATAGACGAAATTATTAAGCAATTTAACATAAGCTTCCCAATAAGTAACATTAGTATAAGTATGACCCTTTACTTCCTATCCCCCTGAAGTTTAAATTCAAATGCCTCCAAGGCAACCTAACCAACCACCAAAGAAATTAAGTATTATTGCGAAGAATCATCCAGAATTTAATTAAGATGAGACCCAAGATACGGTGTGAGGTACCGCATTTACAAGAAAAATATACGTCAATCGTTATAGGTTTAACTACTGGATTACGTCGTCGTGAACCTTTGTTTGGAAACTGTATTGAATAATATTCTCAGTAGAAAATCATTTTCACGTGACTTAATTAAATCTTGTAGGACTTATTTCTAGTCTCGGATAACCCACCACTTTAATTAGGAGTTCTACCGGTAATTAACAGGGACTAATTAGTAATTAAGTGAACGGAATCCCAAATCCCCGTTGGAAACGGAAGCGGCACAGACCGCCAAGAGGAATAATATTTACCCGGACAATCCATCTCGTCAGATAAATCCCCGCAGTCATCTTCTCCGTCGCATCTCCAATTCTCGTTGACGCATTTACCATTGCTGCAGTGAAATGAACCTACAAAGGACCCAAATATTAGCGGCTAATAAAAGCGGATAGGTCGTGGAGATTGCCTACAGGGAAACCAACATTGAAAGCAAAGCCATTAGATGGAGCTTTTTTTTAGTTTTTATTTATAATAGATGGAGCTATTTTTACGCCTTTATTTATAATAGATGGAGCTATTTTTACGCCTTTATTTCTAATAGATGGAGCTATTTTTTAGCTTTTATTTATAATAGAAGGAGCTATTTTTACGCTTTTATTTCTAATAGATGGAGCTATTTGAGTAAATACTTTCAGAATCATTAAATTAACTGTATAATATGTTTTGGTAATCAATATTTTGAGTTAAAACAATTCAACTCGGGAAAAATCCTACATAAAAAGAGACCAAAATTGGTTTTTGATATTAAAATTTTTGGCGTTTCAAACTGTTGGTGCCATCTGGAGTGTTTAAAATTGCCTCTAATGGCGATACCCCCTGCGAAAGTGTCTTCTCCTTTAACAAACGAGTTTGGGTTTATTGAGATTGATTATATCGGCCTTAATGGCGTGGAAATCAGCGGTGTCTTTTACCTTTGGGACACGCTGAAACTTGGCACATAAAAGGCAACAGAGTCTCGCAAGAAGACAATTCCCAGGTCTGTCCGGGTTTGTGGAGCAGCTTTGCGCGGACGCACTCGCCGTCGTGGGGGTTGGGTTGACCAGGCGCCCAGAAACCCACGTACTTCGAAACGAATGAGCCTCCGGCGGATTCCAAGGTGTTCGTAGACAAATCGTCGACCGATGTCAGGCCTATTTGTAACAAATGAAATAGGTTTTAAAGCAACTGAGACGTGGTTGTTCGTCAAATTGTTCCTTAAAATAGTAGTTACGCGAACGGATAATTCATCACGATTTGACATTACATTTAACTAAGCCTGATATTAAGTTTCCAATACCATAAGCATATAATTATTCATAAAATAAGTAAGCAGAGTTCCCTATATTTAGCGTGGTAACTTCCTAATTACCATACATTTTTGGTCGACTTCAGATTAAGTCTTTTCATCTCGTCGTCATCGTGAACGCGTGGTTTTAAATTGCGTATTTTTATCGCTAGAGGCGCGCAAAATTTTACGAATGTGAACTCTGCCATTTTTATCGCCAAATGCGCTCATCTCGTAGAATATGACGTTATTTCCGCGGTTCTATTATTAGAGGAGCTCATCTCGTAGAATATGACGTCATTTCCGCGGTTCTATTATTGGATGAGCTCATCTCGTAGAATATGACGTCATTTCCGCGGTTCTATTATTGGATGAGCTCATCTCGTAGAATATGACGTCATTTCCGCGGTTCTATTATTGGAAGAGCTCATCTCGTAGAATATGACGTCATTTCTGCGTATTTTAATCGCTAGAGTCGCTTATCTTATAAGATAAGACGTCAATTCTGCGTCACTTAACACAAAGCTGATAAGTAATTATTTGGACTAAACTGACAGTTATTAAACAATTTTAGATTTACAATCGTACTTTAACTATATTCCCTATATTTAAAAACTTCTATAAGTATTTCAGGAATTTTTCCAGCTATTTGTACTAAAATTATAATTTCTAAGCGCCCAACCGGGTATTAACTAAATATAAAACTGTTGAACTAAGGTAAAAGCGCCAGTGATGTTTAATAAAAGGATCCCTAAACCAAACGCCTCAGGCAGATAAAGCCGTGTATATATAACAGTTGCAAAATAACTGCAGAAAGGTAAATTTAAGATTTCCCAATTTAAATTTCTATCCACATGGGAGCTTCTATAGCGATGAACCGTAAATCAAACAGAAACGCAACCCAAATCGATTTTCTTTATACATACAAGGGAGCTAATATACTCGTTTTTACACACAACCCAAGGGATTTGAGTGTATTCGTTCCACGGATAGTGTAGCAGATGCCGCCATGTCGTACTCTACCAGTTAGGGTTATAAATTTTCAACGAAATCTAGTTTGATGCTACATTTACCGGCCCTGGTATCACAATATACATTTTTGAAATCTGAGCCCAAAAAGTTATTGTTTTTCGATTTGTGGTTTTTGGTTATTTTAACCTTAAAAAAATCTACATAATTTTTTGAAATTAGGAGCGACTTAGAACTGATCATTTCTGAGCTACTTTCGGTCGTATTAGGAAATTTATATTTAAGTACGCACTATTGTCATATTTGAATTTCGTGCCAATTGATACAGGCACCATCTAACTCGTTCGCGTTTCGCTACCTTATTTCCAAAAACAGGCAACTTGAAAAATTAGGTTTGTCTAAAAATAATTTAAATTAACGTGTTCGCGTTTCGCTACCTTATTTCCAAAACCAGGTAACTCGGAAAATTATTTTACGATAAAATTCCTCTTGTTTATTTAGTTAATGTACAAGATGATTGGAGATTTGTTCAAATTTAAATTTAATATTTAAAATATAGTTAATACATGTCCGTGACATCTTGTTCTTCCCAAGAAATATAAAATGGTACACTTACCAACCCAGTAAGACCTCTGTCCAGAATCCTTCAACTTATCCAAAGCTAAATTGCTAGTGAAATTATATTGGCCATAATCCTGAACTAAAGTCAACTCGCTGCCGTACCTGCCAAGAAAATGAAGAATTTTAAGTGCTTATTACTTGAACACT
The DNA here is from genome assembly GCF_980474605.1 of Leiobunum rupestre. Lineage (NCBI taxonomy): Eukaryota > Metazoa > Arthropoda > Arachnida > Opiliones > Sclerosomatidae > Leiobunum > Leiobunum rupestre. Next base: position 29,772,922 of record NC_143392.1, on the reverse strand, counting down.
TCAAGCGAAACCAAAACCATTTTACTAAAAAAAACTGCAGAAAGGATTTTTGAACCGTATTAACACAAACGAAACAAGCTTAAAAAGTAACAATAGCTGTAATTTTGTCACTTTATTTATACAGGCGTGGTTGGCAATTACGCAAACTGACTTATACGTAACATTTTCATGAGTTTGAGATATTGTTTGAAATTTGCGTAAAATGCAAAATTTAATCGTTGATCAATAAATTTACTGTTCCATGGAAAACTATTCACAATATTTTTATAAGTTTTGCGATATTATATATGTTTGAAATTGGCGTAAATATACCTTTCTATGCAAGTTTAAACCATGAAACATGACGTGGTTGAAATTGGCCTATGAGTTTTGATATCTTTATATTAAATAACGCCGAAGAGTTAAAAAAGACCAACAACGTTTGGGGAAACTAAAATATATTTATTTAAAACCGATACGCGGTACTTCGTCCGATAGTCCTTCAAGGCGAACTTATAATTGGTTTTCTTAAAGGATTTCTAATAAAAAAATAGGAAAGTTATTTCCATGAAAACAATGTACACGCTGCTTACCCTAGGGGTTTCATCATACTGGGGAAATAATTTTGTTTATGGAATTTAATACAAAAAAGTATTTATCTTGGGCAAATATGCGAAATATTCACGGAGAAAACTCATTAAAAAATCTTCCCCGCACACACTTTGTATTGATCTTAAAAAACGTAATATAAACTACTTTAAAATTACACAAGTTCAATATAGAAAGATTGGACAAAAGAAAAACCGTTTGATATTATGATCGCATACATTTTGTTGCGGGATTGCCCTTATAGTTCGAAAGTATTTAGCAAATCGTACACTACCGGTATCCGAAGACTAAGATAGATTTTTTAATATTTTATTTGTATAAACGAAAAAACGAAGATTTAGAACCAAAACCTTTTCAAAGTCTAGTAGTAAAAATTAAAATTAAGAAACTAGCCTATTATACACAACTTTTATAATGAGGGTTGTATATATCTAAATTTATCATCTTCACAGCCTCATAGGGCTGAGGCTTAAACGATCTCTCAACCAACGAAGCCTATGAAAAATAACACAAAAGAGTTAATATCCTCGATTATCGCCCCTGACAAACGCAGGGAAAGCGAAACGAGGTTCCTGAAGTCCCGAAAAATGGTGTCATTCAAAAGTGGCGAAGTACCAGAATAAATGAAATATTGTTCCGCAAAGCGGAAAACTTTAATTATCCGACTCTCGTTCTCACTAACAATAGCTAAAATCTAGAAGCCGGGTGAAAAGACAACGCGTAATACCATATGTAAGGTAGCACAATAAGTATAACACTACCAGATAATAGAAGAAACTAAGTACGAAAAATACCATTTGAGAAATAAAGATTTGTTTATATCTATAACAATAACAGTCTAACAGAAAGAATTAAACAGTCTAACAGAAAGAATTAAACAGTCTAACAGAAAGAATTAAACAGTCTAACAGAAAGAATTAAACAGTCTAACAGAAAGAATTAAACAGTCTAACAGAAAGAATTAAACAGTCTAACAGAAAGAATTAAACAGTCTAACAGAAAGAATTAAACAGTCTAACAGAAAGAATTAAACAGTCTAATAGAAAGAACTACAAAAAAATTTATAAAACGAAAAAAATTATAATGTAATAAAAAAATTTCGTTCTTAAAATATAACGTATCTTGACTTGCCAAATATTTGCACGATCCTGTCTATACAAAACAGCGCCACTTGGTAGCGGCTTAGTGAACTATACTTTCGGGAATGTAATCGCCCTTGATAGCTGGTGGACAACGCTTACAGACATTTAGAAGGAAGACCATATTTTGTATAATCCTTTGCTAAAGTGGCTTATTAACACTAGCTTCATCTTTAAAAGTAATATATCATAGCTTACCAGTTTTCGGAGCATAATCCAATTGAGTTTAAATTAGGTTAAACGCACAAACTAATTAATTTCCGGACTATTGAATTGATAATCCTACTTCTCAGAGGATAAAATAGGTAGAAAAAAGTAATACACAGAGTTACATGTGTCACTTAATTTTTTCAAGTTACTTATGATAATAGCGAGTGAAAATTGAAAAGAAGAAACACGAAATTACAATGCACATTATTTTCACAAAGCGGAAAAAATCCTTTAGTGAACGCTTCCTGGCTCGGTATCTGAACAAGTTTACCTAATTACGAAAAGGGGAAAAGATTAATTCGCTAATTGGAATGACAGTTTTAGAAGTATGGGTCCACATAGCACCGTAATTTGCATAATCCGACCAGGGTTTATGGATTAATAATAAGATTGTTTTTAACGTCACCTAATTTTAATAAAGTTTGGTTTTTAACGTGAAAATTAGTAAAAGTTCTTATAAAATGAAGTAAATATGTACAAAAACTGTGGTTTTTAATAAGTTTAATTTTAATTAAAAACTAGGCTTAGTAAAAAGGTCTGATTGGATCCACCTGCTTAATTAACAAGATAGGTCATAACAGTAGCTTCATAAGGTTCATTTGACAAAATTAAGCCAAGAGGACCAATTTTTTCTATCAATTTTGTGTATAATTTGTAATTTGTAGGATTACTAGTAGGCAGTCGAAACAGGATTAAGCGATAATTGAACGATGGGTTTTTTGTCACGATATATGTAAATAATTCGGAGACATTTCAAAGATAGAGAATGTTTAAAATATAGGATTGTGTAGGACATTTCGAGGATTTGCAGGATAGTATTGGAGCATGTTTAAAATATAGGATTCCACTGTGTAGGAAATTTTAAGAATTAAGAGGATAATAGTAGGATATGTTTAAATATAGAATTTTATCAGAATTACAGTATCTGTATTTCCAATCGATTGATCTATCAATATTTCTTGTATTAACGGTTTCAGAGAGATCAAATGCCCAAATTTATAGGTGCCTGGGCAGCCTGACTCCTAGAAACCGGACAGTATCAAATGCGAACGGTCCTAATTAAATTTGTATTAAGCGCCGTTATGGAGAAATCGATATTTCCCGGGGACCTACTCGAAGACAGCATCACGCTGCTGCAATCACCACCATCGCCAAAGACGGCATTAAAAACAATAATTAAGACTACAATCGTCATACTTGTTAGTTAGGTGACAAATGCACCGAATATTTAAAAACACTACAGGTGGCCTAATACGTCGAAACTATACTGTTTTTTGAAAAATGTTTTGAATATTGTTCATAGGAAATTATATACAAATACACCGGGAATGTGTTAGGAAGAGTATGGTGGGCCGGATGAGCTTTATAACCTAGATTTTGGCTTGAGACGGCGGGCAGCTAATGGATCCCCTAGACATTGAAGTGTGTACAGTTTCCTGTTCTGTACAATAAATAAAGATTGAAATTTTAAAGTTTTAATTTTAATTTCTTTAAAAACCGAGAGGTGGCGCTGCAAATATAGAAACAATAAGACTCGAAAGGAAACAATCGGATTTTAAATTGAAAAGGAAACTATAAAATTATCCCATTTCGCGAACCTTCCCAGTACAGAAATGATTCTACCAAGAATGTAGTCAGGTGAACAGAATACGCAGGCAGCACCCCGTTTGACTAGTGATTTCTGGAAGAGAAACCACACCCCTTGGCCTTTCCTAGCGTAGCCTTTCCCCTTTCTCTTGGTTAGGGGAACAGTCCGCTACAGTCTCAGGCTCTCTGCACGAAGGTGGAGAATACCTTTATTACTCATTTTAAAATGAGGAAATAATCACGGCCATACATTCTCCCATATACAATATACATTCTTGTTTCTACGGTGAGTAATGCGCCTAGCATAATTAAGTTGAGAAGGGGAAACTATTGTTACGAAGTCATTATAATTCCACAAGGAAGGACGTATATTTGGATCGAAGCGACACCGTTGGTCTGAGAACGGCGGAGATAATCTGAGCCGAAACCATTCACCGAGTCGAGCAGCTACGGTTTTCCCCGAAACCTTTTCCGGCCCATTTAAAATTAGCGCGTCAAAATTGAAATCGTTCTATTTACGTCTTCTAAAGAAAAGGCAATTAAAAATTTAAATATATAAATTGTATATAGTTTTAGGGGTTTTAATACAAGCGATTAAATTAAGTCTAAGCGATTTGGAATATCAAATTTCGATGCGAAAGAAATTATCTGGACTTCTGATTGCAGCTCAGAATTCATAACTAAATATTTTCCGTAGTGTTAAATACAGTGTATCCTATTCGGAAAAAGAATGTAGAATATTCAGGGTTGGGTGGTTCAAGCCACACAGGAATAAGTCATGATTTAATCCAAGTGGTTTTTTTCTCCTTTGCTACGATTTTACTAAAGTTATTCCAAACTAACAACTATAACATCATTTCTGGCTAGACTTCGGTAATATTAAAAATCGAAACTAAATCTTCAAGTTACAACTACACATTTAAAAGCGATATTGCTGTTCTGTAGTGGTTTATTGGCTAATAATAATAAAGCATCTGGCGTGTTTGTTTAAACTCTTTAACAAATAGGTTAAAGAGAGTATTTGTTTAGCAATTAGTTCTTTTCGTGTTTCATGGTTTAATAATTCATATACCACGTGTAAGTGGCGAACTTTGTAAAAAACCTTAATTAAATTGTTTACTAAGACTAAAATCAACCACAATTTCATTATATAAATTAGACATTAAAATTATTAAATAGAAAATGTTACGTTACAAGTGGCGGTTAAATTAAAACCACGAAATTAAAAGTGCACAAGAATTTTTTATTATAAAAATATTCTTGCCCACATTTTCTTAAGAAAATTTTCTTAAATTTTAACTCGCTATATCCGCAAAATTTGGATTTTGATACCATGAACGAAATGACAAATGTTCAAAACCAAAAATTTAAATATTTAATCTAAACATAAAAATTGCAAAAATTCAACCATTTCGAAAAAGAATTGAACATTAGCGAACTTTTGGCTCGTTCGTCTTAAATCGAAATGGAGGGAATTGTAAAAGAAATATTATTCAGCGATATTACCTGCGGCACACTTCGGACGCCCGTTTCCAAGAATGTCGGATGTTAAAGAACCGGTAACACTGCGTTCCCTCTTGATTCCAGGCTGTTACGAAGAAAACAAGAAGAAACGGACATTAGAGATAATTACTCTCAAATCTATAAGTTCTCAAAGTCGAACAATTTGGAAAAGAAATCTGGTTGAAGAGTCGAAATGTTGTTCATTTTCCGGAAAAAATGAAATGTGGAAAATCTTCCGCAAATCGGGAAAAAAATGTGCAACTAATTACTTTTTAAGGGTTTTTAATTATTTTAAAGGGAATATAACCTCAGGTATTTGGTGTGGAACACCAACGTTTGCAGCTATGACCACTCTTGCCTTTGGCTTTAGAAATGTTTGGCGCCACTGTACAGGAAAATTTGAAAAATTGAAGGAGTCTTCCATAAAGATTTCTTTGCAGGTTATATTCCCTTTAACTATTTATCGATATAAAATGTCTAATAACAGTAAACATACTACAAAACAATAGTAGTGCTACATTGTTAATCAGTTTAAAGCAAGTCTAGAGGTTTAGTTGCCAACCGAATAAAGTACGCTTATGCTCAATATAATATACCAATTCCATATTTATATTGGCGCCATCTACAGTAGTTTTTTGAAAGCATGTACTTATTAACTGGCAAATAGTAGAGTAGTTAGTCGCCACGTTTGCGCAGGGTGTATATCATTTTATACCTATGCTCGCACCGCCACAAACACAGAAGTGGGTAGCTAGGCTTGCTAAGACATAGTAGACGGGTTTAAAAACACTGTCGGAAAGGTAAAGAGATAGTGCTGGGAGATATACATAGCGATTTTCTAAACAAAAAACACTGTTTGGACCGAAATTCGCAACACATCGGAATCAGCGTCCAGCCTCAAAAGTACATGTTTCATTTTAATGACCGATGCAAGATATATTATGAACGTATGTAAACGGCTTTAATTGCCGACTTAAGTAAACTATTCTGACTGCTAGTTAATGTAAACATCCTAGTTTTCCACAAAGCTTTGCAAATTTATCAATTATCAGTGCTGATAAAACATTTAAATTCAGCCAAAACAATGAATACATTATCTACTACGAAAGTGTGGTAAACTAACACACAACCGAAGGTCCCAAAATAATTGAAAAATTATTAATATAAAAATTTAAGGCCAACAATTGCGAAAAAACATTTTCTGGCCAATCCCAAAATTGTTTTTAGTATACACGTCAGAACTTAACCCTTGGCTCTACATTTACGGTTACCTCGATTTAATTTGAAATAAATTTGTTATCGCTCCCACATTGTAAAAAACTAGTCGAACGTAGCCTAAATTCCCGACTAGCACATATCAGAACACACCCAAAATAATTCCCAGACGCGGGGCCGGTTCGGAAATAAAATACCTCCAAAACTCGATCCATTTTCTACAAGACAGGTTTCTCGGTTAACTAGCTCGAAACAGGCGCGACTATAAACAAATTACAAAATAGCGCTTCCTGTATGTCGGATTTTACATAATACGCTGAAAGTAAAACTTAATTTTCATTGATATTTCATTATTTATTCGGTATTCCGCTCCAGATAAAATGCCAAAATTAAAGCTTGTTTAAAAAAAACCCGGAATGAATTACAATGGAACGAGTTTCCTGAATTTATTTAAAATTCTTACGGCCGGATAATGAGAATACTTTCAGTGGGTCCAAATCTTCAGCAATTTTAGATCGCTAGTCAAACGCCGCAAAATATTTTTCCACTTCAATATTTGACGGGAAATCGAAACCGGTGTATTTCAATCAAAATCGGAAATTGTTATATATTTTTAAGCAGGCTAAGAACTATGGCTCGCAGTGTGGTTTATTCATACCGAATTTTTTAGCGTATATTTTACTTTTATCAGACGTTAATGAATTCACTTTAGTAGAAGTTTGTTACGTATTTTATTTATTTATTTACATAAGCCATTTTATAAAAATCTCAAAATACCTACTTTTTAGGCTTAATTTTAATTTCCCCGACTATTGCCGTGGCAAACCTTTTAATGTTGTATGGCAATATGGAATAAGCAAATTAAGATGCTTTTAAAGATAATTATAATTTAAGAAATATTTGGGGATTTAAAATACATATTTAAGGAAATATATACCATGTTAAAAAATTATTTGCTTTTAAGTTGAGTTGTAAACTAGTTCCTGTTCTAGCATTAAGATGTCTGAATTGGTTCCATGGATTAAAAGATTTTACTTATGCCATTTGGAAAGTGACAACGGCTTTGCTACCCCCGCAACTCAACAGGTATCGGACACTGTGTGCGGCCTATCCAAGTGCCAGTTGAAGGTCACGAGAACTACCTTCGACCACTTCGACGATGGGTGAAAATTGGTATTTTTCGGGGAAGTGTCTAACGTGGCTTCTAAATGACATGCCAGGAGAATTTCAACCAACGCGTTCTTTACGGGAGATCAACCCTTTTTTTCGACTACCTCGGCAACAAACCACTAAGCAGCGCCAAAAATGTTAATATCAGTAAGAGGAACCTTTCTCCCCTTTAAAATACTTGCTTATCCTTCCAGGTACAAACAATATAAAAGGTATAGTAAGGGAAACTATTTACATTTTAAATTAATTCACATTTTACGGTTTGACTTGTGCATTTAAAGAGTATAATATTTCAGTTATATTTAATTAAATGGTTTAACTGTACGAACGCTTGGAATCTTCATTTTCATATTTTAAACATCTTATGTTACAACGCAAGTGCTGTCGCCGCTTCAGCCATTTTAAGAGCTGGTTTTCAATAAATCAATAACATAAGTAACAAACACCTTTATCCGCAGTGTTCCAAAGTGGTAAATGAAGTTTCAAATAATGTGGCAAAAACTGATATGATCATTGACCCATAATACCTTTACTGGCTAATATAACAAAACCAAAAACACTTCAGATTTTGGGCTATTTTATTAAAATATATTGGCCAAATTGCCAGATTTTGGGCTAGAATATATATTGTAGCCTAATCTAGTAGATCAAGGCATTGGTTTTTGGCTTCTTTTCAATGAAATAACGGTTTTTCTGATTGTTCTTTCTCTTCCTCGTCCATTTACCAAGGTTGCTCTAAATGTTTTTTGTTTCAAAATGCAAAATACAAAATGAATTAGGAAAATTGGGTTTTCTAAATGCAAAATGGTTTTTGCAGCTCAAAATATAATACTAGTTTTGAAGTTTTTTTAAAAATACAAAATGTTTTTACAAATGCACAGTTTGTAAATATTAATTAGTAATAATTACGCAGAGATTTCAAAACCATCTTCGCAGCCAGCGTGTGAAATACAGCGGTGGTACTGTACGGATGTTTGTCTGCTTCTGAGTAAGTGAGAAACTGAGTATCACCATTTCTCTACAAGAGCTGCAATTACGTGATAGTAAATGTAAAATGCAAAATAGTTTCCTAGAAATTCAAAATGCAAATTTCTTTTTTTCTAACGCAAAATTTGGCATTTTCAAAACGCATTTTAAACAACCCTGCCATTTACATCATTTCAATGCCATAATTTATTATTTAGCCCATATTTGCCACTTCCGTGAACTTTTCTCTATAGACTCTTAAACACGCCTTCCAAATCGACCGCCATTACCTTACAGTCTACGAGGAGGGTGATGAAAAAACCAGTTTTGGAGGACGAAATTTCTGCGGTAGAGGGCTTGCTCGTTGGTTGTCTGTACGATAATGGCGGCGCCCAGTAAACGTTTCTAAAAAGAGTGAAGGACTGTTTCGCCAATGACCATATAAATCAGGCTAAGGACTGAGAACTCTTCGCGATCTGTTATTAGTCTTTGGAAGTGCCAGGTAACGGTGCCCGAGAAATTTGAAAGATCGGCCAAGGTCAAAATAACGTTTCAGTCGGCAAAGTTATTGAGTGGCAACACAAAAACCGACTATAATCATCCACTTCGTTTCTGAAGGTTGTTATTTTCCAATTTGAGAACACGTTTTCGCTCGTATCACACAAACCTGGCAGTGATTCTGCCAGACTAAATAGTAGAAAACTTCCAAGTACACAGGCACGACAGACTATTCGGTGCTTGCTCAAAGCGCCGTAGTTAAGCCCCGCCTTGAAATGGCCGCCATGACATTCCACGTCACAGATCACGATCCAGAGATTCAAATAAAGCGACCATCATGGCCGATCTAAACGCGTTACCACGCCAACGAACACATACCACATTAATTAATTTTTGAAATATAAAAATCAGATTTGACTCAAATCTGGATCTTTTTGCTTTAAATCGATTCTGATTATTGATTTATTTATCTTTTTGTGCCTATTTTCCTTGACGAATAGATTAATAATTTTTAGTGGACGATGATGTAAACTACAATTGCAATTTTAATTCAATTCATTAATTTTTTTAAAAACCAAATTTAATTTAGTTTTCCCCTGAATTGACATTTAATTTAATTGACAAGTATAATAGGCGATTTATATCAATAATTTAAAATAAATTAGACAACCCCGGGCCACACCCACGACCAATCTAAGAATTCGTTCAGCGTCATACTTATGTTTATTACATTACTTATGATTAGGGTTAACGAAATTCCCTACGTCGACACCGTAGCGGTTTTCTGTTGCTCTAGTGAAAACCATCCCTTATATCCAAGAAGTATTGTTTATTTGCCTAAGCATGTCAGCGTGGCGACAGTCTTATCGAATGTCTCCATCACGAAATAAGAAAAAAAATGTCCCGGTCCGCGTCGGCGTCCTTTTAAGCTTATTCCGGCAGGTCCTTTTCGCTTCCTTCCTCCGTCATTTCACCCATATCGGACGTACAGACCGCTCCAGAGGTTTTACCAAAGTTCTTTTTCGCCCGTACATGGACGCGTTATTTATGTATTTTAAAATGAGAGTCAGCCGAGCGTGTAGGCCTCTAAAGATACTACGCTATACGCAAATCCCTCCAAGGTTAACAACCCACGAAAAAACCAAGGGCCCGAGAAAGACATTTTTATTCCTTATTTATATTAAAATTAAATTTCGAACGACTTGGCGGACTGTCAATTTAGTACCGTTAGCTTTCGATTCGTTTTTACACACAATCCCCAACGGATGCGTGTACTGGGCCCACGTACAGTGTAGTCGATGCCGCCGCCGTCTTCCACGTCACTCTCCAAGAATTAAGCCAGGGGTATCTCAATCGAAAGGAAATATCATGAACTCGGTAGCCGGTTATGAATTTTGGAGATCGGAGGCCCACCACCTTGTCAATTGCCCATTTTAGTGCTATTGGGCGATATTTGACTTTAAATCTACATACTTTCTTTAACTGACAAAGTTCAGAAAAGCGTAGTACTAATTCAAAATATAAATTTCAACTTAGTTTTCGGTGGCATTAAGAAATTTTAAGTTTAAGTGAGATTTCTGGCTAATTCGCGGGACCCTACAACCCGCGTTTGCACTATTGTCATAGTTGAATTTCGAACCAATTGATACAGACGTCATATAACTCGTTCGCGTAGCTTATTTGCAAAACCAGGTAACTCGAAAAATTCGGTTTAAAAATTTATTTAAATTAACGTGTTCGTGTTTCCTTACCTTATTTCCAAAACCAGGTAACTCAATGAAATTAAATGGAGGACGAACCGAATTTTTCCAAGTGTTCGAGTTTCGCTACCTCTCTTTTGAAAACAGGAAGTTAATGTACAAGATAATTGAAAATTTCTTTTAAATAAATTTAATACATCCGGAGGGGGACTGGGGAGGGAGGGGGAGATTGTGCGTCTTTAAATGTCCGTGACATCTTGTTTTTTCCCCCTCTAAATATAAAAGCTGGTTGTATAAGCACACCGAGCTACACTGGAGCAATTTAGTGTCGCAACTAGAGCAGTTCACCCCTTGACCTTGAATAAAATTATTCCCCAAGTTTTAGCGTTAAGTCTTAACATTCACTTCAATCTTAACTAATTACAGATAGGCCTCAAAATACTTCTAGCTGAGGCTTCAAAGTATTTTAAAATGGACCTTGATTTTCAAAATGTCTCTGACTATAATGAACAATTTATTTTAATGAACAATAAAAAAATTAAAGAAATGTACTCGTATTTGTTTCTTAAAGGGCCACAATGACGTCTGAAATTTGCTAGCTACAAGTGCTTGTTAAACCTGGTGTCAGATAAGTGGAGTTCGTTGATCCATAACTCTTAGTGCTTTATTAGGCGATATTAAAATTATCAGACAAGCTTAGCTAAGCTAAAACGCAAGGCACCCCCACAGGCCTAAGTTATCACGCGACTTTTGATGCCCTTAGAAGTAACGTGGCCTTCTTATTTCAACGGGAAAGGCTACCTTCGACTATGCTTCCATTAGCCCTCCCACAAAACAGCTTATGAATTCATCCATAGCCTTTAGCTTAACTATTTAATGGTCCCATTTTGACCAGTTGGGAAAGCTTTTCGCCAATTCCCTAGCCTATAAACGCACAGATCCCACCAGCACTAAGCTCGTGTTAACCACGTTTACACGGGTTCTTGAGGCTCCCATCGAAGACTAAAGTACGCCTTTCCTAAGATATGTCACCGTATGTATGTCCCCTGTTCAAACATGTCCAAGACTATATTTACACGATTTCCACCTTCTACGAGATATGTCATGTATGTAGCCTGTTCAAACATGTCCACAGATTATTGTAACAGAAGTGCCAGAATTTAGCAACGGTTGCAGACAAAGTTATTCCATAGGTTACACCAAGGACTGGTTTATTATTAAATTCATTAACTTTATATCTAGTAGTTTAACTTTCAAGCCTTAGTAGAGATATTATTTCACTGTTATACTGATCTAAGCTTTAATATTCATCAGAGACACCGGAATGTTTTAGTGGATGGTTAAAAGCTGTTCCGAAGTAACTTAATGTTCGAGGCACCCTCATTTAATCGAATAATCCCTTCTTTCAACACATTTTTCAGATTTACTGCCAAGCTAAATTTACAGCGCTGTCAGGGCTATACACACCCTTTTAGAAGTTTCAAATTATAATGCTTTAATAGCAGTGCCAAGCTAGATTGGTAATAACTTCGGGCTTAACTTAAATGTTCAATAATTTCCGTTAATATGTCTGGAGACTTTACTTTTCCACTTATTATATACTGCAAATCGATTTTTGTGAGACTTCAAAGCAATGATGGGAATTGTGAACCGATCGCTCGCGCCCACGTTTTTGATAGGCAAAATCCACCTCTTTGCGCTCTTTCCAGAGCGGCAAAAGATGCGAACCGGGCCCCCTATTTACGCTCTTTCCAGAGCGGCAAAAGATGCGAACCGGGCCCCCTATTTACGCTCTTTCCAGAGCGGCAAAAGATGCGAACCGGGCCCCCTCTATACGCTCTTTCCAGAGCGGCAAAAGATTCGAACCGGGCCCCCTCTATACGCTCTTTCCAGAGCGGCAAAAGATTCGAACCGGGCCCCCTCTATACGCTCTTTCCAGAGCGGCAAAATTTTAGTTTTCCGTACTTTAAAAATAAAACTTTCCGCTCAATGATAAAAGCGCTCAAAATGAGAGGAAGGCGCCCATCACTATTTCAAAGAGATATTTAGAGACTATTAGATACAGTTTTATCTCGTTTTTAAAAAGGCTACAACCAAGTAAATTTTTAAACGTTCTCGGAATAATTCTCAAAGCCAAATTAGGTTTAAAGAATTTAAACTTTTCAAGGCCTACCACGGTTAATGAATTGAATGAGACACCCCAGGCCAAAATACCGGAGTAAAAAAATACCTAAAAATGTGAAATAGGCCGGTACAACGAAGATAGACTACGAGAGTGACTTCGTATAAGTTCATGAAGATATATTATATTAAAGGAAGACGCAAAAAAATCTTGTTTTATCGTTCGGCAAAACCTGACAAACCGGGACTGATTTTGAGCATCAACTTTTGCAATGACCCCGAGCTAAAGGATCTTTCGTTTCACCCTCATTGAGACGCTCACTACGTCTACATTCTTTCGCGCCTATTTCGGAATTACAACAATTTAGTTAACTACACTATTAGTGTCTACTATTATACTCAGTTGAGGGTTAAGAAAGCCCAAATATCTAGTACATTTGGCGGAAAGATACTAGCACGAAATTCCGGTAAAGGGGCTTTTCACAAATTATGTAACGCAGAAAACCACTTTTTTGACTCCCCCCCCCCCACGTAACAATTCGTAACGCTTGCCAAAACCCCCCTCCCCCCCTACCACGTTACGTAATTTGTGAACAGCCCCAAATCGGCGGCGGGAATTACGAAATTCGGCTATTTTCTGTTGAATTTCTAAGGATACGTTACTACGCGTGTTATATTAATCCATTTTAGAAATGTCAATTGCGTAAATTTCAAAGTGATTAATAAATATTTAAATTTAATATTTAAATAATTTGAATTGGGTTATGATTTTAAATCAATTTGTGGTACCTAGCATATTAATACTTATAATAAGTTAAAAATAAAACGTAGGCCCTACATTTTTATTTTTAAACTTCATCATAGCGTAATTTTAGTATTATGCTCCTAAGCAATCATCAAATCCTTTATGTACCCGTTCTATAATTACCCTGGACTCTCCAAATGGACTTTTTAGGTATCATAGGAATGCTTCACTTGTAGTACTAAGAATTAAATTACAATTGCTATTAATTCTTATCTATGTTAATTAAGAAATTATCACTTTGAAATTTAACGTAATAGTATCGTCATTTAGAATAGTTTCTTTATTAGTTCAGTTTTGCTAAATTTTAGGAAATAAACTAATAAATGAACGCTACTAGACTAAATTTCTATTTGTCCCCGTGTGTAAATTTACTAGCCAAAATCGAGCAAAACTGAACTAATACGCTACTATTACTACTAAATCAATTTTGTCCAAGTGTGCCACTGTATTAGCAAAAAATAAGTAACAGAAGTAAAACTAATAAACGAACGGTTAGAATATCAAAGATTATAAATAACTACGCAAACACTAAAAATAAACACTAATTAAATAACCGAAATCCATTAACAAAATTTTAATTTAAATAAATCTAAATATTTTTCTAATAAATGAAACCTACATACGCAGACCACGATTTTATCCTGTAATAGATTGGTTTCGACCGGAAAATTCTAAAACTAGTAATAACCATAAAACCGCCGCCTAAAACTAGAAATAGCCATAAAACCCCCGCCTAAAACTAGAAATAGCCATAAACCCCCGCCTAAAACTAGAAATAGCCATAAACCCCCGCCTAAAACTAGAAATAGATCCAAATTGATCATACAAAACCTAATAAAAACTTCACTAAAAATAACTATCATTTGATATTCGCAATAGTCCCAAATAGTTCCAAAAAATCGTGTTTACAGAAAAATATTTCTAAGTACTAGTAAGCTATTAAGTAATTAAAAATGAAAATCACGTAGTTAAGGTATAATGTCTGCTATTAGTTTAGTTTTTCAAAAGGCCCCCTGATATGTAAAATTCCCATATTTCGATACGTTACCCCACCAATTAAAGCCCACGTACATTTAAACCGAGACGTTAACGCCTTAATTCTTTGAAAAATACCCACTCAACCCTTTTTCTAAACCTTAGAAGAAATTCGGACAAGGTTAAAGAACCTAAAAATCTAGAGACTTATGTTCCAACAACGGCCTCACCCTTAAAAATAAATAATTGCTTTCCAAACGACAGAACTAAGCTTAGTCAAGTTTGTCAGATTTCTAGCGAGAATCATTATTCCAAAAGCAGAGACTACGTAAGAAAAGCCAAGAACTTATTAACTTGCTGCACTACGGACTAACGTTCTTATCAACTAGACCAGATTTCTCTATTAACAAAATTTCTGAAATAAAATAAATCTTACCTTCGGGGCAGTGGAAGGTTACAGTCTCCTGAAATAAATAAAAAAAATATTAGTTTCCAAAATTACAAAATGTCTACTATGTTACTAATAGTTCTTATAAAATTACTAAGTTCCATATTTAGGGTTTTCTCCCTTTAATGAAATCTCGGTTTTCGTCATTTTGAGGGAATATTTTCATAAAAAGCCAAGCAGGCACTTAATATTTCATATCACTTTTCAATATTTTTTCCTTTATAAATAAAATAATTCGCAGAGATAAACTAAATACTATAATTAAATTTAGAGAATGTACAGACAATTACTATTTTTAATAATATTCTTCTTAATAAATTGACAAATAAAACTAAACTCAATGCATTTTGGGTTGCTTTCGAAGCTTATATTTCTTTGTATATATTATATGAAAATTAAATATTCAGATATCATTTCCTACCACGGATCTCTCGTAAATAAGAAATGAACACGAATTTTGATGGCCCTAAATAGACTACTGTTAAAACGAATTTTTAAAAACGACGGAAAATATTATTTACTCTTATCTTAAAAGGCAATTCCGATATTATTCGAAATTTTAATATTTCACTGATAATGAAAAAGTTCCTCTTGGATCCGACGCGAGGGAAACGGCAAAGCAGGTTTCAATCCTTTCAAAATCCTTAACTTTGACCAGATTTATTATAAATTAAATGTTTAAAACTTTATAAACACTGTAGGATGCAGGGTTGTCCGATTTAAACCAAGGTTTAAACTAAGCAAAGTTTAAAATAAAAACCACTATGATTTACTCTGAATTATTCATACATTTTCTTGCCAAAACACTACGAAACTAAGACTAAAACGTCTT
Organism: Leiobunum rupestre; assembly: GCF_980474605.1. Taxonomy (NCBI): domain Eukaryota; kingdom Metazoa; phylum Arthropoda; class Arachnida; order Opiliones; family Sclerosomatidae; genus Leiobunum; species Leiobunum rupestre. Next base: position 29,757,165 of record NC_143392.1, on the reverse strand, counting down.
CTTGGCCAAAATATTTGTACATAATCGAAACAAAAAGGTTAAAACATCGTTTCTGGCTAGACTTCGGTATCTTGCGTGTTTGTTTTAAACTCTTTTACAAATAGGTTAAATAGAGCCAAAGAAGTGTAAGCCCTTTAAGTATAGTCATAGAATATAAAAGATAATTTTTTTAATCTAGGCATAAAATTTTTGTACTTTAATTTTATATTTACTAAAATTTAATTTGCGTAAATGAAGTAAAAAGAAGCGTAAAAAATTGTCTTAAGTAATATAAACCAGTGTTTAAAAAAACCTGGTTTAAACAAAAAAAAAAACGGTTTTGGTTCTTTTCCAACATTATGAATAATGGTTTTTCAAAAGTCAACATGAAGTTAGCCAACTCAAATCAATTAGCTATTCTCTAGGGTAAGACATCAACTTTAAATTTTTCGATAGATCTTAAAATCGATTTAATAAATTTTCAATATTTTTTTATAGGTTTTGGAATTTGGCCGCTCTGTTCATGGATTTAATTTTAAGGACTTTTAGATTTTTCGATCGATTCTTTAATTTATAGAATTTTTAATATTTTTAGGTATGTAAGATTTTTGTACTATTACATTTATATGATGTGGATTTTTTCGCTCATTTTCACACGAATTTTCCGGATTTCGGCGAATTTGGTACCAAAAAATTTCCGTATTTCGCGAATTTTAGTTAAATTTGGGAATTTATAAGTTTTTGTTAAGAATGGGTATTGAATTTTCCTTTGGGACCCGGGCCCGCTTAGAGGGGTCCTGTTGGAGCGACCATCATAGCAGCTATTATAATTAAAAATCAAATATAAAAAATATTATATTGAATTTAACATATTTATACTTAGGAAAACTGAAAACTTCACCAGGGAGCGCTTCAATCGCATCGGATTTTGATATTTTTAAGGGGAAGGAGCTAATTATTCCTTTAGTATGAGTGGGATTGGGAACCATACAAGGTGACCAGGGAAATTAATCGGAAAATTTATAGGCAAAATAAAGGAAAATATAACACCATGGGCAAAATGAAAAGAAAATATTAAAAAATGTGCAAATGAAGTAAAATATAGGTGGGTACACGACGACGAAATGTTTTTAGGTTATACTACACTGAAAAACCACATATATTACTCTGAAACATTATAACAACTCTAGAATACTATTTTATCGTTGCTTGGTGGAAATTAAACTAGTGAAACTATAGGAAAATATGGGAAATAAGGTAGATATTAAAGGATTTTCTTCAATATATATTTATAGGCCTAAATTCAACTGCAATATAAAATTTACGACATCCGATTTAGGAATATCCAAGAAGTTCTTAAAATCTATTCCAAAAAAAATCGGCACACATGTACACCGTCCATATATGTTTATCTGAATAGGCAAACCGAGACGAAAAAGGAAATGACCTTTTCTTGGGAACGACCAATAAAGAAAAACTTGTGCGTCAGAAAATCCGCCGATTTAACCCAAAAAAAGAGGGACCCAAAACGGCGTTAGCAAGAGTGCTTCGTATTCTGGAATAAAAAGTAGCACGTTGAAAAAATATTTTTTTTCTACTTTTCACACTTATCCATTTGCAAGGAGACAAGGAAAAATTGAAACAAATTCTAATATTTCACTTTGGGGATATAGATGACATTTCCGATAACGGGGAGTATACTCCGCTGAGAGTAACCATCTTTCCGCCATTATTGGGGACAGGGTCAATTCAGGGAAGTTACGACTGCCCCTTGGGGAAATGAGATCAATTTTCGAAACTAGGATAATTTTCAATAAGCGATGATGGTACGTACTCTAATTTAACGACAGTAAATTTTTTTCATAATGATCGTTAAATAGACCAAGGCTTATCAGCGAACTTAAATAGCATAATTTGTTGATCTTGATCTCTAAAATAGGTACACAGCTAGGTTTAAATGAATTGAACCTAAGTTTTACTTAAAATATATCAGAAGTAAATGAAATGAAGTTGTCAGACTGCTATACTCCCCATGTTGGAGGCGTTTTCCTTTATTAAGTTACATTTTGACCTACAATTGGAAATTTTGCGCGGTCCTAGGCCGAAAAAAAAGGTTTTGTTTTTATGAAACCATTTTTTATACATAGAAATAGCTATACCCACAATTCCCAAGTGCAATTTATATCGTCAAAAGACGGGGGTGGAAATTAGCTTTTTATTTGACTCTTATTTTCATAAGTAAAACGCCCTCCGATTCTGGGCGCTATTTCGATAACTTCGGTTCTTTTACTTCTGAATATATCGATAAATATTTATCACATTCAGATCAGTTTCTTCGATAAATATATTATTTCAAAGAGTTTTTCCAATTTTAACAGATTTCATGAATTTTTTTAACACTTTTCCCGTGACAAATATAATATAATATAATAATGTTAATATAAACTAGAATTTTAATTACATTTAGTATTGTTAATAATTTGGTTCTAATTTGTGATTCCTACGGAGACCATATTTTTGAACATTTTCATAAATAGATTGAAATATCAGAATCGATTAAAAATTATTTAAAAAATCATTTGTACGATTTGAAAAGCAAAATCTTTGTACCAAGTTTTCGGTTTAACGTGGAATTATTTCAATTTAATTTTTACTGTTTCACACGGAAATGGACCTCGAGTTATTGTTACCATGCGAAAATAACGCGCGTGGAATTCTAAGAGTTTTCAAAATCCTTTTCACAAACTTCCGATTACCTTCCTATAGACTTGACGCGTTTTTCGTCACGAAGTTGAAAGTGACGTAATTTACGTCATATCCCTTGAACAAAGGTTTCATTAGAGAAAATGCTTTCGTGGAGTACTTATAAGTGATTAAGTTAAAGTATAATCTGACTGTTCTAAAGAGTTAAATTGCTCGGACTCAGACCTGGAAGAACCAAGTTTTTGGTTCGCATTGAACTCGTTTCATTCGCTTATTTTATATATTTAATGTTTAATGTAAATTAAACTAAAATTATCCCCCCCCCCACCGTTCTTTAGACTACTTAAATTTTTTAAATATTTTGTAGGCTTATAGCTTTCAAACTCGTAGTCAGTAAAGCTTGGCGTTTAGTGCTTCTCCGTAACGTCCCCATCCCGCCTTTAACAAGCCTTTACTTCCCAACGGAAACCGCGATAAATTTGGTAAGGAAAAATCATTACTTGGAGGCCACCTAGCTGCACCTAAACAAAAATCCCATTCTTCAAAATGTACTTATACATAATGTATCAGGCAAACAATAGTTTAAAATGTCTAGGGATATTCACAAAATCTGAAAACGGGAAGGAAATCGACAAACAAGTTTTATAGTCTCGGTAAAAATTCCCAAAATTCCGACGTAGTACCAGTACCTTCCAACGCAAGCAAGACCTTAATAGATAACCTGACCCACGGCCGCATCAGCAACCTCCACGGGAAATTCCAAATAAAATGCGTAATCGAAGTTCAAAACCAGTCAGTCGCCCTCCCAAAAGCTCTAGCTCATGGCGAAATTTTACAGAATTTCCTCATTACGAGCGGACTTAAAATACGAAATAGACAAATCGTGCAGGTCTAAATAAGCCAGTGTTGCCGTTTTAATTTTAAATTTAAATTCGTATGGGCGATGGGTCTAAGCAAGCCCGGTTTTCAAGTGAACCCCACCCCCTGGATACATTTACAGGCGGCACACAATATTTTAGGAATAAAATTCCCTTACCTTATAGAAAATTGTTTAGTTTGTATTTTACTTAATTAACGGAGTTAATTTAGACCTATATTTTAGTATACAGATTATGTTTTAACTAAGATTTTACTGCGACGTTAACGAAACATTTTTAGGTCTTTTTCAGAAAATGCGGAAGATAATTTATTATCTGACTTTTTATACAAATTCCTGAATTCTTGAAATTCTTAGACAAATTCCTAAATTCCTTACTTTTTATAGATAAATTACCTTGACTTAAATTAAATTTCCCCTTTTTTATAAAAAATCCTACATTCCCTCGCCTTCTTAGGCTTATTTTTAATTCCCCGACTTTTCCCATGTTTTCACTAGATCTGTGGCAACCTCGATTTAGCTAATGAATTGTAGCTTATAAGCAAACCAAACTTTCGCAATTTGTACCAAAATCCTTGAAAGTAAAATTAACAAAGCCGGTTAATATTTAGATTTTGTGATTAACACAAAAATTCCCCCCGTAAAATTTTTTAAAATGAAATCTTACCTGCGATGATAATCCGACTAGGCACAAGAGAAAGAACCCGAAGGTATGAATTAAAGCCACCATAATTGAACTATTTTGAGTCCTACACGGACAAACGCGCTTGGCCAGCAACATTGTCGAAATCCCAGAATCGAACACGATCTTATCCTTTGGCAAATCGGCGCGAAAACACAGACAGAAGACGCGCGAATATACACCAAAAATCACCTAAAAGTCACCGCATAATTCCTAGTTTGATGATCGTAAACAATAACGCGTCAAGAATGAATAGAACAATCCGGATTGAAACAGTGAAATATCTTAAGCCTAGGCTTAAGAAACGCGGCGTCGGTCGCTGGTAACGCCGGTGCCAAGCGATCCACGAATACGTTGAACTACTCGAAGAGGCGAATCTTGTCAAACTCTACGTGGGCCAACTCAGAAAACCTGTCTTTCAACTTTTTGGGGAAAAGTTATCTACGCTAAGCTACCGAGGGTTCCTTCGTACCTTGCTACCAAAAAATCTACAAACCCCCCCTCTTCGTAGTTTTCCAAAGCAGGGGTGAAAGAATACGCGAAAACGAAAGAAACGGGGAGGGATGGAACCAGTTCCGGTTATTTCTTTATAAAAAGGTGTGTGTAAAAATTCATAGGGTAGTCAAACCGGTGAGGGGTGGAATTTTGAGACGTTACTCACACACGAGGAGGGGGGCCAAAATATCGTAGCGTCAGGGGGGGTCTTTTGGATTCTAGGTGTAACGTGCGACCCCCCATTAACAGGTGACTTCTTAGGGTTATACCTGACATTTCTGGCGAAGCCACGGGTAGGTTCAGTTAATATCTATAAATCTATTTAGAAGCCAGTTACGTACTTTCGTCTGGTATTTTTCCCCTCTAAAAAATTGCGTATTTTTTCACATACGATTATAAACGAAACTATGCCAGATATTGGATTTTTAACCCCGGTTCCAAAAACGATTGCACTTTACAATACGGAAAATTATATATATTTTTTTTAGGTTAGACCAGAAGTATATAAGATATTTACAAGCTAAGTATCCATATGGAACATGTACACTCGCATGTACATTCGTAATCTCAAGACAGTTTTCCCGGATTTGTACACCTAACGATGTAAAATATAAAAATTAAATCATAGGGATATTTCATTATTTACAAACCATATAGTTTTAGTTTAGTAATTTGTATTTTTAGTCCAAAAATCATTTTGACAAGTAGAATAACATAAGTATTTAGTAGTATAGGAATAAGGATACTTCTGTCTGGGAGATATTTTATTTTATTCTCGTTAGACATAGCTCATTGGCTTGGAATTTGATACAAGAATTATTTATGTTAGGGTTATAGGTAGCGGTCTTATGACGCCATTATTTATACAGTAGAAGGCTAATTCTACCCCCTTTCTACCCATTACGTCCTGCCTTTGAATCATGTCCGCCATCGCAACCTTCGTATAGATATTTAAATATAAGCAAATGGTGATACGGGTACCCTGATACGAAAACAAACGTTAATTCTGACCTGTATAATAGAATGTGGTATGTCGATTCGCAGAGATCAAATTTCAATATAATTATTTATACATGCCGTTTTCTCTAATTGGTTTCTATGGTTACCGGGGCTTGAACGTCAATAGGTCGATTCCGATTGTTAGTGGGTGGAATTGCCTTCCCATATCTTAATAATAACCCAACGTCAAACCTCCTTTTCATTTTTCTGCCACCAGGTTTAACCAAAGTTAGGTGTGATTGGCGTTAGTTACGTGAAAAACAAGTCGGGCCGAATTTTATCAGATGATTTTTCTATTTAGTTTAATGTCATTTCAAAAATGTGGATACCCGTTTTTGCGGTCACAGTTCAAAATAACTACTTTCAGAAACGCAGCGTGTGTAGGTCTGTGCGATTAATGGTTTTAGGCAATCGAGTCAGTTATCGATAATCAAATTTCTTTCATCGAGTATTCGAGTCGAGTAATATTGAAGTCGAGTCGAGTAATCGAGTTCTTGATTAAGGGGAAACTTTTTCTTATCCGAGTCGAGTAACTAAAAAGAACCTCGAGTAATGTTTTTAACGAGTCGGGTTATCGAGTATTTGATTAGGAGCTGGTTTTATTCAAGTTATTATGAAATTAAATTTAAAATGAGTATAAAGTATCTTTCAATACTGAAAAATTCCTTTAATTTAAATGCACCAAAGTTTCCACAACTTGGTAGGTACCGTTTATTGCCCCCAAAAAGTGGTAAAAACCCTCTTTGAACTTAGAAGCAACGAAGATAGAAAAAAAAATACTCGACGATCTTGAATTTTAAAATTTTGTTCCATGGTTCTATTTCAATTTGTTGTAATGATTTATAATAAAAAGTACTACTACTTCATGGAATTTAAAAAATGATTTTATTAAAATAAAATGATTGGGAGCTTTCGGACCGTAGTCCTTCGTCAGCCGCTACAATATTTTGATTAATATGATTATGTTAAAACGAATCATTTTATTTTAATAAAATCATTTTTTAAATTCCATGAAGTAGCAGTACTTTTTATTATAAATCATTACAACAAATACTCGACGAGTTTAGAGAGCAGCTCATTCAAGTAATCGGGTACCCGAATATGCAATTTTTTGGTACTCGGTAATCGACGAATATTCTCCAATTACTTATTCGAGTACTTAAAGACCGAGTACTTGATGATGTTCGAGTACTCGCACAGCCCTAAGCGTGTGTCATTATTTCGTCGAATTTTTCAATATGAAAGCGTGTTAATTTTCACTAAGCCTTGGCCGTAAGCAAAAATTAGCTACGACGAAGATTTCTCGCCATCGTTACTTGGAAGCTATAGACAGCGCCAAGTTCGTTCGCGGCGAAGGAATGAACTACGTAATTAGACAGATAATGTCTTTTGACGTACGGTAGGATATTATTCACAAAATATGGGAAAGGAATTATCCCCCGCTGATTTAGATAATCGAATTGGTATATTCAATCAAAAGTAATTTGTGTCTTAAGCCATTTCTAAAGCGTCATCGGCTAAGTGGGTGTTCGTCAATTTTAAGCCCTTTTAGCAAGCAAAGTCGAGTTCACACGGACGGAATTTCATCATTCTTTCTCGTGCCTCCAACAGCATTGGTCAGTCATTCGAGTAAACATAGCCATTGCGAATCAAACTTTCTATTCTTCTACCGAATAGGTTACCAAGGCGACCGACAAAAGGATAACTGAATTTTCTTTCCAAAGTATATTAAAGCTTTATCCAAGGTTATAACTATCGATTTCCATTCTGAATTTTCACATTATATTCCCAGAATAAAACCTCCGGCGAGATCTTTACCTCCGAGACACACCACTTAGCAGCGCCAGAAATGTTAAAAGCCATAGCCGGGAGCGGACAATATTTGAACCACAAGTTATATAGACTTTTGTGGGAGTAGTATGTGACGGTATTTTGGAAAGATTATCCGGCAATCCTACAGCCACCCTACACTTCTTTATTACTTTCCAGTTGTTGAGGCATTAGCTTGATTTCTAGTATATATTTAATGAAGCCTACATTACCATAAAAAGATATTATAAGTAGAATTTCAATATTTAATTATTCTACTACGGTTTATTTAAAATTAATTCTTAGCAGAATAATTAATAAATTAGTGCAAAATTAAAATTATAGTTTATTATGAATGGAGAGCTTAAGCCATGCCTCGAAAACGGGTAGGGTGAACTTGTAAGAGTGTAACTTGCAGGGTTGGAAAAAAGCCGGCTATTTTTGAAAAAAATCCAGACCAGTGGTTTTAATTGGCTATAACCGGTTTTATTCGGTTATAACCGGCTAAAATATAAACAGTACCTTTTAATTATGTAAGCAGAAATTGTCTGCAGTTATTGTCGTAAATAAGAAACTAAACAAATAAAGCGAAATAACTATATAAAATAACTGAATTCTTTTGATTTCGTCGGGAAATTCCCCTTAGTTTTTGTGTATGACGCACCGACAGAAGCGAGGCAGCGAACTTTGGAACTTTAAACCTACCGAAAAACTGGTAAAAGTAAACCGGTTTCTAAATATGAAACAAAAAATAAACTAAATTTCTAAATAAAAACTATTAATTTACTAAAATATTCATATTGTAATTTTTTTATTAAAAAAGCCACAAAAATCTGGATATTTCCAAGTGGCTAAAACCGGATTTAACCAGGTGGCTATAACCGGTATGGCTGGTTCTATGCCAACCCTGGTAACTTGTAACTTGTAGGGACTAGGGAGAACTTGTAAGAGTGTAACTTGTAACTTATAGGGAAACTTACAAGTTATCCATACAAGTTACACTCGTGACTCTTACAAGTTCACCCTACAAGTTACAATTTACACTCTTACAAGTTCACCCTACAAGTTACAATTTACACTCTTACAAGTTCTCCCTACAAGTTACAATTTACACTCTTACAAGATCTCCCTACACTTTACAATTTACACTCTTACAAGTTCGTCATACCAGTTACAATTTAGACTCTTACAAGTTATCCCTACACGTTACAAGTTACACTCTTACAAGTTCTCCCTACAAGTTACAATTTACACTCTTACAAGATCTTCCTATAAGTTACAATCTACACTCTTACAAGTTCCCCCTCCAAGTTACAATCTACACTCTTACCAGTTATCCCTACAAGTTACAATTTACACCCTTACAAGTTCTCCCTACTCGTTACAATTTACACCCTTACCATTTCTCCCTACACTTTACAATTTACACTCTTACAAATTCTCCATACACTTTACAATTTACACTCCTACAAGTCCTCGTCGGTGTGGCATAACACATTTATTACCTAATTGATGGTAAATGGTATATATTTTACCAAGATGCCTAACTAAAAACAACATGGAAACCGTGGTGCCGGTTGTTGTTTTTTTTTCAAATGTCAGCGAGCAAACAAGTCTGTTTTAATCAGTCAACTATCAGAAGAGAGATCGGAATTTTACTGTGCCATTAAAATATTCTTTATTTTGCTTTCGTCAACGGGAAATCGTATAGGTGTCTTTTGATGTTTTTGACGTTACAAAAAAGACAATGGCATTGTTGAATTTTACAGATTATAATCGTCGCGGCGAAGAGCATTCTCTGCCGCTAAACTGTCACGTCTAATTCAAAAGCCATTCATTCGTGAAGATATAGTAAATTCGCGAAGCACAATGGTAACCTTGAGCTAAATACCCAGATCCTCCACACTCAAATAAGCGCCCATTAGACAGTAAACTCATTTACGGGCCCTATAGCGAATACGTTTTATTTTAATAATATAGAGAGGTTACGAACGCCTACTAAACGACCGTCTAGAATATCAACCTTAATCTACGCATTTGCTAAGCCTAACGACTTCTACTTTGTACGAGTGTTAGGCTTACCTAATGCCTCGATGGAAGCCTAATATCCTCGACGTATTCCATCCCGTCTCTAAATTGGTTCAACGAAAGCAGTTGAAAGAAAAACATCTCATTAACGATTTCGTGCACGAAGAAATTTAACCCGTTTACGATTATGAGTACAATGTATAGTTTTCTCAATCGGGAGGAAAATTAAATTTTAATAGCGAAGGGGGAGGGGGGGGGGAGATCAGGTCCTAAAAATATAGGGCTAACTCGATCAGCATCGAATTTTCAATTTCGAAGAAAACCCAATTATTATAATTGAATGAAGAATTTTCTGGGAAAATTTGATTTTAATAGAAAGGAAATTTGATATCTTTCACCAACCTTATAAACATTCTTATTTTTAAATTTTTTTTTATTTAAATGCTATAAATATAAATTTATCAAGGGGTCGGACATTTACCAAAATCCCGTACACTGTCTAAAATCGCAAAATCTTTCAACTCTCTCTATGGTAAATTAACATTGAAATCCCAAAATCACTTCAAAAAGTAATGATAAAATCGCCAAAATCTATACGAAATCCCGTACAAAATAATGCCAATTGTCCGACCCCTCGAAATTTATTATTATGTTTAGAATCGTGCAGTTTCTTACTTGCCTCTGTTTAGAGACAATTTAGTTGAGCATTACCACGAATATATTTATTTATATTTAGATACAGGGTGTTTCAAACGGTGATGCAAAAATTTTAAGAAGTTGTAGGGGGTGAGTTGAGAAGTATGCCGGTTTTTTCCCATTTTCCTACGATGAGTGGAAAGAGCGCCAGAGAGCTTCAAAGTGTGGCCTACTAGCCCTTAGAAGAATGCTGCAACAAGCGCAAAACCAAGCAGCAGGAACTTTATATACGGTCTAAGTGTACTTTTTTACGCTGGTTACCTCGATTTGTTTACAAAGTCCTTTTTTACCTATCACACGAACCTAAACCTTAATGTTCGCGTTTCCCTGCTGCTTGGTTTCGCGTTGGTTGCAGCCTACTTCCAGGGGCTAGTAGGCCACACTTTGAAGCTCTCTGGCGCTCATTTCACTCATCGTAGGAAAATGGGAAAAAAGCAGGCATTGTAACATTTTTCTTCAACTGTAGGAAAACCATAGCCTACAATTACGAAATGATATCCCGGGCGGTGTAATCGTCGGCCATTTTCGGTATGGAGATACAGGCCGGAAGGCAGGCAAGGCTGCCAGATTTAGATAGACTGAAAACGGCCAACTCTCTCAAATGTTTTCGTTTTCAAAACGAAAATTTTGCGGCGTAGCTATCGACTAAGACTAATGGTGAACAGGGGTGACCCCTTCGCGCCGGATGCTCGTGACGAACGATATGGTGTTCTTGGAAAACCCAGGCATATCGGACACACACCTTTTATGGCACTCACAAATGAATGAAGGGCTGAGAGCGGGGCTAGGCGCGGAATTCTCGGAAACCCGAACGAGAAAATATAATAATAATTAATACTGTAAAACATTTTAGCAATAACTTGGCAATCCTTATTTTCTTGGAGGTAATGTCAAACAGTGAAAGAATAACTAACAAGGAGACGACTCGAGGTGTTACACCCCGATTTCGTTCAAACTCGGGGGATTGGTAGACCTTCATGTAACTTGAAAAATCCTAAAGGGATTTTATTCAATGGGCAACGGTTTTGCCCTGGCAACGAAAAATGTTTTTGACCACATAAAATGGAAATTTTTCCTATTTAAGCCATATTGGTTCATTTTCACCCATTTGGTTAAAATTGATCAAAATGTGATCAATTTTGATTTTTTTCGTAAATTTTTAACAATGTTTTTATAATTTTGGTATTTTAAACTTTTTTCAATTTTTTAAAACGTTTGAAGGGTTCGACTTTTCATCAATAGATATTTTAAGAAGGAGATAAATGAAAGCGGCTACCGCCAATTCCGAAGTGAAAGATAAGAGAAGGGCGCAAAAGGTAGAGCGACCCCCAGGCCTACGGGAGTCACCTCTTCCTAGAATCGCCCCTTCTCGACAAAGCCGTCGAGAGAAGCGATCATAAATATAAGAGCAATTACTACACCCAGCGACCAGCGCGAGCTTAATGTGGGCCACACATTTAGAACCACTTTCCCAACTAAAACTAAATTGATTTTACAGAAAAAATAAACTACCAGAAGCAAATAATTATCTAGCAACTAGGAAGTTAACAATAGGGACTTGGCAGCATGACGTAGATAATACGTCACCCATGCTTTTTCCAATTGAAAAAGAAAAGGTATACCAGCATGGCGGCCATGGAAAAAGGTACGGCGTGACGTCATGCTGCCAAGTCCCTATTTAAAATTATGCAGCTGGATATGCTTAAAAACTGGCGTTACAGCATACTTCTCAACTCATCGCCCACAACTCCTTAAATTTTTGGCATAACCTTTTGAAACACCCTGTGTAATAGCTATGTTGAAACGACTTTTTACGGTGCTCTCTCCTAATCCACCTCACGCTCGAACAGTAAGCTCCTCCCCCTTTAGAAAATCAAATCAAACCGGTATCTCATTGCTTCCCAAAACGTGACGTCATCCGATGCGATTGAAGCGCACGCCGGTGACGTTTTTCGTTCCCCCTTTCGCGCCGGGGGAGAAATTGGATCCAAATACCTGCTTATTAACTCAAAATAATCATTCATAAATAAATACATTCTTGATAAGACAATGACTATAATACTATTTTTCCGCTTAAAGGGACTATTACATGTTTCCCGCTTAAAGGGACTATTACATTTTTTCCACTTAAAGGGACTATTACATGTTTTCCGCTTAAAGGGTCTATTACATTTTTTTTACACTTTAAGGGACTATTACATGTTTTCCACTTAAAGGGACTATTAAATTTTTTTCACTTAAAGGGACTATTAAATGTTTTCCACTTAAAGGGACTATTACATTTTTTCCACTTAAAGGGACTATTACGTTTTTTCCACGTAAGGGGCAATAGGATGTTTTGAATTTCGATGGTGGAGCTACATAATTACCTGTTTTTGGTAATCAGGAAGGTTGGCTGAAGCAGGAATCCATACCTCTACTTTGAATGCTTATCCTGCCGTATCGCGTGTGGTAAGATCACTGACGGCTTTGGCCCCGCCTACGTGAGAAAAACAATCCCCTCTGCGCGCTCCCCTCTCACGTTGTTGTTTGTAAAGTTAAAATAGTGACGTCAAAAAAACCGTCAGCCACATCGAGACGAAAATCTGCCGAGATAAGCATTCCAAGTAGAAGTATGGATTCCTGGCTGAAGTGACCGAAGGGAAGAAGCGAGCTGAAATTCGGTCCGAATTTTTCAAACGAATCTGTGAAACGAAACGAAGGCCAGCTAGACTAAATTTCTTTTAAACCTAGTGGCAGAAATTTGAAATATTAAACTATATACTTCCTTTAACTGTTCGAAGAAAATCTCCCTTTTATATTTTGTCCCAAAACAACAACCGACGGTATTCAGGGTTACGTTAAAAACAAAATAAAGGAAAAATGTGTTTTTGCTAATATCTATCCGTCATATTTTTCCCCATTCAGATGGAGTTTCCGATTTCGCGCTACGTTACGCTCGGGCAGCACTGTTTTGTAGTCTGGTTACCAAAGTACAATACACTCAACGGAGCGCGCCAAATCGAGTGATATTGAGGTGATAAAAATCATAAATTAAGTATGACATGGCTTTTTAATTAAGCACACCATTATTTCCTTCAGGAAAATTTGAAAATATTGAATCGATTTTCAGAACCAAAGCGCGAATATGAGCCTATAATTTTATATAACAGGTAAACACAGTGGTGTACGAACGTTTGAAATGTTGTAGGGGGTAGGCAAACTGAGGTTCTGGGGGGATTTTGCTCTGTAAATCGAATTAAAAGCCTAAAACACCTCATATTTAATATTGTTTCCCTTTTGGACAGTTTATTTTGACCATAAGTAACATAACAACGTAAACATGACACTGAAAGATTGCTAAAATTACTGCCGGGTTAGTTTGATGGCGATGAAAACGCATTTAAGTCTCAAATTCCAAAATAACTACCTTCGGAAATAACGAATAATGATAATGCCTATTCAATAATTCATCATAATTTTTCTAAAGTAAGATTTATTTTTACTTTTGAAATCGTTTCAATTTTTACTAAGCCTTGTCTGTTCAGTAAAATAAGGCTGGCGTCGACAATTTATCGGGCAAAGTTACTTGTCAGTTCCAAATTCTACTAACTACTAGCGGAGAGTCCTTAACCACGTTATGATTAACAGTCATTCCATTCAATAAATATGCGAAATTAGAGAGTAGAAAGTGTCATACATTATGTTTTGACCAGTGCCGTATTATCCATAAGGCTGACTATAGGCTGAAGCCCAGGGGCCCACTAAGAGCAGGGGCCAAGCATGGTACCATGCATCACGGGGATGCTGAGTGGTTGAGGGGCCCAAAGAAGCTCGAAGCCTAGGGGTCCTGCCATGGGTCAATACACCACTAGTTTTAACGCATTTAAGGGGGCTACTTGCACTAAAATACGTTTAATTTAGTAATCAACTAGGCTAATACCCAAATCTTCTGGCGACTTTTAATGTCGGTTTAAACCGCGTAGGAGGGTGGTGGCAAGCCCTTCATGCCACGCGAGATAACAACTCCCTACACTCACTATTACCCTAACCTCAACAAGTTTTTATGGAAAGGTGAAACCGAAGAACTCATTGCATACTCAACGCAGAAGGAGTGGTTTCGAGTTTTCAGTTTTAAACCAGTGCCATCAAGCTGGGATCGAACCTGGCTCCTCTTGCTGCGAGGCGAACGTGCAAACCACTCCGCCACCCGATCCTAACTTATTAGAGTTATTTTCAAATGAAAAAGAATTACTTATAATGTTTATTCCAACTAGCTGTGTAATAAGTAATTAGAGTGAAGATGAATGAGATGGCCTTAGTTCGATTCCCTAATGAATTCATTTATCTTCTTAGTAATTAATAAAAATGTTGGGCAATATCTTGTCGTCTTGTAATGATTCCGATTTTATAGATTTTGTAAGTTTCGTGGGAAAACCTTGAACGGAAAGTTTTCTAATCAACCGAAGATAAATAAAATATTATTTTTATTTATTGTTTATAAATTACAATTACGACGTGCGTGGAAATTAAATTCAGTTGCTATATTTTATTTATTATTATTATTATTATACCTGTATCCATCGGGGAATCGAACTACGGATTTATTGATAGTCATTAAAACATTTAAAACAAGTTGGCAAGCCAAAATATACCTCTCCTCGGTAGAATTGTCCCTAGTGGTATTAATTTCTCGAGATAACCCTTAAAGATATATCTCCGCAATTTAGAGTTATTTGTTAAAAATATTAACCCATTTCTATCCCGCCCGGTATAAAATTTTAATTATAATTAAAATAATTGAGACGAAACGACCAATTTTAATTTATTCAGAATATCATAAGTTAAGTAGTTACAACAGTAAGTTAGACGTACTATAACAATGCACAATTGAATTAAACCCTTTTACAGAACAAGTTTATCAGTTAAATATAATACGAAGCAAATTTTAATGAAAGAAATATCTACAGAGGCTTTTTGGAATTACTCGCTTACGAAATACTTGCCGCATCTTTAACGCTCATTTTATTTCAACACTCGCCCTTGATGAAGATACCGTAGATATCTGGTAGTGGACGACTCGTTCACTTCCTGTTGACGTTGTGACGCATACCACATGAAAAAGACCAATGCCGTCCAATTTCCAATATCATATAATGACTCGCACACCCAAGAAATCATTGACTGCGTTAGAAATCGTAGATATCCAAATATCCACACCAAATGTATTTACAAGAAGCAAAAACCTTACCATCAACAAAGCACAGAGAGCCACTTGACTAACCGCCAGCTTTTAAAGCAATTAACGTTAAATTATCTCCTTTGAATTAACAGAACTATATATAGGTCGTTAAGAAAGTGGACCACCCACAGGGTCTACCCTTTAACCCTCTAATCTCGGCTGACTGCGCTAAAACAAGATTTAACCTTTAAAAAATACCAGATTAGGCCTTCATAAATTCATTAATAAAAAAAGACTTTATTACCTATTATGCTTACGATGCATGTCTTAATTTCAGTGAATCTAAGCAGCTATCGGTGGTTCTGTGGTAGAGCGCTCGACTGCCAAGCCGAATGGTCTGGGTTCGAAACCTGGGTGGCGCATTTGTTTTTAATCAATAGAGAAACGCTAAATTAGAATTTCTTCGATGCAATAATTTCAATTTCAATTCTATTTCAATTAAACCAAAATTTCGTACTCTATTAAATACGCTTCCGATAAAGCTGAAGGTCTAATTTTCAATAAGGCGTAACAAGTGTCGGTGGTTCTGTGGTAGAACGTCCGCCTGTCAATCAGGAGGTCTCGGGTTCAAATCCCGCCCGATGCGATCGCAAATTGATACTAAGACGAATACCGTGTACAACTGGTGGAAACCCTGCCATTGGACGTTGAGAGGTAGCATTACACTCAGCACTCGGTCCGTCCCAAAGTCATTAAGAAGAAGTTGGAGAGAAAACGCCCATATAAACACAACAGACTCAACATGCACAACCATCAGAACACAAACACAACAAATTCAACACTCACAACCTACGCATAAACATTACAAAATCGTAAAACACCAAACCGTCACGACGGTGAGCGAAAAAACACCATCCAAACCAAACCGCAAATGCATCCGTTAACGCTCACCGTCACACGGTGGTTTTGCCAACCCTTTGAGAAACTGCGTACGCAGTGATTACACTTTGCACCGAAAATGCGAACGCGTTCGCAGTCCTGACAGACAGACACACCCACAGACCCACCCGCAGACCCACCCGCAGACCCACCCGCAGACCCACCCACAGACCCACCCACAGACCCACCCACAGACCCACCCACAGACCCACCCACAGACCCACCCACAGACCCACCCACAGACCCACCCACAGACCCACAGACAGACACGGTCGTTGTATAACCCCTCCTAGGGGACTTTGTCCCCTCGGAGAGGTAAAAATGTACAGATATACAGAGTGGGAAAACATGGAAATTTTAATTGGAATACTCCAATTTAACATAAAGGTCTGATTTTACAGGCCCTGGGTCAACCATTTGATTGAGCTTTGAAAACGGTTCTTAAAATCCATTTCTCTCCAGAATTCACTTTACCGACTTTGAGAAATGGCTTAGTAAAGATTCATGAATGTCGACTTTGGAAACCCTCTACCTGGACTGCGAGTTCAGGAAGTTTCCACTAAGATAAATATTCTACATTTTAACTCAATTTATCATCATTAATATATAACGAATATGTGGATCGCACCTTGATCGCCTCGGGATCTACCGAAGAAAACCTACCCTTCCTCGCGTAATGTATACATGTATACAGGGTGTCCACTAAAAAATGAACCAGGGCGAATATCTCAAAATCTGTTTTAGGTACGATTTTGAAAGTTTCAAGTCGTATACAAGATCTAAGGGGAAACCTACTGCGAAAATGTCGATGACCTTGAACTAAGTCTTCAAGGTCATCCAAAAACTAACTCGAGGACCGTAAGTGTAAAAAATTTGGTTTCAATTAGAAAAGTGTTCCACGTGACTTTTTAAGTACAAATAACTTTGACCTGATCGGATTTGACCAATAGGAAGCCGATAAATGCTGGAGGAAAAACAAGAAGGTCGTTAAGTTGATAACGTGTCGAAAGCGAGGTTCTGGAGCTGATAACTCTAAAGATACTCGTGTTAGAGTACTGGAATGTGCTACACATCCTCATCAGGATTGAGGGTCTTTAGTTTAAAAATTTCAATGACCTTGAACCATGTCTTCAAGGTCATCCAAAAACTAACGCGAGAACCGTAAGTGTTAGAAAGCTGGCTCCAATTAGAAAAGTGTTCCACGTCGCATTGTAGATCTAATTAGCTCTGATTGGATCGAATTTGACCAATAGGAAGTCGAGGAACTGTTTTTCAAAATCACAAAGGTCGTTAAAATGAAAATTGAAAGAAAACGCACATAACTCGAAACCAATTCGTGTTACATCGAAATTTGCTAGACAAACTCATTATGGTGGGAGTTCTATGCCCAGGCAGACCAGGATATTTTTTGTTTAGTTACCAAAGTCATCATTAATTCAATTTAAAATTAGTTTATTTTCGATTAGATTTTAGCATCATACATAATTAATGAAGTTTGGCAGTTTGCAAAATTATCACCGAACTAAAACATATAAACTAATATCAACGAACCAATTGTGTATAAATATTTCAAATTACCCGTTTCGGTTTACATTAGGTGGTTTCTTTTCGCCTGTTCTCGGATTAAAAGTGTACTCTCTTTACCCTAAAATGTGTTATTCGCCTGTTCCGGGGATGAGAATTACTCCAGCCCATAAACTATTCGCTTGTTCCGGAGTATTAGGGCTACTCTTTTCACTCCTTCTGAAAAGGAGGTGTAAAGGAGTAAATCGGGTTTTGTCGTTTGCTAGCCAGAATTTATCTGCTAAAAAGGCCACAGGCAGCCATTTTGGAAGAACGTTTTTACCCTGACTGAAACTATTCTTCACCACAGAATCGGAGTAAAATGACGTCATAGCCTTACTCTTCTTCACCTACTCCGAAATCCCGGAACAAGCGAAAAGAAAACACCTATAGACGTTTTCCTATTTTAAAACACAAAGCGTCTGCTTAGCAGACGAAAACCCATAGATGCTCTATGTTAACTAATAAGATTAGTTGCAGCAAATAGCGACATTTAGTTGATTATTATTAAATTGATTTTTTTTTGGAGGATATTGTTAAAGGAAGTATGAACTAAATAAAAATATCATCGACTTGTTTTTAACGTAATTCACGACAGTCATCCCTAGATTCTGTGAAACCTGGCAAAAATATGAAATGTGGAAGTTAAGTTTTAAAATTTGGTCTATTTTTAAAAGTAGGCTTGTGAAAATTCCGTTACGAATATCAATGAGCTAATAATAACAAAGAGTGATCTATCTTATCCCTTTAACAATCAAAAATGATTACGCCATCACTTTTGCAAATACCTTTCAAACGTCCTCAATTCCTAATTAAAATTTCAAACTCGTTTCTTTTCAAAGACCTCTTTATGTTACCGATACCAACAAAACGAAGAATGTTCCAATACGTACCAAATAGTTTATAAAAATAATTTATTCATTTATTTTTAAATGAAAATAGACTTGAGAACAAAAGAAACTAGCCTTTTGTTACGCGACGTAACAAAGAAAGCGTATCATTCAAAATTGCTTTTCCATCAGGACTACGGGGTCGCGAAGGGTTTTAATTTAAGCCATTTATTTCCAAGTTCCCAAAAGCTCTAAACGTATAAAAATTGTATTTTGGAAAATAAAAGCGAAGAAAAGTTTAATACAAATATACAACTACTTCTACCTTCGAATGTAAGCGAATTGTGTGGGAGGTTTCACGTTCTACTTTCAAATAAAACAGGTTTTAACGCTGATCGAAATTGCTGGTACTAGTTGCCAACTAATATAAATGCGTGCGTTGGTTGACTATTTAGCTGTAGCAAGAATATATACGGGTTAATCGAGAATACGTGACTGCAACTGTAGCCTCTGCTTTCATGATATCTGACAGATATTCCACGCCTACACGGAGAGAGGGCCCATGATCGTGCCTGACTGTCTACCCCTTTACCTGGAGAATGGAGGAAATATTTAAACGAGGAAAGGTAAAGGGGCGTGACTTTTCTTCGGGGAATCACGTGGTTTAAGTAGTTTTGCCCTCATATTCTCTGTTAACCCAAATACATACTTGGTTAGAGGTAACGAACGCGTAGTCTTCAAACCTTCCCTCGCCTTAGAGCGTACCGTCGACCAACGGTGTTGTTTTGCTCAACTTCGAAGAAAATTACTCCATTCTCGTGGATCGAACCTTATTTGAATTTACAATTTTCGCTTTATTTTCTTATATTTAAGGTGTCGATGTAAATCCTCGTTTTGTACGCGATTGACGAGGCTACCGCCTTTTTGGAAAGGCCAGTTCTCTCAAGGGGCCGTCTGCTAGTAATGTCAGCCACTGTCAAAGGCGAGCCGTCTGCGTATGGCCGTTTCCTTTGAAATGCTCTCGTAAATTCCGTATAACTTCGAAATTGATTCGGACAGCTGCTTTTAGTAGGAAATATTCACAGGGGCAAATGCCTCTTTTATTAAATTCCGAAGCTAAATACAAAACAGCCGATTGCCTGCGAGAGCGATCAACCTCGCAAAATTGAACGAATTTGCTCCAGAAGCTCTGGGATTTGAAATAAACTTTTAAGATTTCATAATTTAATATAAACCTTTAAGATTTCATAATTTAATATAAACCTTTAAGATTTCATAATTTGAAATAAACTCTTACGATTTCAAAGCTTTGAGATAAACTTTTAAGATTTCAAAGATTTGAAATAAACTTTTAAGATTTCAAAGATTTGAAATAAACTTTTAAGATTTCAAAGATTTGAAATAAACTTTTTAGATTTCATAATTTGAAATAAACTTTTAAGATTTCATAATTTGAAATAAACTTTTAAGATTTCAAAGATTTGAAATAAACTTTTAAGATTTCAAAGATTTGAAATAAACTTTTAAGATTTCAAAGATTTGAAATTAACCTTTAATATTTTTACATATTTAAAACCAACTGTATTATTTTTACATATTTAAAACAAACTGTATTATTTTTACATATTTAAAACAAATTTTAATATTTTTAAATATTTAAAACAAACTTTAATATTTTTAAATATTTTAAACAAACTGTAATATTTTTAAATATTTAAAACAAACTGTAATAATTTTATATATTTAAAACAAACTTTAATATTTTTAAATATTTAAAACAAACTGTAATATTTTTAAATATTTAAAACAAACTAATATTTTGAAATATTTAAAACAAACTTTAATATTTTTACATATTTAAAACAAACTTTAATATTCTTACATATTTAAAACAAACTTTAATATTTTTAAATATTTAAAACAAACTTCAATATTTTTAAATATTTAAAACAAACTGTAATATTTTTAAATATTTAAAACAAACTTTAATATTCTTACATATTTAAAACAAACTTTAATATTTTTAAATATTTAAAACAAACTTTAATATTCTTACATATTTAAAACAAATTTTAATATTTTGAAATATTTAAAACAAACTTTAATATTTTTAAATATTTAAAACAAACTTTAATATTTTTAAATATTTAAAACAAACTGTAATATTTTTAAATATTTAAAACAAACTTTAATATTCTTACATATTTAAAACAAACTGTAATATTTTTAAATATTTAAAACAAACTTTAATATTCTTACATATTTAAAACAAACTTTAATATTTTTAAATATTTAAAACAAACTGTAATATTTTTAAATATTTAAAACAAACTGTAATATTTTTAAATATTTAAAACAAACTTTAATATTCTTACATATTTAAAACAAACTGTAATATTTTTAAATATTTAAAACAAACTTTAATATTCTTACATATTTAAAACAAACTTTAATATTTTTAAATATTTAAAACAAACTTTAATATTTTTAAATATTTAAAACAAACTGTAATATTTTTAAATATTTAAAACAAACTTTAATATTCTTACATATTTAAAACAAACTTTAATATTTTTAAATATTTAAAACAAACTTTAATATTCTTACATATTTAAAACAAATTTTAATATTTTGAAATATTTAAAACAAACTTTAATATTTTTAAATATTTAAAACAAACTTTAATATTTTTAAATATTTAAAACAAACTGTAATATTTTTAAATATTTAAAACAAACTTTAATATTCTTACATATTTAAAACAAACTGTAATATTTTTAAATATTTAAAACAAACTTTAATATTCTTACATATTTAAAACAAACTTTAATATTTTTAAATATTTAAAACAAACTTTAATATTTTTAAATATTTAAAACAAACTGTAATATTTTTAAATATTTAAAACAAACTTTAATATTCTTACATATTTAAAACAAACTTTAATATTTTTAAATATTTAAAACAAACTTTAATATTCTTACATATTTAAAACAAATTTTAATATTTTTAAATATTTAAAACAAACTTTAATATTTTTAAATATTTTAAACAAACTGTAATATTTTTAAATATTTAAAACACACTGTAATAATTTTATATATTTAAAACAAACTTTAATATTTTTAAATATTTAAAACAAACTGTAATATTTTTAAATATTTAAAACAAACTAATATTTTGAAATATTTAAAACAAACTTTAATATTTTTACATATTTAAAACAAACTGTAATATTTTTAAATATTTAAAACAAACTTTAATATTCTTACATATTTAAAACAAACTTTAATATTTTTAAATATTTAAAACAAACTTTAATATTTTTAAATATTTAAAATAAACTGTAATATTTTTAAATATTTAAAACAAACTTTAATATTCTTACATATTTAAAACAAACTTTAATATTTTTAAATATTTAAAACAAACTTTAATATTTTTAAATATTTAAAACAAACTTTAATATTTTTAAATATTTAAAACAAACTGTAATATTTTTAAATATTTAAAACAAACTTTAATATTCTTACATATTTAAAAGAAACTTTAATATTCTTACATATTTAAAAGAAACTAATATTTTAAACATTTAAAACAAACTGTAATATTTTTAAATATTTAAAACAAACTTTAATATTTTTAAATATTTAAAACAAACTTTAATATTTTTAAATATTTAAAACAAACTGTAATATTTTTATAGATTCGAAAACAACTTCAACGTTATTATAGATTTGAAATAAATCGTGAAGATTTGACAGTTTTTAAATGAATTAGGAATATTTGACAGGTTTGAAACAATGTTTTATGTGTTTACAGATTTGAAGATTTTAAAATAACTTATGAAAAAATTAAGCTTTGAGTGTGAGTTAATTGTTTTGTGAAGAATTGAGCAAATTCGGAAGATATTTTAAAGATTCTTAATAAAAATATTTTAATAATTTGTAAACGATATATAAACTGGAAACAACAGTGGCGTAACTGTGGTAGATTATTTAGTATACATTCGCCCCGAAGTAAAAATACACTACTATCAATATACAATTTCAGAAATTACATTTAAAATTGACATAATAATATTAAATATTAATATCTTGAGTTTTAATATTTGTTCATTTATAAACCTGATTCTTGAGTAAACAATCAAGAATGCTATTTCAAATATGAACGGTCCAAACATTTTCATAGAGACTCAGGAGAGCCGTGTTCAACGTACAAAAATATCAATGAACTCAGTCAGAAAATATACCTCAGATAAAGTTGATTAAATAACGAAGAGCCGCTGCATAGGAAGCTCCGTCGCGTGACGTCAGTCTCTGTGTTGTCGAAGGTTAGTGCCGGCCACCTTACCCCCCCTTAAGCATTGCCTTCGAGCCATGGCCACCATGTTGGCGAAAGTTCTTTCTTACAAATGAAGAAACCCAACATACGACATACGTGAAATTCCCCGCGGGGTGACAGCACTGTCGCACAGAAGCAAATAATACGCAGAAACAAAATACACCGTCCAAAAAATATACATTTCAGATATATATTTTGACAGGTTGCAACAAGAGCATCTCTTTCTTTTCAGGGCGAAACGGAAATGCTAAAATATATTTTCGTTTCTATAGGATGCAGGCCCTCGAGAAGAAACAAATTTGACATATTGCAAAACGATTTTCCTGCAAAGGTACATTCACACTACGCCATATTTGGTTCACAACCGTAATCCTGATACAGGGTGTCTACTAAACAAGTTTACACGCCAAAACATACATGTATCCGTGGTTCTGTGGTAGAACGCGCACCTGTCGTGCAGAAGGGCTCGGGTTCGAATAGCGCCCGATACTAACGCAATTTGAAAAGAAAGATATACTTTACCCAATGACAAAAAGAGGGCTCTTTTGGAAAAAGCTTTTCCCTAGTTCCGAGAAACTGCGAACGCAGTGATTACACTTTGCCCCGAAAATGCGTACGCGTTCGCAGCTCAGACAGTAAGACAGACAGACACGGTGATTGTAAAACCCCTCCGAGGGAACATAGTCCCCTCGGAGAGGTAAAAACGAAAAATTATAAATAACTGAAAAACGTTTTTTTTTAAATTTAAAATTTCTTTGGAACATTCCTCGTGCAGGGGGACATTTACTTGGTTTAAATTTGAATGACCTTGAACAATGTCTTCAAGGTCATTCACAAACTCTCTCGAGAACCGTTGGGTTTACAGATTTGGTTCCAATTAGAAAGTTGTTGCTCGCCATATTATTAGCTCAAATAACTTTTATTTGACCAAATTTGACCAATCACATTATTATTAAATTGAAGGTTAATGAGTTTAGTGTGTGATAATAAAATAATCAGATTAGTTTTAATGTGACTAATTCAAATAAATACTGAATAGTTTACAACGGTTCAATTATGCCACTTTCGGCTACGATACATGCTTGAGCTCGTTTAACGACGGTTCGACGGAGTTCATAGTGTTGTTCAACATTTCACGGAAGGCATTAATTATTCTTTCTCGGAAAACTTCAATTTATCGGCTTCTGATGGGTCAAATCAAAGTTATATATATGAATATTTTTATTTTTAAGTCAATAGGTTCCGTTTAATATTTAATTTTATTCGTCGCGAGTTCTACTTTAGCTTAAAATAATTTTTTTAAATGTTTCTACAGAATCAGATATTATTGGATATTTTTAGGTCTTGTTTAGTTGTAATTTTTTTTCAGCTAGGCTAATACCCAAGGCACCACCTTATGCCCAAGTTATCTAGCGACTTTTAATGGCTTTGATAGTGTATTTTTCTCTACGAACCTTGGGGTTATACTACCTTTTGGTTATATATTATGTTATTTACATCTGCCCAAATGTATGTTTTAAAATTGTATGACTAGTTTAAAACTTATATTTTGTTATTTAGATCTGCCAAATTTTATTTTGAAATAAAACCGGGTACTCGACGAAGAATTGCTTGTTTGGATAATACTACTTCCGATTAGCAATTTTAAGTGAAACTGAGAACGAAATGCGTGTGAATCGACAAAGATATTTGCAATTTGAAAATGTCATTGAAATAATTGGGAAAAAATGCCTATTTCATTTGTTTTCCTAAAGTACGATTTAATATAAGGTTGGGGGTCTCCCTGGCGAGGGTAAGGGGCATAGCCCCCAAATGAATAAAAACAAACCTAGGTCGTTAATTTTTATTGTAAAACAAAATGCAGTGTGGCAATAATAAAATGAAATTCGCATGTAGGGACAGTTGTAAAGAATTTCCAAGCAATTTTATCGGCTAATTTCATAATATTATCCACACCATCAAGAACTTATATAGTATTATTTCCACAAGATGAATGTTATTACATTCGTACTCACGTTTTTCAGTTACAATATGAAAAAATGAAATTATAAAATTCAGGAAGCGTGAACTTTAGACGGTCAAGTTGGTCAAAACCGAAAGGCTTTGTAACTATTTTCCTCCGCACAATATACTTACCATTGCCAAATAACTACTTCATTGTGCCAACAAAGTTTCTCTTTATTCAACAGTTCATCAAACAACAAATATGCGTGTAGCATCGATTCATAACTTAGTCTAAAACGGTTTTTTAATACGGCTCTTGGGAAGCAGCCTAGCGTGCGGAGCACCGATTCATGACGGGAACTTTTTAAAACTTTTCCCCATCCGCCGATAAATTACTATAAATTCAGGGTTAATAAAAATAAACTAAAGCGTATTCTAAAATTGGGGACGAATCTTTTATTCGAGCGAGACCAAAAAGTCTTGAAAATGCCGGAGAAACATTTTCCTTTTATGGTGTTTTCTATTAAATACGTTTTGTACAATTATTTCATTTAAATTGAGCGTGGAGATTTCGACTTCGGAAAAGTGGGTAGTTAATTTAAATTATATAATCGCCATTATCGCCTATTAATTGCAATTTAAAAGGAAACATTGAGTGAAGTCTAAACCTTTTTTTCTCGTGTATCCCACTTTACCGCAAAATTCTGTTAATCTCTTATTTTTCGTTTGGGAAAATATGGAAAAGATAATTTTGAGTTCGGAAATGGGATTGGAATGGGTATTATTTCCTCGGGAATTCGTGGCAAGGGGACCTTTTTTGCTTCAATGCAGCCCTCTAGTCATGATATCTTTTTTTTTGTGAAATACACAAACATCGGTGTCGACCCGAGGTCTTAGACGGGGGGGATACGGGGGGACCGGGGTGGGGACACCCGTGGCGGAAGTATCCCGACCACCCGTTGGGGATTGGTAGTCCTCCTCACACGACCTTCCACAAGCTCTGTCTCCCGGACGCCTGGGATTACAGGAGTGAGCCACTACTCCCGGCTAGTCATAATATCTAATTTTGGTACCAGAATTTCGGGGATTTCTCTCTTTGGCTGGTGCCCTGGTTCAGTTGCCACTCTGCCTTCTCTATAAATTGGCCCTCGCAATACCTTTAACGCAGCGACACTAAAACCCTTTTAGAACATGGCTGCCCAAATTTAATAAACCGACATTTTCAAAGCCGTTATTTTATTAAATGATTTATGTATATTTTCGAGATAAACACTTCTGAAGGTCGACATGATCATTTTGAAGGTCAAAATCACCATTTTCAAGGTCACCCCTGCTTTATAATCAACGAATTGAATATCGGATCTACGTTACTTTACTTTTGATCAAAAATAGAATTGGAATTAAAAAAGTATAACCGAAACATTCACGAAAACAATTGTCTTCGAATAAAAACACGTTTAAGACCATGTTTTAAACATTTGGCTTACAACTTGCCAACCTAGCTGTTGGACATTATATGTCCTAAAACGCGATTAAACTTCATTAAAGTAATAAGGCCAAATAAAAACAGAAACCAAATTAAGCCAAATAAGATTTCTTTTTGTCTTTGGGGAGTTTTGCTAAGCAAACTGAAGTGAAAAAGAAAAAAAAAAGGTTTCTAATAAAGAACAAAAATAGTAAATTGGATCCGCAGATTCTTAACCGTACGTGCCTTGATGTTGTGTTCCAAGCACGTAAGGCAAAAACAAGATGATCAGAGGACAAATACTAGCGAGGTGCACAATTCTGTTGCTTTGATAGTACTTAAGTGATTACGTAAGTGATTAGAAATTCAGCATTACCAAAGGCTGTACTCAGTTTCATTTACCCGTAATCGCTCAACCAATTTTTAGGTAGTAGTTAGCACCTTGAACACTAGTCATTCTTAAAAGGAAATTGGTGTAATCGAATTACTTAGTAAGTTACGTTTTTTCACTATCATCTCTTAACTTTAAAGGAACACACCGGGGTTTGAATTTTACTACTTAAGCTACGAAAAAATCCAAGAATATGATTGGCCGTATCTGATATCATGAGGTACAGATTGAAGTGGAGGAGGTATTGAATTTTCACCCAGATTTTTCAAACGCCGATGTGACCCTTAAAAAGGAACTCTTTATTTATTTATTTATTTAAAGGAAAGTTCCAGCTACTATTTTTATTTTTATTTAAAAGATCCAAGATGCTTTTAAAATAAAAAAACAAGAATTTAAAAACCATAATTAATTATGGAATTAAAATAATTAGCATTTTAGTACAATTTATGGGCGCAGCCATATACCTGAAATATGCTTCACGGCAGAGCCCGAAGGCACAAACATCTGATTGGCTCTGACCATCGACGGAAAAAAAATACTATGTAGTAGTCTCTCTCACCACGGCCCCCTGCAGGTGCTCTCACATAATAACCAATAGACAGCCTTGCATGAAAGTATTTTAGTGGTTTTAACTTCTTCAATTATTGTAGAACCTTAAGTCGTCTATTTATGGCAAGAAATTTAAGTTCGTATGATTTGGACCCTGTTTTTAATGAGGGGGAACTAAAAAGAATACAAAATGAAGCGGAAATTCAAGGAAGACCAAATGTAATCGAGTTAGAAAATATTTTAAATATCGACGAAGTGAGGAACAGCTGTTAATGTGGTCACTGGCATTTTGATTACTTTGCCACCTAGGCCTAACTCGAAGACACCGAAGTTTGAAATAAAAAATGTATCACGTGATCTAGACACCGTCTACTATTGGTTAGTTTTAGAACCAATGCGGTCGCTGTGCCTCCGTGTTATGCGGAGAAGCATGAAATACAAAAACATGGCTGCTAGCACTTTCAATGATTAAAAATTAAATTAGGTAAATTTGAAATTATTATTTTTTTATTTATTGGCATTTTTGGTATTTTTAAAACACGTAAAATGTTTTAAGCATAAAATAAAAACAACCTGAACCTTTCCTTTAAGAATTATGCTTCAATAAAATCATCCAGCATACTGCCTGAGATTTGAATCGAAAAACTATCATTTGTTGCAGTCCCGGTAAAGCACCAACTCTATTAAAAGTCGCTCGATGACTTGGGCCTAAGGTGGTGCCTTGGGTATTGAAGCACCTATTGATCCCTTTCGCGCAGTCCGTTACAGAAAGGTTCTGTAGAAATTCTATAGAACTGCAATCGGAATCTTTTAGAAATAACTAGTAACTTTGAATAATTTTCTATAGAAATATTTTCAAGGCTATCGCCATTGATTATAGGTGGGGCTATTGCGCTTTTGAGATGGAGTCTCTAAAAGAGTAAAGTACAAGGTTTGTGTTTGACGTTTCGCCCTAGAAATGGAGGTATTTCAGACTCCGGATGTATTTTGGTTTGATAAATTTAAATTAACATTGTTTGGAATATATAAATATGTAGATTACGGTGAATGAGACCGAAGGGGAAGAAGTTTACAAAAACAAGCACATCATAGTATGCTGTATTCAGAGTAAAGACGACAGAGGCCTAACCATTGTAGCGCTATGTTTAAAAACTAGTGATCTCCAAGGGGATCACCCCCATCAAATAGTTTGTCAAATAAAAGGAGAAAATGAGTTTACTATTGACTGTTCTTGTGCCGCTGGATTAAGTAGAACATGTAAACATTGTTTATCCGTTTTATTACTGTTAAATCATGAAGGTGTGGAGTCCCTAGAAGATGTAAGCTCAATTGATTTAAAACCGCAAAGGGGTAAGCTCAAAATGCAAAGTAAAAACATGCATGAACCTATACCATTTCAACAGTTCTGCCACTTCAAAGAAGTAAAGCCTGAGAGGAACCCTGAGCTGAACAACAAAATTATTTTAGCCAGTGCTCCATTGCTCTTCACAAAAGGGGTAGGGCATGTACTTCAGTCAATTATTACTTATCAAGGGCTCACTGCTCAAACATCTCTAGCTACGAATGATTCCTAAAATCAAAATTATGTATGTAAAATCAAGAATGGAATTAGTTTACCTGCAAATCATATATCTCCTCAACAGCATGCGATTGAAACTAGAATCCTCTAAAACCAAAACTCTCCTCCCAATGCAATTAACAACCGTTTTTCTGTTACTTAGGATATTATAATACTGTTTAACCAATGCATTGAAAACCATGCTGAGCTACAATTAATCTGTAAGTGATGTTTCTGGTGTCTTAAACGATAACAATATTAGTTGGTATGATACCCACATCTCTGAGTAAAGAAATCGCTGCAGACTGTGCTCAGAAACTATTAAGCAAGAGGAAGGAGATCATAATCTCATGTGGGTCTGCGAAATAAGAATGAGATTTTCTGACTCAACATGTTACGCGATATTTACATACACTGCAAAAAATGAGTTTGATTTGACATTAAAAACTAAGAAACACCTAAAATCAATAGGCATTTACGGTACAATCCAACACCACCATAGTTTTTCGAAGCCATTGAAACAACGTGGCATTTTTTCTCAGTTTATTCCTTTGAAGGCCACTTGATGGCACATTTAAGGACATCAGCAATGATAAAAACATTCTGGCTAAAATATCTGTGGCAACTGGTATCCGTTATGTTAAACATTGTAGAAATCACACGATAAGATAAGTTATGTTTTAAAACTCTTGACATCAAATACGCTAGACCTTGCACTTCCGTTTTTTTTCATGATTAAATTAGATCTTGCAAATCATGAAAAAAAAGGCCGTGCAAGGTCTAGCGTATTTAATGTCAAGTAGCGTGATATGCGGGCTTTTCTTTGCCAAGAGTTATGAACAGGCCCATATAGAACTAGTCCATATTTCTAATTAAAGACCTTGTCCATGGTTTGATTTCACGACGTTCATGGGCTGAGACATTAGGACGTAGTGTTGGGCAGAGAACCTTGCGAATTTTAACCTTAAGGTTTTTTGTCAGATATTTAATATTTTGACGAACCCGTTCAATATTCAAGTTAAATTTTAGCTAAAGCCGACAAAGGAATCACACGATGGAATAAAAATCCAAGAAAGTAAAACACACGTTCGCTTACGGATGCAAATGATTTGTACCCCGAGGGTCTAACCACTTCCTCGAATTATGTACACCGATTACAGCGAGTACAGCCTTTGTTAGAAATCGATTACGTAATCACTTTTTTACAGTCGAAGCTCCAGGCTTGTACACCGATTATTCAATGCGATACATAAATTAATCAAAGACGTAATACCAGTGGTAAACTTTATCTATACAAATATTTTTTAGAAAATAAATTTTTAAAAAGAGCTCAAATATTACATCTTTCGTCAAAAGGAAAACGTATTGAATTTTTTGATAAAAGCCAACCCAGTTATTGAAAGATCTCGCTAATAAAATATCCGTTGCACGGCTTTCAACCCTTTTAAAAAGAGGAGACGTATTATTTATTTTTCGAAATGAAAGCTTAGCGCAAAGGCTGAGAAGCGAAACCTTTTTTGAAATCCTTGGGAAATTCCTACCGCCATATTAAAAGATATCGTTTATGTCAGTTTCAAAGAAATTTAAGGTGAAAAGATGAAGTTTCGAAAAGCTAAGTCTACTTTTTATGACTAGATGGCATTTTCCTGTAAAGACACGGGACATCATTTAATTTATTAATGGAAACTTGGTCTAAAAAATAACCTACTTAGAAACTATTGACCGTGGAGCAAACACCTTAAAAGTCGTTAAATTATTTGTGTCTAAGGTGGTGCCTTTTGTATTAGCCTAGCTGATAATTATTATTATTAAGGTAAATCGAAAAATAATGTAATATTGAAATTAGAAGCGTTGTTACACGCTAGGGTCAAAGGTCAAATATTTAAAATTTAAAATAGACAGCCAATAGTTAAAGCATGGCTAAAGACGCCAATTATCTACAATGTGTTTTGAAAAGCACATAAAAAATGCTTTAAAACCAGCTTTGTAATTCTGAAATCGGAGTGCTAGTTAAAAAGGTATTATCTTGCCTAATTTAAACGTAATTACCCATGGTGTGATTTTTCCGCTGGAGTTACCCCTTTGACGTCATCACTCTGCTTCACGCCTAAAAACCATCCCGGTGATTAGCCACTTCTTTGCCAGCTCCCATTACCCCACATAACGCCTTAAAATTGTTTCCCAACATAACTCCTTTATTTTTGTCCATGACAAACGCAGCCACCTACAACACGTAACGCGAAAGTAATAGCAACGCAGTCCATCATCACCAATGCGGAGCCTAAGAACTAAAACCGCTCTTGGCGCTCATTGAAGCTTGAATTCTCAATATCGTACGAAGAAAAAAACTGAAGAAGAGCGGTGGTTCAAAAAAACCGTTCCATTTCTAAGATAGGTTAAGTACCAAAACAAGCACGTCTCTAAGCTTTCGCGGACGTATCGTCAAACTAAATTTCCAGCGTTGGGAAATCGTTCCGAAATTTCCGTTAAAAACGTTCTCGAGTCTATTTTCACGGCTTCCTTCGTAAAGACGTAATTGGAAAAAACCTCTTACTTACTCAGCCGAGCATCGCGTTCATATCCCAATTATTATTTCAGGGAAAGATACGCTTTAGCTCCGGTTTCTCCCAGAAGATAATTATGTATGTATCAAGAATCAAATGTTTTCGGGTTAATTGTGAATAAGTAGCCATTACTGTAGCCTCTGCTTTCGTGATATCAGACAAATATTCCCCGCCCACACGCCAAGAAAGCCCGTGATCGTACCGTCTTGTCTCTCTTCTTTAAAGGCAGAAAGGGGGAAATATAACGCGAGGAAAGACGGAGGGGCGTGGTTTTTCTTCCAGGAATCACGAGACGAATAGCGTGCTCTTGTTATATTCTCCGTTCACCCGATGAGATTCTTGATACGTATGGATGAAGATTAGGGGATGTTCGATTTTAATATAGTTATCGACCCGATTTTATTGAACAGGGAAAAATGGTCCGCATCTCTTTGACGAAATTAATAGATCATGAACCATCGGTTCCGCTAACGTTTAACAAATTTTAGCCACCCAAAATAGAGAGTCCAAATTAGTTTCCAAAACGGTGTCCTGAAAAAGAAAATCGACACGAGATTTGACTACGAAAAGTAAGATTTGCAAAATTGTAATAAGTGGCCATCAAGCGGCTTATAAAGGAACTATTTTATTACGAATTATTAGGATTTGATAGCTATAGTTTATAATTGCGTTTCCCGTAAGCTCAGTTCTCTGTCTTCCACGTGCTAAATTTATTACAGAGAGCCATTTTAAAAATGAGTATACATTTTAAAATATAGTCAATGGATGGAAATTTATAACCACTATTTTGTGAAGTAGACTCACTTCCTCTACGTCTTAGAGTCTTATCTGGTCAGTAGGTTCTCTCTTCTCTGGCCACTAGTTTCTCCCTTCTCTGGAAACTAGTTTATCCCTTTTCTGGCCACTAGGCTTTCCCTTATCTGGCCACTAGGTTCTCCCTTATCTGGACACTAGGCTTTTCCTTATCTGGCCACTAGGTTCTCCCTTATCTGGCCACTAGGTTCTCCCTTATCTGGCCACTAGTTTTTCCCTTATCTGGCCACTAGGTTCTCCCTTTTCTGGCCACTAGGCTTTTCCTTATCTGGCCACTAGGTTCTCCCTTATCTGGCCACTAGGTTCTCCCTTATCTGGCCACTAGGTTATCCCTTATCTGGCCACTAGTTTTTCCCTTATCTGGCCACTAGGTTCTCCCTTTTCTGGCCACTAGGCTTTTCCTTATCTGGCCACTAGGTTCTCCCTTATCTGGCCACTAGGTTCTCCCTTATCTGGCCACTAGGTTCTCCCTTATCTGGCCACTAGATTTTCCCTTATCTGGCCACTAGGTTCTCCCTTTTCTGGCCACTAGGCTTTTCCTTATCTGGCCACTAGGTTCTCCCTTATCTGGCCACTAGGCTTTTCCTTATCTGGCCACTAGGTTCTCCCTTATCTGGCCACTAGGTTCTCCCTTATCTGGCCACTAGGTTCTCCCTTATCTGGCCACTAGGTTATCCCTTATCTGACCACTAGGTTATCCCTTACCTGGCCACTAGGCTTTTCCTTATCTCGCCACTAGGTTCTCCCTTATCTGGCCACTAGGTTCTCCCTTATCTGGCCACTAGGTTCTCCCTTATCTGGCCACTAGGTTCTCCCTTATCTAGCCACGAGGTTCTCCCTTATCTGACCACTAGGTTCTTCCTTATCTGGCCACTAGGTTCTCCCTTATCTGGACACTGGGTTCTCTCTTACCTGGCCACTAGGTTATCCCTTATCAGTCCACTAGTTTCTTCCTTACCTGGCCACTAGTTACTCCTTTATCTGGCCACTAGGTTCTCCCTTATCTGGCCACTAGGTTCTCCCTTATCTGGCCACTAGGTTCTCCCTTATCTGGCCACTAGGCTTTCCCTTATCTGGCCACTAGGCTTTCCCTTATCTGGCCACTAGGCTTTCTCTTATCTGGCCACTAGGTTATCCTTTATCTGGCCACTAAGTTATCCCTTATTTGGCCACTAAGGTCTCCCTTATCTGGCCACTAGGTTATCCCTTATCTGGCCACTAGGTTATCCCTTATCTGGCCACTAGGCTTTCCCTTATCTGGCCACTAGGCTTTCCCTTATCTGGCCACTAGGTTCTCCCATATCTGGCCACTAAGTTCTCCCTTATCTGGCCACTAAGTTATCCCTTATCTGGCCACTAGTCTCTCCCTTATCTGGCCACTAGGTTCTCCCTTATCTGGCCACTAGGCTTTCCCTTATCTGGCCACTTTCGTCTAGCAGCCAGAGTACCCGGGTTCGATCCCAAGTTGTGGCTTTGAGTGAAAACTCGGAACCGCTCCTTCATTGTTGAGTTTGTAAGTTCTCTCCCACTGGTTAAAAGTTGTAGAGGAAAACGGTAATAGTGATTGTAGGGAGCTGTTGGCATGAAGGGCCACTCTTCTATGGAATAAAATCCGGCCATCTAATTTAAAGGCATTAAAAGTTGCTAGCTGCTTTGGTGGTGCCTTAATATTTATTTATTTTAAAATATCTTTGGTTGTCAAGCTCAATCGCCATTACCGTATGCTTTCGTTTTGCGTTAATTCAGAACCCCCATAATAAATTTTACTAATTGTGTCAAATAAGTGTTCCACTACAGCACTTCTCCCTTATCTGGCCACTAGGTTCTCCCTTATCTGGCCACTAGGTTCTCCCTTATCTGGCCACTAGGTTCTCCCTTATCTAGCCACGAGGTTCTCCCTTATCTGGCCACTAGGTTCTTCCTTATCTGGCCACTAGGTTCTCCCTTATCTGGACACTGGGTTCTCTCTTACCTGGCCACTAGGTTATCCCTTATCAGTCCACTAGTTTCTTCCTTACCTGGCCACTAGTTACTCCTTTATCTGGCCACTAGGTTCTCCCTTATCTGGCCACTAGGTTCTCCCTTATCTGGCCACTAGGTTCTCCCTTATCTGGCCACTAGGCTTTCCCTTATCTGGCCACTAGGCTCTCCCTTATCTGGCCACTAGGCTTTCTCTTATCTGGCCACTAGGTTATCCTTTATCTGTCCACTAAGTTCTCCCTTATTTGGCCACTAAGTTCTCCCTTATTTGGCCACTAGGTTATCCCTTATTTGGCCACTAGTCTCTCCCTTATCTGGCCACTAGGTTCTCCCTTATCTGGCCACTAGGCTTTCCCTTATCTGGCCACTTTCGTCTAGCAGCCAGAGTACCCGGGTTCGATCCCAAGTTGT
This sequence comes from Leiobunum rupestre, assembly GCF_980474605.1. Taxonomy (NCBI): domain Eukaryota; kingdom Metazoa; phylum Arthropoda; class Arachnida; order Opiliones; family Sclerosomatidae; genus Leiobunum; species Leiobunum rupestre. The sequence continues at coordinate 29,722,385 of NC_143392.1, read as the reverse complement.
GGCTTTGAGTGAAAACTCGGAACCGCTCCTTCATTGTTGAGTTTGTAAGTTCTCTCCCACTGGTTAAAAGTTGTAGAGGAAAACGGTAATAGTGATTGTAGGGAGCTGTTGGCATGAAGGGCCACTCTTCTATGGAATAAAATCCGGCCATCTAATTTAAAGGCATTAAAAGTTGCTAGCTGCTTTGGTGGTGCCTTAATATTTATTTATTTTAAAATATCTTTGGTTGTCAAGCTCAATCGCCATTACCGTATGCTTTCGTTTTGCGTTAATTCAGAACCCCCATAATAAATTTTACTAATTGTGTCAAATAAGTGTTCCACTACAGCACTTCTGTTTTTGACACTATGGATAAAATGGAATTCAGAATAAAAATGAAAAATAAACGGACCGAATTAAGCAAAAGCTGCTCATTAATTCCCTACACGATAATATTTCATTTTCTCTAGGTTGACGCTGATTATTCTCAATAAAATATAACGAATAAAAGCATTTATAAATGTTGGATAGGCCCTTAGCAAAATTAAATCTGCTATGGAAAAGTATACGAAATTTAACTGAATAAAATATAATTTGGAATTTACGTACAAATCCGGTGCTTCACATTAAATACATAATTTATGACTGTTTATTGAAGCGAAAATATTTTGTGGACTTAACACGAAGCAATTCCGAAAATTTCAAATTTCAAATTTCTCTTCACAAAATCTTTAGCTTTAAAATATTTCAACTCCCTCCGAATGCCCTGGGCGTTATTTAAATTTTTCGAATGCGAAATTTACAACTCTCATATTTTATTTAGAAAGGTGTCATTTTTATTAATAAATTCTGATTGAAATTATTTGTTTGGAATGATACTCTTTAATTAGAAGACTAACATTTGATTAAGATGATGAAGTTTAATAAAGGCTTTATAATTTGGTTAAAATTGAAACTATAAACGTGATAACACGATTAAATTTGATAACACAATTAAATTTGATAACACGATTAAATTTCATAGCACGGTTAAATTTGATAACACGATTAAATTTGATAACACGATTAAATTTAATAGCACGGTTAAATTTGATAGCACGATTAAATTTGATAACACGATTAAATTTAATAGCACGATTAAATTTTATAACACGATTAAATTTGATTAAAAATATTAAATCCCGATTAAAATAACTAATCCTGATTAAAATAGTTAAATCCTGGATAAAATAATCAAATCACGAATAAAATAATTAAACACCGATTAAATTAATTAAATCCCGATAAAATTAATTAAATCCCGATTAAATTAATGAAATCCCGATTAAATTAATGAAATCCCGATTAAAATAATTAAATCCTGATTAAATTAACTAAATCCCGATTAAAATAATTAAATCCTGATCAGAATAATTAAAGCACGATTAAGTGTACAATAATTAATTATGAAGATTATAAATTGTAACTTTCAGTCGAAAAAACAGCATCTGGGATGATGTAAAATGAAGGAGTGTATTCAATAGTTCGTAGAAGTAAATAAAATTGGCCGCTATGTCTCGTCTAAGCCGAAATTATCGTATACAATAGCGTCACCCCAAGCGAAACTGTTCACCTCAAAATACACATAGACACCCTTAGAATAATACCTGGCATTTTGTCGGAAGGCGCCGACACAGTACAGTCTCTGCTAAACCGAACCATCTGTGAGTAAAGATAAGCTTTGAGGTAAGGGTCCTGATTCAATACGAGAGAGTATAGGGTGCAATGACTTTTTCACCTTCACCAATAATTCGGAAAATGTTTCGGTGAAAGGGGGAAGACACAGCGCCTCGGCTCCTCAACGCTAAAATATAATAACTCAGATTTGTCGAAAAATATTGATAAACAATTTATTTCTTAGTCAATTAATTTAAATTAATGAACAGATTTAAAAAATATTGCAAAATAGGATAACTTAATTTAAACCTATTACATTATCACATTTTAGGGGCAGAAATAACAAAAAAAATTACTTATTAACAGTGTTATTATTGAGTCATAGAGAAAATTTCATATTTTCTATTGTAAAGGAAATTTAAATTTTTTTTTATAAGAACATTGGACAATTTAGTTTTTCCAAACTTTAAGTACAGAAATTTACAAAAAGAAACTTATTAGTAGCGTAAGAACTCAATAAAATTATTGTATTCAGTTTGGTTACGAAGGGAAAACTTTATATTTTATATTTTACATTGTAGCTCAAATTAAAATTATTTCTAAATGGAGTTTTTGATAACCAATTTGAAAATTCTCACACTTGAGTTACAAGACGAAATTTAAAATGAGCAATTACGTTGTAATGCAGGGCGCGATAAGTGTACACCACTTTCTCAACCCTAATCAGTGTCGTAGTCAAGGGGCACTTGCCTCCCCTGAAACGTATGGTTGTATGTACAATTGCTTTGGAATTTTAATTTGTTTTTCAATTGTGTGCGTTTAACGAAAGTACATTCTAGAGAAAAACTGATTTTAGAAATCTTGAAATATACTTGAAAATCCCAAAATCTGGGCGAAAATCAGTTCCAGAAATTTGTGCTCTGAAATCTCAAAATCAGTTTCTGTTTTCGGAAATCACTTTGACAGGGTTCATACAATATTTCAAAATCCATTTTCCCTGATATTTCCAGGTTTTCCAGAGTAGTTTTGAATATTTTCCAGGTGTACTTTTTAAAACAATACGGGTCTCTAAAATGTTAAAATCATTACTGTTACACTTTCTAATATAATATAGTCAAGAACGTATGAATTCAATACTAAGTAATAATTTCAGTAATACTAAAACAAATTGCACATAATTAGGAGTTCTCATAATTATTTTCCCTGATTTCCCTGATTTTTCAGGAAAATTTTCATTTTCCCTGATATTTCCCTGAATTTTTTGCTTTAAATAAATTTCACTGATATTTCCATGTTTTCACTGATTTCCATGTTTGTATGAACCCTGTTTGAGATTAAAAACTCCAATTTTGAAGTGGCGATATTTTTGCTCCGAGGCGGAGCGGTCGGCGAAGACGAAGAGAGAGCCGAGAGAGAACGAAGAACGTCGAACCAGGAAAGCGACAACTTCCACATTTCTGTCCGACCGGCATTCACAACACAGCCTTAAAGGATAAATTCACCACTTCGGGCCAAGTTCGCAAATTTAGGAGGATATTTTGCAAATTAACGAGAAAGGAATTTTGTTGTTTTCTAGGGGGAGACGCTTCCGGAAATAGAGCTGAAAGATCTAACCGTTAATTGATTGAACCGGAAATTAGCTGGCGATAACGGTGACAGACTGAAAACTGCAGTTGTAAAGAACTCATTCTCACTACATCTTGGAGTTAATCTCACACCTACACAATAAACGGGTTAAGCCACTGCGTCGAATACGTGTAGGGAGCACTTGTAGATTGTACAGAAAAAGTTACGGCAGAATTAGATCTAATTCTGGTTACCTCTATATTTCTTCAAAATTATCCTATACGTTTTTAAGTGGTGGCCTAACCTGTCTAATATTATGAACAGGTCCATTTCATATATTACATGATATTATATTAATAATTAATAAATATTATTATTATATTATATTAATAATTAATTAATATTATTATATTATATTATATTATATTAATAATTAATTAATATTATTATTATATTATATTATATTATATTATATTATATTATATTATATTATATTATATTATATTATATTATATTATATTATATTATATTATATTATATTATATTATATTATATTATATTAATAATTAATTAATATTATTATTATATTATATTATATTATATTATATTATATTATATTATATTATATTATATTAATAATTAATTAATTAATATTATTATTATATTATATTATATCATATTATATTATATATTATATTATATTAATAATTAATTAACATTATTATTATATTATATATTATATTATATTAATAATTAATTAACATTATTATTATATTATATATTATATTATATTAATAATTAATTAACATTATTATTATATTATATTATATTATATTATATTATATTATATTAATAATTAATTAATATTATTATTTTTAATATACACACATAAAAACTATTTATGGTAAATATCAACCAATCTAAAATTTCATCCACCAGGTTTGACTAAACCAATCGTGTTAGCAGACCATTTTTCGATTTAAATGCTTCCATTAAGTTAGATTGGGTATAGTCCCTAAGTCGTTCCAATTAGTATCACGAAATACTCAGCAATATTATACTATTCTACAAAACATGTTTAAAATTTAAATAATCCCAACAAATATAAACATATTAACATCGGATATATGTTTACCATAAGTTTGCGGGGTAGAGGGGGCAAGTGACCCCATTCACTGGCTAAGATATTTAAAACCCCAGATCAGATTGCACTTTACCACTTTCGTACTACAAGCGACTATCGAATTTCCAAAACGTATATTCGAAGTCCTTTTTACTTATAAATTTATTAAAGGGGCTCAAAAGTTCGGTGGCACAAGGGGGGGGGGGGTAGAAACTTCATAGAGAGAGGGGAAAGTATAGAGTAATAACAGTGCAACGTCACACGACGTCACCCATTCTTTTTCCTATTCATAAAAAATTTGCGCCCACAATGGCGGCCATGACCAACTTTTGAGCTCCTTTAACTTAAATTTAAAATTTAAAGTAACATAGTAAAGTAAATATTGTGGTTAATATCATTCGCAACATCATCAGCTTCTTCCTTAAATCTACCACAACAACACAGTTTTAAGAGATAATGTAGCGAATTACTAAAAATTTTACAGAAAACTTTTGATTTTTCTATGTAAATTAAAGGGAATAGAACCTCCAACGCGTTCTTTATGAAAGACCCCATCAATTTCCTTTATTTCCTTCACAATTAGCGATTATCAGCGCCGCAAGAATGAAAGCCATGGGAGGCAGCGGACAATATTGGAACCCTCGGAGGGCGACAGAAATACCTAAGGTTATATTCCCTTTAACACGTTGCTTTTTCAAGGGAGAGCTGTGGGGGTATTGAAGTCCATTTAAAATAAATCATTCGGTGGCCGTTCGTCGCATTTACAAAGTAACACTCTGATGACGTTTCAATGACGTTTTTTGAATCGACTTTCGACCCCTCACAAGCCCCTTGAAAGACCCTTAAAGGGAATATAACCTGCAAAACAATCTTTATGGAAGACCCCTTCAATTTTTCAAATTTCCCTGTACAGTGGCGCCAAACATTTTTAAAGCCAAAGGCCAGAGTGGTCATCGCTGCAAACGTTGGTGTTCCACACCAAATACCTGAGGTTATATTCCCTTTAAGTTGTGAGAGCGTTTTTACTCTCCTTGAAAATAGTGTAAGCTAAAACAGACGATTAACGCCATCTATTGACTAGTTAATAGAGCTCTGCGAATGTTTATTTATGTTTGCGGGTGTATCGGAGCAATTTTCAACCAGATTTAATAAACGCCGTTGTCTCACTTTAAAAGGACAGATAAGCGTATATCATATATAAGCAACATTCAAGATAATTAGAATTGCATTTAAATTACCTCCTAAACCAAATTAAGCTTCCAAACGCAAGTACATGAGTAAAACGCTTTGCGGGAACGTCAAGAGCTGCTAGATAAAAGGTCCATCTCATATTTCGAGAATGCCAGCTAATTAGAACTTCATTTTGATTACTCCTTAAAAAAATAAATCTTCAGTAAACAGTCGTATAACGGTACATCGAGGGAATTCTAAACCACAATATATGCTTCTCGGCTAAAATTCAAAGGCTAATTTTATAGTATAAAATGGTGAAGAATATACACAGTACCAAGATAACAATTTCCAGGCCAGTATCCCGCGAGGGGGTTTGAGGGGCCGGGCCACCTCAAAAATAATTTGTGCCCCCTCAAAAAATACTGAGTGCCCTACCGTACCCCCTTAAAAATAGCATTGTGCCCCTAGAAAAATATCAAAGTAAGTAAACACAATACATACGTGTAAGTAAACACAATCAATAAAAAATATCCTTTTCACATATTATATTAAGTTAAGTCCAACTGTCCAAACTATGTTATTTACTTCGTGTACCTTGCTTTATTATATTAGTATCACTTCCACCATTTGAAGATGAAAGTTTTAGCTGTAGCTGAAATAGTAACATGGCACGTAATCAAGTAGAAATATTGATTGGACTATACTAACTAAGGTTAAGTTTCCGTAGTAAATTGTACGGTGTCGTCGTTTATTCAGCTTTACCGAAGTATATTAACTGCGGCTTATTTAACTTTATTCCCTCCTTGTAGTGATATTCTATGGTTCAGAATAATAGAACATTCTATTCAATGAGAGCTTGTTCTACATGGACCAAAGAAACGTAGGACTCGCGAATTCCGATCTAGTACCCTATGTGGTCTTTGTAATGCTCCCGCCAAATTCGTCCCCGAATAAAGTGACGTAAATTTCGTCACTGGCAAAAGTGACGTCATTTACGTCATTTCCGTTAAACAAGGTATCATTATAAAATTTATCTTACTGACACACTTAGGGTAATTATGCCACTTATGGTCTTAGGAAATAAATTAATTTTTAAGGAATTTGTCGGGCCCCCTCAACTGAAAAATCCTGGCTACGGGCCTGACAATTTCATTCAAATTGGTATGTCGCTGTCTACCGAATTTTCCAAGACTTTTATTTCACATTTAGCTATTATTATTCTACGTCTACGTCAAACGTTCCTTTTTTTCTTGTTAAAAACTTTAAATTTCAGGGGAGTTTTGTTTAAAAGTATCCGATTAATATAAAAAGGCACGTTATAAAACGAAATTTCAACTTTATAATGTAGTTCTTTTCTCTATTGACATTTGACAATTCTTTATATTGCAATTCCTTTTCGCATTTTTCTATGAATAGACCGACCTCCGTTTAATTAACCTGCGTCATGCATAGATGGCGTTGCGCCATAAGTGAAAAGAGAACACTCCTACAAATGTTAGCTCACTATCGCCATCTATGTCTAGTTTTAACAACTAAAAAATGTCTAATTGATGGCTGAAAACGTTGTCGATAAAATTTTTTAATGGGGGAATAAAAATTAAAAACACAGTGTGGGGGAATGAAATAATATAACATACAATGGGGGAATGAAATAATATAACATACAATGAGGGAATGAAATAGAATAACACAAAGTGGGTGAATGAAATTTAAAAACAGAGTTTGGGAATTGGAATTAAAAACACAGAGTTTGGGAATTGGAATTAAAAACACAGAGTTTGGGAATTGGAATTAAAAACACAGAGTTTGGGAATCAAAAATAAAAACCGAGGTTAAATTAAAATTAAAAATACAGAGTGGGATAAAATTATCATTTTGGGTTGAAATAAATGAAGACTGGCTCCGTAACTCCGTTTGCAGCTTCGGCAGCTTCGGCCTTACCGTAAACAACCAACACCCAGTACGTGCACTGGTCCAAAGTGGCAACGCAACATCTGGCACATTTGCGGACGTAGATATGAGGTTGGGAAACTCCCGTCCAGGAGTATGTAAATATTATTCACTAGGCAATGTATTTTTTATTATGACGCAAAACTCGTTCAATCGATTTTCTTTGCAACATGTATACACGTAAACCTGAGAGTGCGCTAAACAAGGTCCTACTTTCCACTCATGGCCACTGGATATTATTCTCTTCGTCTTTCCCCGCAATATCTAGCTAATACTCGATGGACCGATATCAAAATTAACTTTTCGCGTCTGACACTATCTCCACATATTGGGGTCTAGCATACGCGTCGGCCAAACATAAAATTTTCGAGAAGATTTGGTACCGAGATCTCCATTATCTACTGAAAGTACCGGTCTCTAAGTCTCCATTATCTAATAGAAAAATCGTCTCAAGGTCTCACGTCTCTACTGGAAGTCACCGTCTCAAGGTCTCCATTATCTACTGGAAGCACTCACGTCTCTACTGGAAGTACCGTTCTCGGGGTCTTCATTACCTAATAGAAGAAATGGTCTCAAGTCTCTACTGGAAGAACCGGTCTCGGGGTCTTCATTACCTAATAGAAGAAATGGTCTCAAGTCTCTACTGGAAGAACCGGTCTCGGGGTCTCCATTATCTAATGGAAGAATCGGTCAAAAGTCTCTACTGGAAGTACCGGTCTCAAGGTCTCTATTATCTAATGGAAGCAGTGGTCTTCAGCACTCACGTCTCTACTGGAAGTACCGGTCTCAAGGTCTCTATTATCTAATGGAAGCAGTAGTCTTCAGCACTCACGTCTCTACTGGAAGTGCCGGTCTCCAGGTCTCAAGTCTCTACTGGAAGAACCGGTCTCGGGGTCTCCATTATCTAATGGAAGAATCGGTCAAAAGTCTCTACTGGAAGTACCGGTCTCAAGGTCTCTATTATCTAATGGAAGCAGTGGTCTTCAGCACTCACGTCTCTACTGGAAGTACCGGTCTCAAGGTCTCTATTATCTAATGGAAGCAGTAGTCTTCAGCACTCACGTCTCTACTGGAAGTGCCGGTCTCCAGGTCTCAAGTCTCTACTGGAAGTACCGGTCTCGGGGTCTTCATTACCTAATAGAAGAAATGGTCTCAAGTCTCTACTGGAAGAACCGGTCTCGGGGTCTTCATTACCTAATAGAAGAAATGGTCTCAAGTCTCTACTGGAAGAACCGGTCTCGGGGTCTCCATTATCTAATGGAAGAATCGGTCAAAAGTCTCTACTGGAAGTACCGGTCTCAAGGTCTCTATTATCTAATGGAAGCAGTGGTCTTCAGCACTCACGTCTCTACTGGAAGTACCGGTCTCAAGGTCTCTATTATCTAATGGAAGCAGTAGTCTTCAGCACTCACGTCTCTACTGGAAGTGCCGGTCTCCAGGTCTCAAGTCTCTACTGGAAGAACCGGTCTCGGGGTCTCCATTATCTAATGGAAGAATCGGTCAAAAGTCTCTACTGGAAGTACCGGTCTCAAGGTCTCTATTATCTAATGGAAGCAGTGGTCTTCAGCACTCACGTCTCTACTGGAAGTACCGGTCTCAAGGTCTCTATTATCTAATGGAAGCAGTAGTCTTCAGCACTCACGTCTCTACTGGAAGTGCCGGTCTCCAGGTCTCAAGTCTCTACTGGAAGTACCGGTCTCAAGGTCTCTATTATCTAATGGAAGCAGTGGTCTTCAGCACTCACGTCTCTACTGGAAGTACCGGTCTCAAGGTCTCTATTATCTAATGGAAGCAGTAGTCTTCAGCACTCACGTCTCTACTGGAAGTGCCGGTCTCCAGGTCTCAAGTCTCTACTGGAAGTACCGGTCTCAAGGTCTCTATTATCTAATGGAAGCAGTGGTCTTCAGCACTCACGTCTCTACCGGAAGTACCGGTCTCCAGGTCTAAAGTCTCTACTGGAAGTACCGGTCTAAAGGTCTCAAGTCTCCACTGAAAGCAGTGGTCTCCAGGTCTCAAGTCTCTAATGGAAGTACCGGTATCCAGGTCTAAAGTCTCTACTGGAAGTACTGGCCTTCAGGTCTCCGGTACCCGATTTCCAATCTCGCCATCTACTAGAATATCTGGCTTATGGTCTAAAATTTGTCATTTACCACAGTTAATCCGGTCTCCAGAACTCTTAGTATCTGCCATTCCTAGAGTTCTCCAATGGTTGGAATTTTTCAAACATTACGAAATCGGTATTAATTTTTAAGTTTTTTCGAGTTTATGTTTCAGATGAGAATATTTTACATCGAAAATTCGTCTTCAACACGGGCCTCGACCTGTTTTTTACGTAACTAGCGCCAGTTATTCTAGCTTCTGATAAATTTGAAGGCAGAAATGTGGAATTAGGTGATCCACCAGAAATACGTAACTTTACATTCCCGTTAAGGGTTAACCCTGTAAATGTTTAGTAACGTTTTTGGCCACAGATGAGGTAAGAACTCTTTCGGTATTTCGCTGTGGTTAGGGTATCGTCCAAATTAAATTGTCTCTACGACTCAGATAAAAGTTGGCAAGCCAAAATATTCCTCTACTCGTAAGAGTTTTCCTGTATATTTTTATTTTAAACATAGCGACGTGAAAGTCAATGGCGCAGCGGTAATCAATCCGCCCAACGCTTTCGCAAATTGATAATAAGACGTATACCGTGAAAATTTGGTGGAAACCCTGCCATTTGGATGCTAAGAGGTTTAACGTAATCCTTAGCGTTCGGACCGTCCCAAAAGTCAATAACTCCAACTCAAATGATTAGTTTCACAGCGACCTCACTTTGTTCATTTAATGTTATAATTAATTTAAAAGTTTAACCAGCCGGACCCAACCCGAAAAAAAAACCAAAATGAATTTTACCCGGCCCGATCCGACCCGATAAAACGCAGCCCGACCCGACTGAAATAATAGAACAATTAAATCGATTTATTCGCGATCTAATTTCGGAAATATATTCATTTTTTAATCACCATTTTTTAAGGTTAACCGTGATTTAATCGGCTAAATCGTGATTTATTCATCTTAATCATGCTTTAATTTGCTTAATCACTAACTCGATTTAATCCTGATTTAGTCCATTTAATAATCTTAATCATGATTTAATCGGATTTAATCTTTCAAGGGTGCAAACTTAATCATCAAAGTGAACTGCCTCTCGGCCTGAAGTCCCTTCTTCTTCCAAAAAAAATTCAACTCAGCCACTATTTCATTGGTTCCCTAAAATTGACGTCTTTTCGACGCGATTGAATCACAAGTAGGTGACGTTTTTCTGCCCCCCCCCCTTTAGTTGCGGAACCATGACACCCATGGATCGTCTCAAAATAGTCATTCTTTCCGAATATAAATAAATACATACACGGTGTTTAAAAATTTTATGTAAAAATTTTAAGGAGTTGTAGGCCGTGAGTCGAGAAGTATGCCTGTTTTTTTCCCCATATTCCTACGATGAGTAAAAGAGCGCCAGAGGGCTTCAAAGTACGACCTTCTAGCCCCAGGAAGTAGGCTGCAACAAGCGCAAAACCAAGCAGCAGTTAAACGCGAACATTAAGGTTTGGGTACGTGTGATAGGTAAAACACCACATTGTAAACAAATCGAGGTAACCAGCGCGTAAAAAGGTAAACTTGAACAGTAATTAAAGGCCTGTGGCTTGGTTTTGCGCTTGTTGCAGCCTACTTCCAGGGGCTAGTAGGTCACAGTTTGAAGCTCTCTGGCGCTCGTTTAACTCATCGTAGGAAAATGGGGAAAAACAGGCATACTTCTCAACTCACCCCTACAACTCCTTAAAATGTTTGCATTACCTTTTGAAACACCCTGTATATGGCACAGTAAACACGTACTAAGCGTCCTACTTTTTAAACAAGCATAGCTCCTGTATTTTGCTTATTGAAGCGCACAAATCATCAATTACTTTTAAAGCGAAGTGAGCGTATGGGAGCGAAGCTAATCGTCGGCTCAAATGGCGAAATATTTGACATCGTCGTAAACATAATAAAAGTGAATTGATTGTGGACGTAATTGGATCTACCGAGGAAATGTCGAGGTTAAAGTTCATAACAGGCTAGTCTATGGAAACCTAACGAAAGTGTTTAAACGCTAATCAGAGCACGTTGAATTTTTACGAAAATTTCAAAAGATTTTACATTTCGAAAATTCACAATAACTGTTATAATATACATCGCAAATAAAACTAATGGTCCATGTAAAATTTGGAGATCTATAATTTACTATGTGGTCTAATAATAATCAAGTAGGCTACTAACCAAGGCACCACCTTAGGCCCAAGTCATCTAGCGACTAATAATGCCTTTAAACAGGTGGCCCTTCATACCACGTGAGCCAACAGCTCCTTACACTAACTATTACCGTTAACCACTACAAGTTTTAATGGCAAGGAGAAACCCCTTTAACCAGTGGGGAGAGAACTTGCAAACACAACGCGGAAGGAGTAGTTTTGAGTTTTCACCTAGGATCGAACCCGGCTCTGCTTGCTGCGAGGCGAAAGCGCTAACCACTCCGCCACCCCAGTACGCACCTATTAAATGTCAATCATATAGGGCCGGTATCTCATTGGTTCTCTAAAACTGAAGTAAGATAATTTTTTAATTTACATTCAATGTCTGAAGTATTATAGTTTATAATTATAAAAATAAAACTAATTTAATTATAATTTCAAATTTTCGTATTAGTAATTTTTTCCGTTTACAAAATAACTTACTTCGCTTCAATGTAGGGTTGCTAGAGAGAACCTAGTTACCTAACGGACCGGAGTTTCGAGTCTTGGAAGTAAATCCGATTATGAGCATGCACAAAAGCGATCCAATAGAAGGGGTAAGCGAAGTGTTATAGCAAAATTGCCAAGTTAGATCGTCGAAAGGTATGCTTAAGAGCGTTGAAGTCTTAACATATCCTTCGTGTTGCTTAATCTCCTACACGTATACGGTAGATTATACGCCAATTTAGCACATTAGGCTTTACTCTCGACGTACAAATTCTTAGACGTATTTCACGTTATCTAACTTCTTCTTTATCTTGCTATTTTTAGCTTGGAAAATAACAACAGAACGAGGTAAACATTTTTAGGGCTTTTAGCGATTTTGCTTGTTAAGATTCTAGGAAACACGGAAGAGGGGTTCCAATCGCGAGACAAACATTTTGGCCGTCGTTACAGGCGTTAAAGAAGAAGCCCTATTTACATATTCATCGAGAGACGCGCCAGGAAGCTCCTGAGAGGATTCTTTGAAGTTGCCGCTTGAAACGGAATGGAGTTACGTCGAGTACGGATTACCGCTTATCAGGTAAATATTATCGCTTTCAATAAGACCGATGTTGGAACTTTGTCAACCACGACGAATTAAGAACTTTAGAGATCCTAAGCGCTTAAGAATTTGGTGCGTTCATATATATATATATATAATCTGGTTTAGCTACACCATTTTGCGTACCATATGGTCAAGAATCTACTTACGTACGGGAGAATTTGGAACCGGCACCGTTATCATTTACGTCATGGACTAAGAATCTTAGGGGACTCACTGTTCAAGTTTCAAAAAGCACGCGTTAATACTGGAAATAGGAAAATCACGGTTAATTTTAGTTCAATGTGGACAAACTTGGCGTCGCTGTAGTCGATTTCCGACGTAGTTGCGTAGAGAAGCTGGAGCATTCACGTTCAATTTTGACAAAATGGCGCCGTTTTTGTCGGTTAAATGATTAGGCTTAGTAAGTTTTAGACCTTTTATTTTGGAAATTGGTTCTCTAAAAGTGTAAGTAATGGTAATTAACCATTGTGTTAAGTAAAAACAACCAGTAAGCCGCGTGTGGTTGAGTTTTTTTTTAACCAAATTCACTGGAATCCATTTCATTTCTTAACTAAAAAAAATTAATGAACTAAGCCTAACCTAACTTTCTCGCACGTACTGTCGCATAAGCCTCGACTAAGCCTCTCTTAGTGATAGCGTTCCGATTTAAGCCACGCCTACCGTGTCAAAATATCGGGAACCGTGAGTCCCCTTAGATTCTTGGTCCATGATAAAATAAAGTTCTACAATTTTTATTATTATTTAGACCGAATTCAAAAGTATTTTTAATGGAAACTTGCGCAAATAACAAATTTTCCCAATTTCTAAATACTTCCAAATATACTTTTGGAAAATAGTGTAACGAAAATGTTAAATTTTAAATGAGTACCTTTTTATACTAATAAAATTACATTATATATAAAATAAAAACAACATAATCATATGAGTGAAATGTTATTAATAAATATAACGTATTTATAAAAATATTATATTTACAATAATTAATTAAAATAATAATACTCATGAATAATGTTTCGTATTCAAGACATGCCACTCTAGACAAAAACCAATATGGAACCTGAAATTGAGCATAGCGCCGATTTAATTTCGGTCGGCGGCGGCGTATGGCGAAAAATACCCGGAGGCGTTGCTTCGGCTGCGTGAAGGGGAAAAAATGTCTCCTCCCCTTTTGAAAATTTTATGAAAAAAAATCCACTGGTTAAAAGGGTTTTCTTCCAAGTTCTTCGGTTTCCCATTCCATAAAAACTTGTGGCGGTTAACGGTAATAGTTAGGGTAGGGAGCTGTTGGCTCGCGTGGCACGAATAGCTTTCCACCGCCCTCCTACGCATTTTAACGCGGCCGCCTTAATCTTGGAGGAATAAAACAAGTATACAGGAGTTGCGGAGAGCTGCGAAATCGGTTTCGTCAGTGACCGTGAACTCGTGCGAGACGGAGGGGTTCAAACGCGACTAGCGCCAACTGCATACGGAATTTTGCAACTATTCTCATTTTATAGCATTGTTTTCACGTCGTCTGGTTTGTTTTGAAACATTTCTAAATTCTTTGCGCCTTTTTCCAAAATGACTCGTATTTGTTTGGAGGAATAAAACAAACCAGACGACGCGAAAACAATGCTATAAAATGAGAATAGTTGCAAAATCCCGAATGCAGTTGGCGCTAGTCGCGTTTGAACCCCTCCGAATCACGCGAGATCACGGTCACTGACGAAACCGATTTCGCAGCTCTCCGCAACTCCTGTATACTTGTTTTATTCCTCCAAGCCTTAATTAGAACGCTCTAGATGACTTGGGCCTAACAGTAGCGGCTCAACGCTTTTTTCACGGGTAGGCTATGAATTTTGCGCCTCCCTCCCCTATAATCCTGACTTCGCCACTGTCCCCTACTTCTCATTTGGTTTCGAAAACTATGAACTTTAGTTAGTTTTTAAATTTTTATTTAATGTACAAGATGGTTTATGAGTTAAAAATCATTCTATTTTCAAATTATAAATTATTAGTAATAATATCCTACGCATTGTAACCCGGCCACCTGAAATAATGGCTTTAAAAGTCGCTTGATGACTTGGGCCTAAGGTGGTGCCTTGGGTAGCAGTCTACCTGATTATGATTATTATTATTATCACAAAAAATAAGATAAACAAAGCACTTTAATCGGCCAATTATAACTACAAATTTCAAAGAATAAATTGCACTAGTCTCTTTTTCTTACTAAACTTGGATTTACCTTTCATTTATTTGATCTCTATTTATCGATAACACGGCTCAGCTTGTTAATCGGTTTTCAGCCATCGTTGTTCTCAAATATGATTGTAGTCTATTCAGTGCACTAAAAATCCTTTCTGAAAGGTTATTCGCAACCGGTGTACTTAAGACTAATTTAAAATATTTTTAAAGATCAGGAAACGCCGGCTCAAATGATAATAAATATATAAACACATCGAAAACGGTTTGAATATTTTGAGGCTTGACTAGGTCACAGTTACTAGTTGTAATTTTAAGCTCCCGTTTCAAATTACACAAATAGACATTACCCACGTTATTTGAATTAAATAACTTCTTAGCTACTTCAAACTGACTATTTAGAGCCGGTTTTGGAAATCTTTCATAGTTTTCACAAAACGCTGTAACAGTAGTGTAATATTGCCGCTTCTGGCGGGTAACATGATAACAATGAAGCGGGTTTTGGTGGGTAACATGCTAACAATGATAGTGCGAAATTTGGAAGCCATGTTAAGATAGTATTTTCCCGTAAACCTAATCTATGATTAGAGGGCATTTGTATTTTTTTATTAAGGATTTAGGCTTTGGTTGACGGTCATTTTGTTTTCTAACGTGTTTAGTACTTTAGAGGGCATTTGGTTTTTATTCAGAGGTATCTAGGCTTTAGTTGGCAGCCATTTTATTTTTTTCTTACCTAGTTTAGGGTTGACAAATCGTTCGTCGGCTATGGGATAAATAAGCTTAAAATTAAATTAAAAAATCGGTTTTTAGCATTATTAGCTAGAATTTTTAATGAAAATCTCGTAGGAATAGAAATGACTAAGAAAACATAATGAAATAATTTATTTTGTAAGAATTTTGTTCACTATTTCAAGTTATTTTGAATTAGGATGCTGCTTAATCGGCCAATATATGTTGGATTTAGTATCCTTGATTTCAGCAAAACCTGCATGTACGAATTTCATTATACTGAGATAATGAAACGCTATGGATCAAATGCAAAGCTGTGTTTCACAGACACTGATTCACTATGTTATCTTATTCAGACCGATGATGTTTACAACGACATGGCAACGTCTCACCATCTTTATGATTTTTCGGACTATCCTAAAGATCATAAACTATTTAGTGAAACTAACAAAAAAAAACTCGGATTTATGAAAAATGAATTGTGTGGCAGACTTGGCTTCTCTTTCGTTGGTCTAAAGCCTAAAATGTATTCACTGCAGAGTGAGGGTGAAGATAAAAATACTGCCAAAGGTGTTGATAGACGTTTTGTCAAGAAAAATATTAAACATAACTGCTATCGGGAATGTCTATTTACGCAACGGATAACGTTAGCGAATACAAATAAAATAGTATCACAAAATCATGAGCTTAAAGCCTGGTTTTCACTTGGCGGTTTTTGGGCGAAAAAGCCCGGCGTCGACGGAAAATGGGCGAAAATTTCCGTCGACGCCGGGCGGAAATTCCGTCGGTTTTCGGTTTTGTGTGGCGATTTTCATTTCTATTTTTTTCGCTCAGTTGGGCGATTTCGCTCTTTTTCAACCAATCAAAAACTATATTCGAAAGGTGACTGTGACGTCAGGGAGGATGGTTTATTTCCCGCTTCTTGCATCCGGAACTCGGCCACGTGCTTTTCTGTGAATTTTGGAACGTGTTTTTTTTCTTGATACCCTTGTTGCCTTCTTTTTCCAGCATGTTTCTTTCACCCAAACCGATCTTTCATAACTCATATTTCTTTGAACACGATAGATCATGTAAAATAACATTAAATTTAAAATGCTTACATGAGCTTTAATCAATAGTTCACTATTATGATCAGATAAATCATCCATTTTTAGGCCTAGGCTTAAATCTCCACTATCAGACGAAAACCGACGAACTCGCTGCCAGAAACAAAATCGCTTTATTTCCACCCTAAAAAAAACGCAAAGTGAAAATGCTAAAACGCCGACAGTGAGCGAAACGTCGAAAACCATATCGTCGACGTCAAACTTTCTGTCGGTGATTTTCCGCCAAGTGAAAACCAGGCTATATACAACAAATTCTACTAAATCGCGTTAGGCCCTTTTCATAGTAAGAGATATGTTATAGATGGAATTGAAACACTAGCATTTGGAAATTATCGTATTGCATCATTCAATAATAAAGATTAAATAAAGGCATTACACATTTATTAACATAAATTATAATTTGAATATCTAGTTAAATTTGTTTGTATTAAAATAATTGCCATGGTATTAATAAAGAATAATGCTAAAAACCGATTTCTTAATTTAATTTTAAGCTTATTTATCCCATAGCCGACAAACGATTTGTCAACCCTAAACTAGGTAAGAAAAAAATAAAATGGCTGCCAACTAAAGCCTAGATACCTCTGAATAAAAACCAAATGCCCTCTAAAGTACTAAACACGTTAGAAAACAAAATGACCGTCAACCAAAGCCTAAATCCTTAATAAAAAAATACAAATGCCCAAATCATAGATTAGGTTTACGGGAAAATACTATCTTAACATGGCTTCCAAATTTCGCACTATCATTGTTAGCATGTTACCCACCAAAACCCGCTTCATTGTTATCATGTTACCCGCCAGAAGCGGCAATATTACACTACTTGTAACTTCCTCTACGTTTAGAAAATCATTTGAATTCGGTTAAGATGCGCATTCATCTTTATATAAACATTTTCTAGCAATCGCTTTTTCAATTTGAATATGAATCTAACTACTATTTCGAAATGTGAAGTTCATAAGAACCACGGCTACGGCCTGCACTGCAAAGAGTGATAAAATATGTGAATTGGTAGAATAGACCATAAAGAAATGGGACAAAAAACTAAAACATAAAAAGATTTGAAGAAATTAAAATTAAAAAACTTACAAATAAGTCGTACCAATAGGTCTTCGAGTATAAACATAAAGACATGTTAACTCGAAAACCTTTTCGTACGAGTTATTCGTAAGATTTTTAAAAATGTCTTCAAATTTGTTTAGGGTTTAGCTTTTCTGTACCTTTTCTTTATGGAATATTCTACCAATTCGCATATTTTATCATTATAACTATTATTTCAATTTGCTCTAAGATGCTCACCTAAGGTTTTGGTCTCCGATTCTCTACTCCATATGGTACTCGTAATTACGCTCTATTTAAACTTTTAGTTTCGCGAAGTTCTCCTTTTTGCGGGAACTTAGGGAGAAATATTTTTATCAGCAAATTTCGTAGCAGCTTCCCAAAGTCAAATCTTTCCGAGGCTCTATCTTCTTCTAACTTTTTTATTGTGGCATCGCAAATCACAACGGCTGGAGTTATAACAAATTTTGGGTTTTGTAAGTATTCCGAGAGGACATTCGTTATAAAATGTAGTCTAAGGAAACAATCATTTTCAAAATATTGAAACTTTGTAGCTGGGAAGAGTACCCTCGACAATGATTTGTCATTTTTAATTAAAGTGTTGGTTGCACGAAATTTTAGCTACGGCTAATTAATGATTCATTAGAAAGAGCAAACATTTTATAGCAAGTACAGAAAATGTCATCAAAATCGGTTAAGTGGTCTTTGAATTATTATAAAAAGAAGTCGAAATGGTGGAAATCGAGTTTTTCGGTGAATTTCCAGACTTTCTCGGCACCCATGACGTCAGAAAATGTGAAGCGTATCATTGGTTAATTGTCTGTAATACATTTCTTTACATCTGGGATTAAAAGCAGGTTGATTGAACACCCAGAAAAAAGTCCTACACAGTAGTAATTGAAATAGGCATACACAAGCCTACGTAGTAGAAAAAAGGATGTGAAACCGACGGCTCCTCCTAAATTTTTTGTAAAAATTATTTTTTATTTCGATAATAAGCCTAATATTAGGATTAAAAACCTCTGGTTTGAAAACTTCTACAAGTAAACAGAATCCCTCCACTTCAGTTCCTTCTATTTTAGGAATAAAACTACAGCTTTGATTTGCCCCAAATTGCTGGTGCTACGGAGGAGAAAATTCGCCGAAAATTTCAGGATTTTGGGGAGCGAAAAAGGTCAGTTTCGGACTCAAAGTTAATACACTTAGGCTTGGAAATTTGTTTCGACAATGAAATTTTTGGAAAGAGAACGTCCTGGGCTTCAAAACAAGCCCGCATTCATTCGTTTTTATTACCATCGATTTTTCGTGCAACCAACACTTTAAGTTATATTTAAAGCTAGAAGTACAGCTTCATACCTCCTTATAAAATTGTGAAGACCTTTTTTCTTACTAGACCATCTCGTGTCGCAACTCTGGGGTCATTTTAACATAACCTCTTATTCTAAGCCCTTTTGTGCATTCTGGAATTACTCACTTCAAAGAGAGGAATTACTCACTACTAAGAGAGGTATTACTGACTTCTAAGAGAGGAATTACTCACTTATAAGAGATGAATTACTCACTTCAGGGAGAGGTATTACTCACTACTAAGAGAGGTATTACTGACTTCTAAGAGATGAATTACTCACTACTAAGAGAGGTATTACTCACTTCTAAAAGAGGTATTACTCACTTCTAAGAGAGGTATTACTCACTACTAAGAGAGGTATTACTCACTTCTAAGAGAGGTATTACTCACTTCTAAGAGAGGTATTATTCACTACTAAGAGAGGTATTTCTCACTTCAATAAGAGAGGAATTACTCACTTCAATAAGAGAGGAATTACTCACTACTAAGAGAGGTATTACTCACTTCTAAGAGAGGTATTACTCACTTCAATAAGAGAGGAATTACTCACTACTAAGAGAGGTATTACTCACTTCTAAAAGATGTATTACTCACTTCTAAAAGATGTATTACTCACTTCTAAGAGAGGAATTACTCACTACTAAGAGAGGTATTACTCACTTCTAAGAGAGGTATTACTCACTTCAATAAGAGAGGAATTACTCACTACTAAGAGAGGTATTACTCACTTCTAAAAGAGGTATTACTCACTTCTAAGAGAGGAATTACTCACTACTAAGAGAGGTATTACTCACTTCTAAGAGAGGTATTACTCACTTCTAAGAGAGGAATTACTCACTACTAAGAGAGGTATTACTCACTTCTAAGAGAGGTATTACTCACTTCTAAGATATGAATTACTCACTTCAGGGAGAGGTATTACTCACTACTAAGAGAGGTATTACTCACTTCTAAGATATGAATTACTCACTACTAAGAGAGGTATTACTCACTTCTAAGAGAGGTATTATTCACTACTAAGAGAGGTATTTCTCACTTCTAAGAGAGGAATTACTCACTACTAAGAGAGGTATTACTCACTTCTAAGAGAGGTATTACTCACTTCAATAAGAGAGGAATTACTCACTTCTAAAAGAGGTATTACTCACTTCTAAGAGAGGAATTACTCACTACTAAGAGAGGTATTACTCACTTCTAAGAGAGGTATTACTCACTTCTAAGAGAGGTATTATTCACTACTAAGAGAGGTATTTCTCACTTCTAAGAGAGGAATTACTCACTACTAAGAGAGGTATTACTCACTTCTAAGAGAGGTATTACTCACTTCAATAAGAGAGGAATTACTCACTACTAAGAGAGGTATCACTCACTTCTAAGAGAGGTATTACTCACTTCTAAAAGAGGTATTACTCACTTCTAAGAGAGGTATTACTCACTTCTAAGAGAGGTATTACTCACTTCAATAAGAGAGGAATTACTCACTACTAAGAGAGGTATTACTCACTTCTAAAAGAGGTATTACTCACTTCTAAGAGAGGAATTACTCACTACTAAGAGAGGTATTACTCACTTCTAAGAGAGGTATTACTCACTTCTAAGAGAGGAATTACTCACTACTAAGAGAGGTATTACTCACTTCTAAGAGAGGTATTACTCACTTCTAAGATATGAATTACTCACTTCAGGGAGAGGTATTACTCACTACTAAGAGAGGTATTACTCACTTCTAAGAGAGGTATTACTCACTTCAATAAGAGAGGAATTACTCACTACTAAGAGAGGTATTACTCACTTCTAAAAGAGGTATTACTCACTTCTAAGAGAGGAATTACTCACTTCTAAGAGAGGTATTACTCACTTCTAAGAGAGGAATTACTCACTACTAAGAGAGGTATTACTCACTTCTAAGAGAGGTATTACTCACTTCTAAGATATGAATTACTCACTTCAGGGAGAGGTATTACTCACTACTAAGAGAGGTATTACTCACTTCTAAGATATGAATTACTCACTACTAAGAGAGGTATTACTCACTTCTAAGAGAGGTATTATTCACTACTAAGAGAGGTATTTCTCACTTCTAAGAGAGGAATTACTCACTACTAAGAGAGGTATTACTCACTTCTAAGAGAGGTATTACTCACTTCAATAAGAGAGGAATTACTCACTTCTAAAAGAGGTATTACTCACTTCTAAGAGAGGAATTACTCACTACTAAGAGAGGTATTACTCACTTCTAAGAGAGGTATTACTCACTTCTAAGAGAGGTATTATTCACTACTAAGAGAGGTATTTCTCACTTCTAAGAGAGGAATTACTCACTACTAAGAGAGGTATTACTCACTTCTAAGAGAGGTATTACTCACTTCAATAAGAGAGGAATTACTCACTACTAAGAGAGGTATCACTCACTTCTAAGAGAGGTATTACTCACTTCTAAGAGAGGTATTACTCACTTCTAAAAGAGGTATTACTCACTTCTAAGAGAGGAATTACTCACTACTAAGAGAGGTATTACTCACTTCTAAGAGAGGTATTACTCACTTCTAAGAGAGGAATTACTCACTACTAAGAGAGGTATTACTCACTTCTAAGAGAGGTATTACTCACTTCTAAGAGATGAATTACTCACTTCAGGGAGAGGTATTACTCACTACTAAGAGAGGTATTACTCACTTCTAAGAGATGAATTACTCACTACTAAGAGAGGTATTACTCACTTCTAAGAGCGGTATTATTCACTACTAAGAGGGGTATTTCTCACTTCTAAGAGAGGAATTACTCACTACTAAGAGAGGTATTACTAACTTCTAAGAGAGGTATTACTCACTTCAATAAGAGAGGAATTACTCACTACTCAAGAGAGGTATTACTCACTTCTAAAAGAGGTATTACTCACTTCTAAGAGAGGAATTACTCACTACTAAGAGAGGTATTACTCACTTCTAAAAGAGGTATTACTCACTTCTAAGAGAGGTATTACTCACTACTAAGAGAGGTATTACTCACTTCTAAGAGAGGTATTACTCACTTCTAAGAGAGGTATTATTCACTACTAAGAGAGGTATTTCTCACTTCAATAAGAGAGGAATTACTCACTACTAAGAGAGGTATTACTCACTTCTAAGAGAGGTATTACTCACTTCAATAAGAGAGGAATTACTCACTACTAAGAGAGGTATTACTCACTTCTAAGAGAGGTATTACTCACTTCTAAGAGAGGTATTACTCACTACTAAGAGAGGTATTACTCACTTCTAAGAGAGGTATTACTCACTTCTAAGAGAGGTATTATTCACTACTAAGAGAGGTATTTCTCACTTCTAAGAGAGGAATTACTCACTACTAAGAGAGGTATTACTCACTTCTAAGAGAGGTATTACTCACTTCAATAAGAGAGGAATTACTCACTACTAAGAGAGGTATTACTCACTTCTAAGAGAGGTATTACTCACTTCTAAAAGAGGTATTACTCACTTCTAAGAGAGGTATTACTCACTTCTAAAAGAGGTATTACTCACTTCTAAGAGAGGAATTACTCACTACTAAGAGAGGTATTACTCACTTCTAAGAGAGGTATTACTCACTTCTAAGAGAGGAATTACTCACTACTAAGAGAGGTATTACTCACTTCTAAGAGAGGTATTACTCACTTCTAAGAGATGAATTACTCACTTCAGGGAGAGGTACTACTCACTACTAAGAGAGGTATTACTCACTTCTAAGAGATGAATTACTCACTACTAAGAGAGGTATTACTCACTTCTAAGAGAGGTATTATTCACTACTAAGAGAGGTATTTCTCACTTCAATAAGAGAGGAATTACTCACTACTAAGAGAGGTATTACTCACTTCTAAGAGAGGTATTACTCACTTCAATAAGAGAGGAATTACTCACTACTAAGAGAGGTATTACTCACTTCTAAGAGAGGTATTACTCACTTCTAAGAGAGGAATTACTCACTACTAAGAGAGGTATTACTCACTTCTAAGAGAGGTATTACTCACTTCTAAGAGAGGTATTATTCACTACTAAGAGAGGTATTTCTCACTTCTAAGAGAGGAATTACTCAATACTAAGAGAGGTATTACTCACTTCTAAGAGAGGTATTACTCACTTCAATAAGAGAGGAATTACTCACTACTAAGAGAGGTATCACTCACTTCTAAGAGAGGTATTACTCACTTCTAAAAGAGGTATTACTCACTTCTAAGAGAGGTATTACTCACTTCTAAGAGAGGTATTACTCACTTCAATAAGAGAGGAATTACTCACTTCTAAGAGAGGTATTACTCACTACTAAGAGAGGTATTACTCACTTCTAAAAGAGGTATTACTCACTTCTAAGAGAGGAATTACTCACTACTAAGAGAGGTATTACTCACTTCTAAGAGAGGTATTACTCACTTCTAAGAGAGGAATTACTCACTACTAAGAGAGGTATTACTCACTTCTAAGAGAGGTATTACTCACTTCTAAGATATGAATTACTCACTTCAGGGAGAGGTATTACTCACTACTAAGAGAGGTATTACTCACTTCTAAGATATGAATTACTCACTACTAAGAGAGGTATTACTCACTTCTAAGAGAGGTATTATTCACTACTAAGAGAGGTATTTCTCACTTCTAAGAGAGGAATTACTCACTACTAAGAGAGGTATTACTCACTTCTAAGAGAGGTATTACTCACTTCAATAAGAGAGGAATTACTCACTACTAAGAGAGGTATTACTCACTTCTAAAAGAGGTATTACTCACTTCTAAGAGAGGAATTACTCACTACTAAGAGAGGTATTACTCACTTCTAAGAGAAGTATTACTCACTTCTAAGAGAGGAATTACTCACTACTAAGAGAGGTATTACTCACTTCTAAGAGAGGTATTACTCACTTCTAAGATATGAATTACTCACTTCAGGGAGAGGTATTACTCACTACTAAGAGAGGTATTACTCACTTCTAAGAGAGGTATTACTCACTTCAATAAGAGAGGAATTACTCACTACTAAGAGAGGTATTACTCACTTCTAAAAGAGGTATTACTCACTTCTAAGAGAGGAATTACTCACTACTAAGAGAGGTATTACTCACTTCTAAGAGAGGTATTACTCACTTCTAAGAGAGGAATTACTCACTACTAAGAGAGGTATTACTCACTTCTAAGAGAGGTATTACTCACTTCTAAGATATGAATTACTCACTTCAGGGAGAGGTATTACTCACTACTAAGAGAGGTATTACTCACTTCTAAGATATGAATTACTCACTACTAAGAGAGGTATTACTCACTTCTAAGAGAGGTATTATTCACTACTAAGAGAGGTATTTCTCACTTCTAAGAGAGGAATTACTCACTACTAAGAGAGGTATTACTCACTTCTAAGAGAGGTATTACTCACTTCAATAAGAGAGGAATTACTCACTTCTAAAAGAGGTATTACTCACTTCTAAGAGAGGAATTACTCACTACTAAGAGAGGTATTACTCACTTCTAAGAGAGGTATTACTCACTTCTAAGAGAGGTATTATTCACTACTAAGAGAGGTATTTCTCACTTCTAAGAGAGGAATTACTCACTACTAAGAGAGGTATTACTCACTTCTAAGAGAGGTATTACTCACTTCAATAAGAGAGGAATTACTCACTACTAAGAGAGGTATCACTCACTTCTAAGAGAGGTATTACTCACTTCTAAAAGAGGTATTACTCACTTCTAAGAGAGGTATTACTCACTTCTAAAAGAGGTATTACTCACTTCTAAGAGAGGAATTACTCACTACTAAGAGAGGTATTACTCACTTCTAAGAGAGGTATTACTCACTTCTAAGAGAGGAATTACTCACTACTAAGAGAGGTATTACTCACTTCTAAGAGAGGTATTACTCACTTCTAAGAGATGAATTACTCACTTCAGGGAGAGGTATTACTCACTACTAAGAGAGGTATTACTCACTTCTAAGAGATGAATTACTCACTACTAAGAGAGGTATTACTCACTTCTAAGAGAGGTATTATTCACTACTAAGAGGGGTATTTCTCACTTCTAAGAGAGGAATTACTCACTACTAAGAGAGGTATTACTAACTTCTAAGAGAGGTATTACTCACTTCAATAAGAGAGGAATTACTCACTACTAAGAGAGGTATTACTCACTTCTAAAAGAGGTATTACTCACTTCTAAGAGAGGAATTACTCACTACTAAGAGAGGTATTACTCACTTCTAAAAGAGGTATTACTCACTTCTAAGAGAGGTATTACTCACTACTAAGAGAGGTATTACTCACTTCTAAGAGAGGTATTACTCACTTCTAAGAGAGGTATTATTCACTACTAAGAGAGGTATTTCTCACTTCAATAAGAGAGGAATTACTCACTACTAAGAGAGGTATTACTCACTTCTAAGAGAGGTATTACTCACTTCAATAAGAGAGGAATTACTCACTACTAAGAGAGGTATTACTCACTTCTAAGAGAGGTATTACTCACTTCTAAGAGAGGTATTACTCACTACTAAGAGAGGTATTACTCACTTCTAAGAGAGGTATTACTCACTTCTAAGAGAGGTATTATTCACTACTAAGAGAGGTATTTCTCACTTCTAAGAGAGGAATTACTCACTACTAAGAGAGGTATTACTCACTTCTAAGAGAGGTATTACTCACTTCAATAAGAGAGGAATTACTCACTACTAAGAGAGGTATTACTCACTTCTAAGAGAGGTATTACTCACTTCTAAAAGAGGTATTACTCACTTCTAAGAGAGGTATTACTCACTTCTAAAAGAGGTATTACTCACTTCTAAGAGAGGAATTACTCACTACTAAGAGAGGTATTACTCACTTCTAAGAGAGGTATTACTCACTTCTAAGAGAGGAATTACTCACTACTAAGAGAGGTATTACTCACTTCTAAGAGAGGTATTACTCACTTCTAAGAGATGAATTACTCACTTCAGGGAGAGGTATTACTCACTACTAAGAGAGGTATTACTCCCTTCTAAGAGATGAATTACTCACTACTAAGAGAGGTATTACTCACTTCTAAGAGAGGTATTATTCACTACTAAGAGAGGTATTTCTCACTTCAATAAGAGAGGAATTACTCACTACTAAGAGAGGTATTACTCACTTCTAAGAGAGGTATTACTCACTTCAATAAGAGAGGAATTACTCACTACTAAGAGAGGTATTACTCACTTCTAAGAGAGGTATTACTCACTTCTAAGAGAGGTATTACTCACTACTAAGAGAGGTATTACTCACTTCTAAGAGAGGTATTACTCACTTCTAAGAGAGGAATTACTCACTACTAAGAGAGGTATTACTCACTTCTAAGAGAGGTATTACTCACTACTAAGAGAGGAATTACTCACTTCTAAGAGAGGAATTACTTTGAAATGAGTATATTGGTTGGAGTAAACCGAGAGTTTTCCGAACTACGAGTACGTTCTTACAACAATCGACTAATACCAAGTTTACGCGATGCATGTACGGCAAGACCCCATTTATAGCGTCTTTTATTCTAACGTTCACCCCAGAATGGCTGCCACTCGCCCAAGGCCTAAAAGAGTGGGCAGTTCTGGCAATTTTGGGAAGTTCTAAAACTCGGATTTGAGCAATATTTATCGCGAATTCGCAATTATTATGTTGCTATAGTTATTATTTAACAAGATGTTAAAAAAAATTATTCCAAGGTTCCAACTTTCTCTTATAGCTCATTGAAATTATGTTTTGGGGGTTTAGTTTTAATATAGATGTTCGCTCGCTCGCAGTTATTTTTGGGCAGTTCCAAGAAATCTTTATTTTAGCCCCGGCACTCTTCACACTGGCTACGCAGTTGGATATTTGTAGCCCATTTGATGAAAGAACATTAAGAATCGATTCGCCGTCAAATTTATGTGAATCGATAAACAATAAAAGCCTCACCTCTAATCGTGGTAAATCGAACGCGAATGCTTAATCGCTTTACTCCGCTTTCGTCCCTAGTTTTGCCAGCAATAATTGCGTCAGTAATGTCCCGTTTAATCATTCTCAGAACTAGAGCGCCACTACCATTAACAAGTTCGTTTTGTATCGTTCCACGCGTATATTTGGCGACGTTAAGCCGGGTTTTCATGGACGCTTTTAGCTTGAAAAAGTTTGGCTTGAGCAAGAAATAGTTTAAAGTTCGCGCTCACGCTGCAATCGCTTCTGTTTTCAAGAACCCTTGTGTTTTGCACTTGGAGCGTGCGCGTGTGAAAATAGATTGGAACACGCTTCTAGCGCCGATCAAAACCAACTAGATATTTTTACGCCCAAGCGAAAATTTCGCACGTGACGTCGGTCCATGTGACTTCAGCCAGCCAATGGGTATGTAGTATGTGCTAGTGTTGGTACCGAGGCTTATCACACTATTGTACGCTGTTCGAAACAAATAACAATGAGTTCAACCACAACCAAATTAACCAAAAAGCAACAAAAATAAATAGAAAAAGAAGAGAAAACAACAAAGGGAAATAGAAGTGAAGAACAATTTTATAAGCCATGTAAAGGATAACCCAATAATTTGGAACCTAAAATTAAAAGAACACCGAGACAGAGATGCAGTGAATGTTGCATTTATAGAGTTGAGCAAAATTATGTAAATAGGCACCTACCATCGTTTTGTTTTACACCTTCTTTTATTGTTTTTGGCCTTAATAATTACTAAAAGTTTAAGTAATAACATTTTTTTCTTAATCAAAAGACGTCCGCGATTTGGAGCCGCCATATTTATTTAACGCGGCAGCCGCCAGCTCAAACGGCACGCTATAAATATCTTGCATCGTGAAAACGCGAAGCGCTTTCCTTGCAGCTTGAGCGCGAAATATAAAATAAAGTATACGCTTCCCACAAAATGGAAAAATCTCAATCTTTTCTTTTTCAAGCTACAAGCGTCCATGAAAACCCGGCTTTAGGCGTGTTATCTATCTGGTTTTTTAAGTCAATTCTAGTATTTCTACGAAGTTTCCTGTTCGTTTTTCTCTCTATGACCTCTAAGCGCGATATCCTGCTGAGCGCCAGGTCAGGGTTCGTACGACATTTTCGGATTTCAAATCCCGGACTTCCAGGTGATCCCTGATAAATATTTGGCAATGTCCCTGACCTTTTTGGTAATATTCCTGCTAATTTTAATCATTTAAGGAATGATATTTAATAAGAGCATACTGAGATCGTCTCTCTCGTCTCTCGGGACAAGGTGCCAGCCATGAGAAGCTATTTCATTTTCTCTGCGATGCAAAGTTTGTTGACTAAGAAAATCCCTGACTCATCCCTGGCTTTTTACAATACTATTTAAATCCCTGACTTTTTTTCACCAAATGGAAATCCCTGACGTTTTACAATATTATTTAAATCCCCGACTTATCCCTGACTTTTTTCGCCAAATTGGAAATCCCTGACTTTATACAATATTATTTAAATCCCCGACTTATCCCGAACTTTTTTCGCCAAATTGGAAATCCCTGACTTTTTGCAATATTATTTAAATCCCTGACTATTTTCGCCAAATTGGAAATCCCTGACTTTTTACAATATTATTTAAATCCCCGACTTATCCCGAACTTTTTTCGCCAAATTGGAAATCCCTGACTTTTTGCAATATTATTTAAATCCCTGACTATTTTCGCCAAATTGGAAATCCCTGACTTTTTACAATATTATTTAAATCCCCGACTTATCCCGAACTTTTTTCGCCAAATTGGAAATCCCTGACGTTTTACAATATTATTTAAATCCCCGACTTATCCCTGACTTTTTTCGCCAAATTGGAAATCTCTGACTTTTTACAATATTATTTAAATCCCCGACTTATCCCGAACTTTTTTCGCCAAATTGGAAATCCCTGACTTTTTGCAATATTATTTAAATCCCTGACTATTTTCACCAAATTGGAAATCCCTGACTTTATACAATATTATTTAAATCCCCGACTTATCCCGAACTTTTTTCGCCAAATTGGAAATCCCTGACTTTTTGCAATATTATTTAAATCCCTGACTATTTTCGCCAAATTGGAAATCCCTGACTTTTTACAATATTATTTAAATCCCCGACTTATCCCGAACTTTTTTCGCCAAATTGGAAATCCCTGACGTTTTACAATATTATTTAAATCCCCGACTTATCCCTGACTTTTTTCGCCAAATTGGAAATCCCTGACTTTTTACAATATTATTTAAATCCCCGACTTATCCCGAACTTTTTTCGCCAAATTGGAAATCCCTGACTTTTTGCAATATTATTTAAATCCCTGACTATTTTCGCCAAATTGGAAATCCCTGACTTTTTACAATATTATTTAAATCCCCGACTTATCCCGAACTTTTTTCGCCAAATTGGAAATCCCTGACTTTTTGCAATATTATTTAAATCCCTGACTATTTTCGCCAAATTGGAAATCCCTGACTTTTTACAATATTATTTAAATCCCCGACTTATCCCGAACTTTTTTCGCCAAATTGGAAATCCCTGACTTTTTGCAATATTATTTAAATCCCTGACTATTTTCACCAAATTGGAAATCCCTGACTTTATACAATATTATTTAAATCCCCGACTTATCCCGAACTTTTTTCGCCAAATTGGAAATCCCTGACTTTTTGCAATATTATTTAAATCCCTGACTATTTTCGCCAAATTGGAAATCCCTGACTTTATACAATATTATTTAAATCCCCGACTTATCCCGAACTTTTTTCGCCAAATTGGAAATCCCTGACTTTTTGCAATATTATTTAAATCCCTGACTATTTTCACCAAATTGGAAATCCCTGACTTTATACAATATTATTTAAATCCCCGACTTATCCCGAACTTTTTTCGCCAAATTGGAAATCCCTGACTTTTTGCAATATTATTTAAATCCCTGACTATTTTCACCAAATTGGAAATCCCTGACTTTATACAATATTATTTAAATCCCCGACTTATCCCGAACTTTTTTCGCCAAATTGGAAATCCCTGACTTTTTGCAATATTATTTAAATCCCTGACTATTTTCGCCAAATTGGAAATCCCTGACTTTATACAATATTATTTAAATCCCCGACTTATCCCGAACTTTTTTCGCCAAATTGGAAATCCCTGACTTTTTGCAATATTATTTAAATCCCTGACTATTTTCGCCAAATTGGAAATCCCTGACTTTTTACAATATTATTTAAATCCCCGACTTATCCCGAACTTTTTTCGCCAAATTGGAAATCCCTGACGTTTTACAATATTATTTAAATCCCCGACTTATCCCTGACTTTTTTCGCCAAATTGGAAATCCCTGACGTTTTACAATATTATTTAAATCCCCGACTTATCCCTGACTTTTTTCGCCAAATTGGAAATCCCTGACTTTTTACAATATTATTTAAATCCCCGACTTATCCCGAACTTTTTTCGCCAAATTGGAAATCCCTGACTTTTTGCAATATTATTTAAATCCCTGACTATTTTCACCAAATTGGAAATCCCTGACTTTATACAATATTATTTAAATCCCCGACTTATCCCGAACTTTTTTCGCCAAATTGGAAATCCCTGACTTTTTGCAATATTATTTAAATCCCTGACTATTTTCGCCAAATTGGAAATCCCTGACTTTTTACAATATTATTTAAATCCCCGACTTATCCCGAACTTTTTTCGCCAAATTGGAAATCCCTGACGTTTTACAATATTATTTAAATCCCCGACTTATCCCTGACTTTTTTCGCCAAATTGGAAATCCCTGACTTTTTACAATATTATTTAAATCCCCGACTTATCCCGAACTTTTTTCGCCAAATTGGAAATCCCTGACTTTTTGCAATATTATTTAAATCCCTGACTATTTTCGCCAAATTGGAAATCCCTGACTTTTTACAATATTATTTAAATCCCCGACTTATCCCGAACTTTTTTCGCCAAATTGGAAATCCCTGACTTTTTGCAATATTATTTAAATCCCTGACTATTTTCACCAAATTGGAAATCCCTGACTTTATACAATATTATTTAAATCCCCGACTTATCCCGAACTTTTTTCGCCAAATTGGAAATCCCTGACTTTTTGCAATATTATTTAAATCCCTGACTATTTTCGCCAAATTGGAAATCCCTGACTTTATACAATATTATTTAAATCCCCGACTTATCCCGAACTTTTTTCGCCAAATTGGAAATCCCTGACTTTTTGCAATATTATTTAAATCCCTGACTATTTTCACCAAATTGGAAATCCCTGACTTTATACAATATTATTTAAATCCCCGACTTATCCCGAACTTTTTTCGCCAAATTGGAAATCCCTGACTTTTTGCAATATTATTTAAATCCCTGACTATTTTCACCAAATTGGAAATCCCTGACTTTTTGCAATATTATTTAAATCCCTGACTATTTTCACCAAATTGGAAATCCCTGACTTTATACAATATTATTTAAATCCCCGACTTATCCCGAACTTTTTTCGCCAAATTGGAAATCCCTGACTTTTTGCAATATTATTTAAATCCCTGACTATTTTCGCCAAATTGGAAATCCCTGACTTTATACAATATTATTTAAATCCCCGACTTATCCCGAACTTTTTTCGCCAAATTGGAAATCCCTGACTTTTTGCAATATTATTTAAATCCCCGACTTATCCCGAACTTTTTTCGCCAAATTGGAAATCCCTGACGTTTTACAATATTATTTAAATCCCCGACTTATCCCTGACTTTTTTCGCCAAATTGGAAATCCCTGACTTTTTACAATATTATTTAAATCCCCGACTTATCCCGAACTTTTTTCGCCAAATTGGAAATCCCTGACTTTTTGCAATATTATTTAAATCCCTGACTATTTTCACCAAATTGGAAATCCCTGACTTTATACAATATTATTTAAATCCCCGACTTATCCCGAACTTTTTTCGCCAAATTGGAAATCCCTGACTTTTTGCAATATTATTTAAATCCCTGACTATTTTCGCCAAATTGGAAATCCCTGACTTTATACAATATTATTTAAATCCCCGACTTATCCCGAACTTTTTTCGCCAAATTGGAAATCTCTGACTTTTTGCAATATTATTTAAATCTCTGACTATTTTCGCCAAATTGGAAATCCCTGACTTTTTACAATATTATTTAAATCCCCGACTTATCCCGAACTTTTTTCGCCAAATTGGAAATCCCTGACTTTTTGCAATATTATTTAAATCCCTGACTATTTTCGCCAAATTGGAAATCCCTGACTTTATACAATATTTAAATCCCCGACTTATCCCTGACTTTTTTCGCCAAATTGGAAATCCCTGACTTTTTACAATATTATTCAAATCCCCGACTTATCCCTGACTTTAGTCGCCAAATGGGAAATCCCTGACTTTTTACAATATTATTTAAATCCCCGACTTGTCCCTGACTTTTTTCACCAATTTGGAATTCCCTGACATATCCAGTTGGCAAACTTAGAATTTCTATATTTCGAAGCAATATGATATTTGCTTTGTTATTTAAAGAAACTTCAATTCGTTAAATTATATTTAAAACGATATAATATACATTTTTGTTCAATTAGGTGTCGCTCCTCCAGATGCATTGGTCCCAAAATCCCAATATATATTTAGTCTTTATCCAACTCTATTATATCCTGACTAAATTCCCGGTTTTTTTATTTAATTTCCATAGACTAAGTAGTGCCATCAATGAAACAGTTTTTGGTCGTATCTACGATCTCTAAGCAAAGTTAATTTGAGCTCATTAGATAGTAGACTTCGACTACATAAAAGACACAACGATCATACGAGAGATTAAATTATATGGCTTGAAATGGGTTTAAGACTAGCTTAAAACCATAGAAATATTACTTAATTGAAAGTAGTCGTACGAGCCTAATGTTATCCTAGGTGGAGGGCTAATATTATCACTACAAATGGGTACATGACGACGGAATAGAAATCGCAAACTGCAGTCCTATGAGCTTTTATTATAATTGTTTTAGCCTAGTCTAAGCACTTTTCATTTCTTCGTGTACCCCGGTTTAGCGCAAAAATACCTAGAAAATGGTGTATTCGTCGAAGTTCGTAAATACCAAACACTCTTCGCGTAGCCTTTTAAACAATAGGCGTTATAACTGGGTTTACACCAAATATTACCCATAATCCATTAGATTTTTTTTATTTTTAGTGAAATTATTAAATCAAAGCCGATCAAAGCCATTTACTATGAATTTAATTAGACAGTTGATAGTGAAAAATATATATTCCATTTAAGGCTTTGAGTTACTAAAAATTTACCTTCTCTCCCCCCCCCCCCCAACATAAGTGCTTCGCTCAGTGGCGTAGCTAGCATGGGTGACACCCGGGGCGGATATCTAATTACTAGTCTCTAGTTTGTGTAAGTTTTTATTTTTTTCACGGTCGAGTGTCACCCCAAATCACGCCCAAACGGGTGGCACCCGGGGCGGACCACCTCGCTTCGCTACGCCCCTGCTGAGCGCGTGTCAAAATAACTTGAACATGCATGGGCCGATAAAACTTCTCGATTTAGAACGACATCTAGGCGGTAGTTCTCATTTATCTGAGAGGTGATAGCACCGTGCTTTTTCGTATGTAAATAGTTGATGTACTTCGATTCGTCCAATTGGTTGGTCGATTTCACGGAGATAAAATGTTAATAAAATTTTTCATTCATGCATTTCCAATTTCAAAATCAGAGGTAAAAGACTTAAAGATGTATTTCCACCGTTACTTTGAAAATGGCGCAGCAAAGACAATACCTTATCATTCGCTATTGAAGATTCCAGCATTTGACACTTTTCATACCACGTGGAATTAAATCTGCAAGTTTGACCACCAACCAGGGGTTTTGGGAAACGACCACAGCTTAGGTTGAAAAAGTGGAGATGCTTTTCCTAATTCCTCGTGAAAAATATGTTCCCTTTAATGAATCAGTGTCGTTACACTCTTTTTCATTATTTTTCAAAGCTGATTTTTCGGTGTCTTCGAGGAGTTCTTCAAAAACGATTTCGTCCCTTTGACTGCCTTCAGACGGATAATTTTCTTTAAAAACTGTACCTTCGACTGGATGAGAGGAAATTTCATAACCCTCATTATCGTCGCAAAATGTTCCTAACACAGTATTTTCTTGGTGATGTTGTTCTCGCGTTTCCAAAGAACTTGTTGGTAAACTGAGAATATCCACATCTAACTTCGACGGATGTTCCAATGGCTTTTTAATGTAGCGATCAAGAGCTCCTTTTTGAGATTTTAGAAATACTTCACCGTTTCTGAGATCCGGAGTTCCGGACGGACATTTTTTTCCACTAATGTCTTCGGTTATTTTAGGTTTAGTTCGGCTAAATTATCATAGCAGTGACTAACTTAAAACAGGTATGTCCAAGCCTGAGTAAATTTTAGACAAAAGAACGACCGAGTGTACCTCTTTTTCCCGCCAAACTGGAAATGTAAATGCGGGGCTGCGGGCGGCCGATGTTCATCTCTGAACGGAATAATCGCAGATGATTAAACAAGAGAGCACAACGATAATTGTCACGACTGCTCCGAAAAAAGGCACTTACGTGTGGGAAAAGAGAGTAAACAACGCCGATTTCTTTTGAAATGTCTGGAAGCACTGCTAATACAATTAATAATAACAGGAATCCATAATGCTACTTGGAATGAATAATGGCATTGATTCCCCGCCGAGTGTTAGCTCCTCCCCTCATAAAACCACTTGACTAATGTGTCGTTTGCTCAGTCGTCTGTTTGCTTATTAGGTCTTTGGTGGAGTTGATTATAATGTTATAAAAAACGGTTGAAAGCAGTTGTTTTGGAATTGAACATATTTTTAGAGAACGGCATTTTTAATATTCCCTCCGCGCCGGTTTAAAGATATTGAATTCATGTATGGGCTAATTAATTAGTCCATGATTCATGCAAGGAAAAGACTTAACCCTTTGTGCCAAGCACTATGGAATACGTGTTTGAAATCCTATCATGATAGGATGGCCTTTAATTTGTTGGATGTTATGTTAACTCTCACAGGATTTTGATAATAATTTGCTTCACTCCACGCTTCTAAATCGGAACTGTTGGGCCTTTGTTCAGGTTTGGAGGAAAATAGATTTCATCTTTACAGACCATTATTATCGCTCTTTTCTTTGAAGCTGGGTTACAAGCTACTATTTTTTCTAAATCGTGAATTGGTTTTAATGACTCATCTATCGCGGATTCTAATACCGGAAAAACATATAAATCAACTATGCCGATTGGTTCTGCAGATGACTAACAAAAACCTGTATATTTTTAATAAAGAAACAGACGCGAGTGCTTTCACGTCACCGAATTTTACGTATAAGCGTTTTTGGCCCAACCCATAATATTCCGCCACAAAATACCACACGGGAAAAAGGGAGATATTAATTTCAAGTAGCGTTATGGATTCCTGATAATAATAAATAATAATCAGCTAGGCTAATACCAAAGGCTCCACCTCAGGCATAAGTCATCAAGCGACTTTTAAAGCCATTAATTCAGGTGGCCGGGCTACAATGCGTAGGAGGGTGGTGGCCAGCCCTTCACGCCACGCGAGCCAACAGCTCCCTACACCGTTAACGCCTAGAAGTTTTATGAAAAGGGGAAACCGAAGAACTTGCTAACTCTACGCAGGAGTAGTTCCAAGTTTTCACCCAGTGCCACAAGGTAACGAACTCTTTTCGAATTTACAGCCCATTCGTTGATAGGCGCCATTAAAAAATATGAATATAGTTCGTTAAACCGATTGAGTTAATCAGTAAAAATACGCCCTTACCAAAAATTTTCTCAAGAAATCTTAAGAAAATCCTAGTAGTCTACGGGGGTTTGAACGTTTGGAAATATTATCTTAAGAACTCTTTGGAAAGTTAAAGGGGAGAAGTTTTGAGAGAATTTGCTTTGGAATATATTGGGAAAATATTTCGTAAGATTTCTGAAGAAAAATAAAATGAAATTTTGAGAGATAACTTTTAGGGAAATATTGGGATAATCGTTCTGTCCATAAATAAAGGGAAGTTTTGGAAGAATTTACGTTTGATTATATTACTATTTTTCGAAAGACAATTAGGGCCCAATATTAAACTTTTTGAGACATAGGAAAAAATGACCCGCGCAAATATAACTAGATCTTGTTATAAAACATTTTATTAGGTTTAAATATTTAATAACCATTTAAAAATTAACCAAAAAAACCATTTGATAAAAAAACAATTACCAGTTGATTGAGTTTTAATACTTTAAATTAAATCTAAAATTAACACAATTAAAAAATGTCAAAACGAAATAGATGGTCAAATATTTTAACAAAAAATATCCAACATTATGCTCATTATTCAGTATCATTCATTTCTGTCTAAAATTCTTTGGGAATTTTAGACAGAAATGTTAAGAGAATTTTATGGTATTCTTTAGAATATATGTTTTTAGAAAACACATTCTTTAGGGTTTCTTAGGAGTTTACTTTAAACATTTCCTAAGAAACTCTTAAGAACGTTCTTGGGAAGAAGAGGGTAATTTTCCCCATATTTCCCAAGAGATTTCCTTAAGAAATTCCAAAGATTACCGTAAAATATTTCTCAAATTTTCTTGAGACATTTTTTATAAGGGTGACGCCCCTAATTTCTGAAATATGGGACTCCCTTATTGGAAATATGTGGGGTGGCTGAGTGGTTAGCACTTTAGTCTCGCAGCAAGAGGAGCCGGGTTCGATCCCAGCTTGTGGCACTGGGTGAAAATCCGGAACCACTCCTTCTGCGTAGAGTTTGTAAGTTCTCTCCCCACTGGTTAAAGGGGTTTTCCACCGAGATCTTCGGTTTCCCCTTCCCATAAAAACTTGCTGAGGTTAACGGTAATAGTTAGTGTAGGGAGCTGTTGGCTCGCGTGGCATGAAGGGCTTGCCACCACCCTCCTACGCATTGTAACCCGGCCACCTGTTACTTGATCACGCACAAGCAACATTGCTTATGTGGTCGAAGGTGATGCCTTGGGTATTAACTCTATTTAAAAAAAAAAATTATTGGCCAAAATCACCTCTGCATACACTCAGCGCCGCTACTGGAAGCCTGAGGTTGTGCCTTCAGTATTAGTCTAGCTAGCTTATAAAACCCAGAACTATAATTAAGCTGCCGTTCAATGCTCTTCCTTGCATAAATAAGTTCTTGATAGGGTTCATAGTAAACACGGAAAGGGAGAATCCGATGATCACCTAAGCTTCCTTGTATAGTGGTTAATCCAGTTCTGTTTGTCAATATGAGCATTACAATATAACACTATTCTCTTAACTCGATGAGGCTCCTCTGTAAATTGAATTCGAATTAATTAGGAAATAAACGCCTTAGAGCGTAATAGCATCCGCCTAATAACCGGATAGGAATAGTGGCGCAGGATCCTCCGAAATATTTCATTATGTGGGGCAACTAGTGGAAGAACCCCGTCCAACGATTTCGGTCAGTTAAAAAATTTAAAACTCGATTAAGGAAAAATTAATTCCATATGAGAAAACAGAACCCATCCACTTATCGTATGATCTTTAGTTTTTAACCAAAATCAATTTTCTATCAAATTGTACTTGACTTAATAGTTGAGGTTAACGGTAATACTTAAAACCCTCCTACGCATTGTAACCCAGCCACCGGATAGTCGCTAGATGACTTAGGCCAAGCTTGGGTATTAGCATAGCTGATTATTCTTATTATTACATTATCTTAAATCTAACCTATTTTTGTGTTAATTATCACCTTGAGTCCACCTAATATTTTCCCAATGTGAAAGGTATTTAAATCTTCTCTATTTTTGACTTTCAAACAAAAATTGAAAGTACCGGGGGGTTTCCACCCCGTGCCCTGGTTTTGAGTTGTTTTGGTTCCTTTAACTTCTTAAAATTTCTTACTAATCATATTTATAGGAGAACATACCATTAAGTAGGTGTTTCCTAAAGAGGACTTTAGTCAACGCCGTATTCTTATTTTAGATGTTTTCGAAGAAATTATTTTAGTGCTTTTATTGATATTCATTTTAAATAGATTGGGCGTTTAGATTAAAGTTAGAAAAATCTCATGAACGATTTCGGGAACGGACAATATAAGGTTTCCTCTATCGCGGGGCAAATTTCATTTTATAGCGAAGGGGAGTATCTCAAACCAGATTGAATGCTATCGCTTACCCTTTTCCGGCACGTGAATTCAGAAAAATCGGTCTCTATCGGTTGCGGTAAGGCGCAAACAATGGAGCGAATTTTTTCTGAGTTCCAGCGGGAAGTGGGTAAACGCTATCGGCAACGCGCGAGAGAGTGATTTCGAATCTAGGGTACGAGATTAAATTATCTTTGTCTGAATTAACAATTCCAGGGTTGGCAAGCACCAGCCAGACTAGATTAAGCCGGATTTAACCACCGAATAGAATCCATGATTAAAACAACTTTTTTTTATTAAATAAATATTGAGAAATGAATTAAAAATATTGAAAATTAAAATACTACTTATTTAAAATAAAAATGCAGAATATAATATTCTGCATTTTTTTTTTCCAAAACGAAACTAAAACTTAACCTTCACTTTTTGTCGTCTGCTACGTCGTTTCACGAAGTAATGAGGGCTAGATACAAGCAATTGGGGAACCTAAAATTCATATTGCACGTGAAAATACGCCACCCTGTTAGGGTATAAAAGCAGGAAAATAGGCCTGCTATAACTCACAATGTAAAGGTACTGTCACGCGCAAAAACGCAATTTTGAAATCGGTCAATTGTATGTTCAGTGTGAAACAAGGTCTCATTGAAATGTCTTCTATGGAAATGTTATACAAAGGCATGCCTATGAGTCTATACAAGCAATTTGAGCATTTTGTATTAGTGGTTTTATCTGGTTTAAACTATACTGAATTTTTTAATTAAAAAAAAGGCGGTTTTTGGCCAACCCTCAATTCGAAATTATCAAAACGTATTTTGCGACATCTACTGATGGCTAAAAACAACATACAACAAGTCGGCAGAGGCCGTAATATTA
The DNA here is from genome assembly GCF_980474605.1 of Leiobunum rupestre. NCBI lineage: Eukaryota > Metazoa > Arthropoda > Arachnida > Opiliones > Sclerosomatidae > Leiobunum > Leiobunum rupestre. Next base: position 29,683,143 of record NC_143392.1, on the reverse strand, counting down.
GTTGCACATCGGCGTATTCGGGTGTGCAAACCCATACACCCTTAGTAGACACAGGTAGGCAAACAATTACAAAAGCTGTTGAGGCCATGTGATTTCCTATCGTTTGATATATAAATTGCCATCTTAAGTTAAAGAGTGGATACCGCCCACCCTCAGGAAACGCGGGTGGGCAAACCAATACAAAAGCTGTTGAGGCCATGTGATTTCCTATCGTTATATATATAAAATACCACCCTAAGTTGAAGGATTAAAACTTGGCCACCGCCCACCCTCAGGATACGCGGGTGGGCAAACCAATACGAAAGCTGTTGCGGCCATGTGATTTCCTATCGTTATATATATAAAATACCACCCTAAGTTGAAGGATTAAAACTTGGCCACCGCCCACCCTCAGGATACACGGGTGGGCAAACCAATACGAAAGCTGTTGCGGCTATGTGATTTCCTATCGTTAGATATATAAAATACCGTCCTAAGTTGAAGGATTAAAACTTGGGCGCCACACATCCTCAGGATACGCGGGTGGGCATAGTAATACAAAAGCTGTTGAGGCCATGTGATTTCCTATCGTTTGATGTATAATTTACCATCCTATGTTAAAGAGTGGCCACCACCCACCCTCAGGATACGCGGCTGGGTAAACCAATACGAAAGCTGTTGAGGCCATGTGATTTCCTATCGTTAGATATGTAAAATACCGTCCTAAGTTGAAGGATTAAAACTTGGGCGCCACACACCATCAGGATACGCGGGTGGGCATAGTAATACAAAAGCTGTTGAGGCCATGTGATTTCCTATCGTTAGATATGTAAAATACCGTCCTAAGTTGAAGGATTAAAACTTGGGCGCCACACACCATCAGGATACGCGGGTGGGCATAGTAATACAAAAGCTGTTGAGGCCATGTGATTTCCTATCGTTTGATGTATAATTTACCATCCTATGTTAAAGAGTGGCCACCACCCACCCTCAGGATACGCGGCTGGGTAAACCAATACGAAAGCTGTTGAGGCCATGTGATTTCCTATCGTTAGATATGTAAAATACCATCCTAAGTTGAAGGATTAAAACTTGGGCGCCACACACCCTCAGGATACGCGGGTGGGCATAGTAATACAAAAGCTGTTGAGGCCATGTGATTTCCTATCGTTTGATGTATAATTTACCATCCTATGTTAAAGAGTGGCCACCACCCACCCTCAGGATACGCGGCTGGGTAAACCAATACGAAAGCTGTTGAGGCCATGTGATTTCCTATCGTTAGATATGTAAAATACCGTCCTAAGTTGAAGGATTAAAACTTGGGCGCCACACACCATCAGGATACGCGGGTGGGCATAGTAATACAAAAGCTGTTGAGGCCATGTGATTTCCTATCGTTAGATATGTAAAATACCGTCCTAAGTTGAAGGATTAAAACTTGGGCGCCACACACCATCAGGATACGCGGGTGGGCATAGTAATAAAAAAGCTGTTGAGGCCATGTGATTTCCTATCGTTTGATGTATAATTTACCATCCTATGTTAAAGAGTGGCCACCACCCACCCTCAGGATACGCGGGTGGGTAAACCAATACGAAAGCTGTTGAGGCCATGTGATTTCCTATCGTTAGATATGTAAAATACCATCCTAAGTTGAAGGATTAAAACTTGGGCGCCACACACCCTCAGGATACGCGGGTGGGCATAGTAATACAAAAGCTGTTGAGGCCATGTGATTTCCTATCGTTAGATATGTAAAATACCGTCCTAAGTTGAAGGATTAAAACTTGGGCGCCACACACCCTCAGGATACGCGGGTGGGCATAGTAATACAAAAGCTGTTGAGGCCATGTGATTTCCTATCGTTTGATGTATAATTTACCATCCTATGTTAAAGAGTGGCCACCACCCACCCTCAGGATACGCGGCTGGGTAAACCAATACGAAAGCTGTTGAGGCCATGTGATTTCCTATCGTTAGATATGTAAAATACCGTCCTAAGTTGAAGGATTAAAACTTGGGCGCCACACACCATCAGGATACGCGGGTGGGCATAGTAATACAAAAGCTGTTGAGGCCATGTGATTTCCTATCGTTAGATATGTAAAATACCGTCCTAAGTTGAAGGATTAAAACTTGGGCGCCACACACCATCAGGATACGCGGGTGGGCATAGTAATACAAAAGCTGTTGAGGCCATGTGATTTCCTATCGTTTGATGTATAATTTACCATCCTATGTTAAAGAGTGGCCACCACCCACCCTCAGGATACGCGGCTGGGTAAACCAATACGAAAGCTGTTGAGGCCATGTGATTTCCTATCGTTAGATATGTAAAATACCGTCCTAAGTTGAAGGATTAAAACTTGGGCGCCACACACCATCAGGATACGCGGGTGGGCATAGTAATACAAAAGCTGTTGAGGCCATGTGATTTCCTATCGTTTGATGTATAATTTACCATCCTATGTTAAAGAGTGGCCACCACCCACCCTCAGGATACGCGGGTGGGTAAACCAATACGAAAGCTGTTGAGGCCATGTGATTTCCTATCGTTAGATATGTAAAATACCGTCCTAAGTTGAAGGATTAAAACTTGGGCGCCACACACCCTCAGGATACGCGGGTGGGCATAGTAATACAAAAGCTGTTGAGGCCATGTGATTTCCTATCGTTTGATGTATAATTTACCATCCTATGTTAAAGAGTGGCCACCACCCACCCTCAGGATACGCAGCTGGGTAAACCAATACGAAAGCTGTTGAGGCCATGTGATTTCCTATCGTTAGATATGTAAAATACCATCCTAAGTTGAAGGATTAAAACTTGGGCGCCACACACCCTCAGGATACGCGGGTGGGCAAAGCAATACAAAAGCTGTTGAGGCCATGTAATTTCCTATCGTTTGACAGACGGAAAGTATCAAAGGTGAAATAGGTAAGCAAAACACGACGAGCATAATTCTTTTAAATTATTGAAATTAGTGGATATATGATTTAAAGAAATTCTTAAACTGGGATTCAAATGTGTTTATGAGACCAACTAGTTTTTTTCGATCACTCTCCCTTTAAGGGGGTTGGTCGGAGGGGGCGGAAATTAACGGCCCTGCGTGCGCATCAAAGAGTTCTATCGAATGAAACCAACTTGTATTTTTCGGTCACTCTCCCTTTAAGGAGGTTGGTCGTAGGGCGCGGAAATTAACGGCACTGCGTGCGCATCAAAGAGTTCTATCGAATGAGACCAATTGGTTTTTTCGGTCACTCTCCCTTTAAGGAGGTTGGTCGGAGGGGGCGGAAATTAACGGCACTGCGTGCGCCTCAAAGAGTTCTATCGAATGAGACCAACTTGTTTTTTTTCGGTCACTCTCCCTTTAATGGGGTTGGTTGGAGGGGGCGGAAATTAACGGCACTGCGTGCGCATCAAAGAGTTCTATCGAATGAGACCAACTGGTTTTTTTGGACACTCCCTTTAAGGGGTTGTTCGGAGGGGGCGGAAATTAACGGCACTGCGTGCGCCTCAAAGAGTTCTATCGAATGAGACCAACTTGTTTTTTTCGGTCACTCTCCCTTTAAGGAGGTTGGTCGGAGGGGGCGGAAATTAACGGCACTGCGTGCGCCTCAAAGAGTTCTATCGAATGAGACCAACTTGTTTTTTTCGGTCACTCTCCCTTTAATGGGGTTGGTTGGAGGGGGCGGAAATTAACGGCACTGCGTGCGCATCAAAGAGTTCTATCGAATGAGACCAACTGGTTTTTTTGGACACTCCCTTTAAGGGGTTGTTCGGAGGGGGCGGAAATTAACGGCACTGCGTGCGCCTCAAAGAGTTCTATCGAATGAGACCAACTTGTTTTTTTCGGTCACTCTCCCTTTAAGGAGGTTGGTCGGAGGGGGCGGAAATTAACGGCACTGCGTGCGCCTCAAAGAGTTCTATCGAATGAGACCAGCTTGTATTTTTCGAACACTCTCCCTTTAAGGGGGTTGGTCGGAGGGGGCGGAAATTAACGGCACTGCGTGCGCCTCAAAGAGTTCTATCGAATGAGACCAACTGGTTTTTTTGGACACTCCCTTTAAGGGGTTGTTCGGAGGGGGCGGAAATTAACGGCATTGCGTGCGCGTCAAAGAGTTCTATCAAATGAAACCAACTTGTATTTTTCGAACACTCTCCCTTTAAGGGGGTTGGTCGGAGGGGGCGGAAATTAACGGCACTGCGTGCGCATCAAAGAGTTCTATCGAATGAGACCAATTGGTTTTTTCGGTCACTCTCCCTTTAAGGGGGTTGGTCGGAGGGGGCGGAAATTAACGGCACTGCGTGCGCATCAAAGAGTTCTATCGAATGAGACCAACTGGTTTTTTTGGACACTCCCTTTAAGGGGTTGTTCGGAGGGGGCGGAAATTAACGGCACTGCGTGCGCGTCAAAGAGTTCTATCGAATGAAACCAACTTGTATTTTTCGAACACTCTCCCTTTAAGGGGGTTGGTCGGAGGGGGCGGAAATTAACGGCACTGCGTGCGCCTCAAAGAGTTCTATCGAATGAGACCAACTTGTTTTTTTCGGTCACTCTCCCTTTAAGGAGGTTGGTCGGAGGGGGCGGAAATTAACGGCACTGCGTGCGCCTCAAAGAGTTCTATCGAATGAGACCAACTTGTTTTTTTCGGTCACTCTCCCTTTAATGGGGTTGGTTGGAGGGGGCGGAAATTAACGGCACTGAGTGCGCGTCAAAGAGTTCTATCGAATGAAACCAGCTTGTATTTTTCGAACACTCTCCCTTTAAGGGGGTTGGTCGGAGGGGGCGGAAATTAACGGCACTGCGTGCGCCTCAAAGAGTTCTATCGAATGAGACCAACTTGTTTTTTTCGGTCACTCTCCCTATAATGGGGTTGGTTGGAGGGGGCGGAAATTAACGGCACTGCGTGCGCATCAAAGAGTTCTATCGAATGAGACCAACTGTTTTTTTTGGACACTCCCTTTGAGGGGTTGTTCGGAGGGGGCGGAAATTAACGGCACTGCGTGCGCGTCAAAGAGTTCTATCGAATGAGACCAACTTGTTTTTTTCGGTCACTCTCCCTATAATGGGGTTGGTTGGAGGGGGCGGAAATTAACGGCACTGCGTGCGCATCAAAGAGTTCTATCGAATGAGACCAACTGTTTTTTTCGGTCACTCTCCCTTTAAGGAGGTTGGTCGGAGGGGGCGGAAATTAACGGCACTGCGTGCGCCTCAAAGAGTTCTATCGAATGAGACCAACTTGTTTTTTTCGGTCACTCTCCCTTTAATGGGGTTGGTTGGAGGGGGCGGAAATTAACGGCACTGCGTGCGCCTCAAAGAGTTCTATCGAATGAAACCAACTTGTATTTTTCGAACACTCTCCCTTTAAGGGGGTTGGTCAGAGGGGGCGGAAATTAACGGCACTGCGTGCGCCTCAAAGAGTTCTATCGAATGAGACCAACTGGTTTTTTTGGACACTCCCTTTAAGGGGTTGTTCGGAGGGGGCGGAAATTAACGGCACTGCGTGCGCGTCAAAGAGTTCTATCAAATGAAACCAACTTGTATTTTTCGAACACTCTCCCTTTAAGGGGGTTGGTCGGAGGGGGCGGAAATTAACGGCACTGCGTGCGCATCAAATAGTTCTATCGAATGAGACCAATTGGTTTTTTCGGTCACTCTCCCTTTAAGGGGGTTGGTCGGAGGGGGCGGAAATTAACGGCACTGCGTGCGCATCAAAGAGTTCTATCGAATGAGACCAACTGGTTTTTTTGGACACTCCCTTTAAGGGGTTGTTCGGAGGGGGCGGAAATTAACGGCACTGCGTGCGCGTCAAAGAGTTCTATCGAATGAGACCAACTTGTTTTTTTCGGTCACTCTCCCTTTAAGGAGGTTGGTCGGAGGGGGCGGAAATTAACGGCACTGCGTGCGCGTCAAAGAGTTCTATCGAATGAGACCAACTTGTATTTTTCGAACACTCTCCCTTTAAGGGGGTTGGTCGGAGGGGGCGGAAATTAACGGCACTGCGTGCGCCTCAAAGAGTTCTATCGAATGAGACCAACTTGTTTTTTTCGGTCACTCTCCCTTTAAGGAGGTTGGTCGGAGGGGGCGGAAATTAACGGCACTGCGTGCGCCTCAAAGAGTTCTATCGAATGAGACCAACTTGTTTTTTTCGGTCACTCTCCCTTTAATGGGGTTGGTTGGAGGGGGCGGAAATTAACGGCACTGCGTGCGCGTCAAAGAGTTCTATCGAATGAAACCAGCTTGTATTTTTCGAACACTCTCCCTTTAAGGGGGTTGGTCGGAGGGGGCGGAAATTAACGGCACTGCGTGCGCCTCAAAGAGTTCTATCGAATGAGACCAACTTGTTTTTTTCGGTCACTCTCCCTATAATGGGGTTGGTTGGAGGGGGCGGAAATTAACGGCACTGCGTGCGCATCAAAGAGTTCTATCGAATGAGACCAACTGTTTTTTTTGGACACTCCCTTTAAGGGGTTGTTCGGAGGGGGCGGAAATTAACGGCACTGCGTGCGCGTCAAAGAGTTCTATCGAATGAAACCAACTTGTATTTTTCGAACACTCTCCCTTTAAGGGGGTTGGTCGGAGGGGGCGGAAATTAACGGCACTGCGTGCGCATCAAAGAGTTCTATCGAATGAGACCAACTTGTTTTTTTCGGTCACTCTCCCTATAATGGGGTTGGTTGGAGGGGGCGGAAATTAACGGCACTGCGTGCGCATCAAAGAGTTCTATCGAATGAGACCAACTGTTTTTTTCGGTCACTCTCCCTTTAAGGAGGTTGGTCGGAGGGGGCGGAAATTAACGGCACTGCGTGCGCCTCAAAGAGTTCTATCGAATGAGACCAACTTGTTTTTTTCGGTCACTCTCCCTTTAATGGGGTTGGTTGGAGGGGGCGGAAATTAACGGCACTGCGTGCGCCTCAAAGAGTTCTATCGAATGAAACCAACTTGTATTTTTCGAACACTCTCCCTTTAAGGGGGTTGGTCGGAGGGGGCGGAAATTAACGGCACTGCGTGCGCATCAAAGAGTTCTATCGAATGAGACCAACTTGTTTTTTTCGGTCACTCTCCCTATAATGGGGTTGGTTGGAGGGGGCGGAAATTAACGGCACTGCGTGCGCATCAAAGAGTTCTATCGAATGAGACCAACTGTTTTTTTCGGTCACTCTCCCTTTAAGGAGGTTGGTCGGAGGGGGCGGAAATTAACGGCACTGCGTGCGCCTCAAAGAGTTCTATCGAATGAGACCAACTTGTTTTTTTCGGTCACTCTCCCTTTAATGGGGTTGGTTGGAGGGGGCGGAAATTAACGGCACTGCGTGCGCCTCAAAGAGTTCTATCGAATGAAACCAACTTGTATTTTTCGAACACTCTCCCTTTAAGGGGGTTGGTCGGAGGGGGCGGAAATTAACGGCACTGCGTGCGCATCAAAGAGTTCTATCGAATGAGACCAACTTGTTTTTTTCGGTCACTCTCCCTATAATGGGGTTGGTTGGAGGGGGCGGAAATTAACGGCACTGCGTGCGCATCAAAGAGTTCTATCGAATGAGACCAACTGTTTTTTTCGGTCACTCTCCCTTTAAGGAGGTTGGTCGGAGGGGGCGGAAATTAACGGCACTGCGTGCGCCTCAAAGAGTTCTATCGAATGAGACCAACTTGTTTTTTTCGGTCACTCTCCCTTTAATGGGGTTGTTCGGAGGGGGCGGAAATTAACGGCACTGCGTGCGCATCAAAGAGTTCTATCGAATGAAACCAACTTGTTTTTTTCGGTCACTCTCCCTATAATGGGGTTGGTTGGAGGGGGCGGAAATTAACGGCACTGCGTGCGCATCAAAGAGTTCTATCGAATGAGACCAACTTGTTTTTTTCGGTCACTCTCCCTATAATGGGGTTGGTTGGAGGGGGCGGAAATTAACGGCACTGCGTGCGCATCAAAGAGTTCTATCGAATGAGACCAACTGTTTTTTTCGGTCACTCTCCCTTTAAGGAGGTTGGTCGGAGGGGGCGGAAATTAACGGCACTGCGTGCGCCTCAAAGAGTTCTATCGAATGAAACCAACTTGTATTTTTCGAACACTCTCCCTTTAAGGGGGTTGGTCGGAGGGGGCGGAAATTAACGGCACTGCGTGCGCCTCAAAGAGTTCTATCGAATGAGACCAACTGGTTTTTTTGGACACTCCCTTTAAGGGGTTGTTCGGAGGGGGCGGAAATTAACGGCACTGCGTGCGCGTCAAAGAGTTCTATCAAATGAAACCAACTTGTATTTTTCGAACACTCTCCCTTTAAGGGGGTTGGTCGGAGGGGGCGGAAATTAACGGCACTGCGTGCGCATCAAAGAGTTCTATCGAATGAGACCAATTGGTTTTTTCGGTCACTCTCCCTTTAAGGGGGTTGGTCGGAGGGGGCGGAAATTAACGGCACTGCGTGCGCATCAAAGAGTTCTATCGAATGAGACCAACTGGTTTTTTTGGACACTCCCTTTAAGGGGTTGTTCGGAGGGGGCGGAAATTAACGGCACTGCGTGCGCGTCAAAGAGTTCTATCGAATGAAACCAACTTGTATTTTTCGAACACTCTCCCTTTAAGGGGGTTGGTCGGAGGGGGCGGAAATTAACGGCACTGCGTGCGCCTCAAAGAGTTCTATCGAATGAGACCAACTTGTTTTTTTCGGTCACTCTCCCTTTAAGGAGGTTGGTCGGAGGGGGCGGAAATTAACGGCACTGCGTGCGCGTCAAAGAGTTCTATCGAATGAAACCAACTTGTATTTTTCGAACACTCTCCCTTTAAGGGGGTTGGTCGGAGGGGGCGGAAATTAACGGCACTGCGTGCGCGTCAAAGAGTTCTATCGAATGAAACCAACTTGTATTTTTCGGTCACTCTCCCTTTAAGGAGGTTGGTCGGAGGGGGCGGAAATTAACGGCACTGCGTGCGCATCAAAGAGTACTATCGAATGAAACCAACTTGTATTTTTCGGACACTCTCCCTTTAAGGGGGTTGGTCGGAGGGGGCGGAAATTAACGGCACTGCGTGCGCATCAAAGAGTTCTATCGAATGAGACCAATTGGTTTTTTCGGTCACTCTCCCTTTAAGGGGGTTGGTCGGAGGGGGCGGAAATTAACGGCACTGCGTGCGCCTCAAAGAGTTCTATCGAATGAGACCAACTAGTTTTTTTCGGTCACTCTCCCTTTAAGGGGGTTGGTCGGAGGGGGCGGAAATTAACGGCACTGCGTGCGCATCAAAGTGTTCTATCGAATGAAACCAACTTGTATTTTTCGGACACTCTCCCTTTAAGGGGGTTGGTCGGAGGGGGCGGAAATTAACGGCACTGCGTGCGCGTCAAAGAGTTCTATCGAATGAAACCAACTTGTATTTTTCGGTCACTCTCCCTTTAAGGAGGTTGGTCGGAGGGGGCGGAAATTAACGGCACTGCGTGCGCATCAAAGAGTTCTATCGAATGAGACCAATTGGTTTTTTCGGTCACTCTCCCTTTAAGGGGGTTGGTCGGACGGGGCGGAAATTAACGGCACTGCGTGCGCATCAAAGAGTTCTATCGAATGAAACCAACTTGTATTTTTCGGACACTCTCCCTTTAAGGGGGTTGGTCGGAGGGGGCGGAAATTAACGGCACTGCGTGCGCGTCAAAGAGTTCTATCGAATGAAACCAACTTGTATTTTTCGGTCACTCTCCCTTTAAGGAGGTTGGTCGGAGGGGGCGGAAATTAACGGCACTGCGTGCGCATCAAAGAGTACTATCGAATGAAACCAACTTGTATTTTTCGGACACTCTCCCTTTAAGGGGGTTGGTCGGAGGGGGCGGAAATTAATGGCACTGCGTGCGCATCAAAGAGTTCTATCGAATGAGACCAATTGGTTTTTTCGGTCACTCTCCCTTTAAGGGGGTTGGTCGGAGGGGGCGGAAATTAACGGCACTGCGTGCGCCTCAAAGAGTTCTATCGAATGAGACCAACTTGTTTTTTTCGGTCACTCTCCCTTTAATGGGGTTGGTAGGAGGGGGCGGAAATTAACGGCACTGCGTGCGCGTCAAAGAGTTCTATCGAATGAGACCAACTGGTTTTTTGGACACTCCCTTTAAGGGGGTTGTTCGGAGGGGGCGGAAATTAACGGCACTGCGTGCGCGTCAAAGAGTTCTATCGAATGAGACCAATTGGTTTTTTCGGTCACTCTCCCTTTAAGGGGGTTGGTCGGAGGGGGCGGAAATTAACGGCACTGCGTGAGCATCAAAGAGTTCTATCGAATGAAACCAACTTGTATTTTTCGGACACTCTCCCTTTAAGGGGGTTGGTCGGAGGGGGCGGAAATTAACGGCACTGCGTGCGCGTCAAAGAGTTCTATCGAATGAAACCAGCTTGTATTTTTCGGTCACTCTCCCTTTAAGGAGGTTGGTCGGAGGGGGCGGAAATTAACGGCACTGCGTGCGCATCAAAGAGTTCTATCGAATGAAACCAACTTGTATTTTTCGGACACTCTCCCTTTAAGGGGGTTGGTCGGAGGGGGCGGAAATTAACGGCACTGCGTGCGCGTCAAAGAGTTCTATCGAATTAAACCAACTTGTATTTTTCGTACACTCTCCCTTTAAGGGGGCTGGTAGGAGGGGGCGGAAATTAACGGCACGCGTGAGGGGCGGAAAATCTCTGGACTAACTATAGAAGAATAAAAGTGTTCAAGCCACTGTTCAAGACTAAAAGTTCAAGCATGAAATTCGAAGAGGACGGCGTGGTTCGCTTGATAAAGGCGTCGATTTTGGAAGCTACGCGGCCAGAAATCTACCGACGCGTGTCGTCGCTTTCCACGACAAACAAACAAACAACAACAACACTTAACGACATTCCGTCCATAGCAATAGAACAAGCGCGGAATGCGACGTAGGCTTGCCGAAATTATAATTAGGCACAAACGTATCTTTTCATAGGTAGGAGTAGTTTTATGTATTTTATATTATTATTTATAGGCCTATAATTGTTTAAACCCAATAATAATAATAATAATTTAATTTTATTGATGTCTTTGTTGTTACAAAATATAAATAAGGCGTGGAAGGGCACGGAAAAAATATTACATTTTGACTTCGAGACAAAATAAGAAAAATGTATACAAAATTAGTAGTTACACTATCACATATTAACAGAAAAAATCATTATACAAAGCCCAAGAAATCATACAATTTATCATAACCATAAGATATTAACCATTTAGTAATTTTCCTCTTAAAAATTTTAATATTAGTACAGTTTTTAATATCGTTATCTAGAATATTGTACAGTTTAGGTCCTAAGTAATTAACATGCTTTTGTCCAATAGATTTTACCATTCGTTCTATCAATATATTATTACCAGTAACATAGCGTGTGTTATATAGATTACAAGAGGTTATAGAATCTCTAATTTTGTACGTTTGGAGTAAAATACATTTACAATACAATTGACGAATAGAAAAAACGGAAAAATCACTATATAAGTCAATTCGGTGTAAGTTACTATATATATTTTTTCCTAAACAGATTCTTATAATTTTCCTCTGCATTATCTCTAAGGGTTGTATGACGGTTTTGTAAGTGTTACCCCAGCCTATTATACCCATACGATAAAATAGACTGGGCTAGAGCAAAATAAACGATTTTTAGCCATGGAATTGATAAAAAATTTCGGATCGTATAAAATTTATGTAAACATAAACGTAATTTTTTGACCAAATTGTCAACATGGATTAGTGCCATCAACCGTGATAACTGGCATCCATCAGAGAACGATTTTGTTTGTAGTGACCATTTGTTAGACGCGATTATAGAAATATTCAATGAAAACCGGAGACTTCTACCCGACGCAATTCCGACTGAGAATTTATTTCGTGTTGAAGTAGAATCTTCAAAGGATATTTAATAATAATAATAAGCATATAGTATCGAATTATATTATATATTATATAACTATCGAATTATCTCGAAAATTATAGTACACAAGTACAGCCAACTTTGATTACTCGCTTTATCACGGTAGCACTTTATCCTTGGCCGCGTTCAGTGACGCTCAACGGAGGGGAAATTGTTAATTAACCGTTGATCTCCGTTTGCAATCGTGACGCCACGTCTGTTGAACGCTTTCTTACGATTGTTATAAATTTTATAAAATATCGTCTGTCGTGTCGTCTGCAACTAGCCTTCCCGCGTGCTGTGACGTCCCGATTGCGTTTATCAACAAAATAACCGGCTCTTCCAGCCGCTTATTTCGTTGACTCTCCGTTTGCAAACGTGACGTCAATCCCGGAAGTGAAAAACGTCGAACAGTAGCGAATGCGCATTCAACGGTCCAACCGTTTACTGTTACTGAACGCGGCCCTAGTTGGCCGTACTCACATATTTATTGCGTCACACCCTTGAAAGTTCCACGGCCAATTTCGTTCCTACAACACGCTTGATTACGAGGGGCTAACCACTCTTAGAAAGTCTGTACACCGGATTACACTTAGATTAGCACTGCCAAAGGCAGGGACTTAAAAGATTACGCGTAATCCCATTAGTACAGTCAAAGGTACGGCTCTGTTCACCGATTACGCGGAGTGATCAGCCCCTCGCTTGATTAGTCCCCCGTATTTGCTAGTCTAAGAAGGTAGAAACCAAACACTCCAAGGAGTATTATATTTCCATTCTTAGCCTACTGGGAGTAATATAACAGACTGGAAACAGCGTTCTTAAGTTAACAGAAAAGAACTTTAAATTTTTTTTTAAATTATCACACAATTATCGGAAATATAGTAAAACTATCGCTAAAAGCGTACTATATAATACGCGATTGAAATTATAGTACGGAGAAAATCGTCAGGTAATATTATCGAAATGTACTATAATTATAGTACGGTTGGCAATGCCATGGTAATTTACCACAGTAAATTACCCTTGTAATTACCAGGGTAATTACCATTTTCGTAATTTACCTGAGAAAATTGTAAATTACTGTTACCCTGGTAATTTACCGCGTAAATTACCAGGGTAAATTACCGATTCGTATCTCTAGTCACGAGCGAGAGGAGCGGTCGCTCTAGGCGCCAGGTGGCGAGGGGCGCCAAAATGCCAAATGAATCAGAATTAAATCGCTTGCCTATCTTGAGGGACTAGATGTTTAATTTTTCTACCTTTTTTTTTCTCTTTTATAATTATTTCACTGTTGGTTAATAAATTCTACTACTAATGAACTCAAATCTAAAAAATGATTCTACTAATATTACAATTGAAGAATATGCTAACAAACCTAAAAACAACAGGTTTTTTAGACTAATACATTTAAACATCTGTAGTATAAGAAACAACTTCGATGAATTTATTATTTTATTAAATGACCTAAAAACTGAATTTGATATTATAATTATCTCTGAATGCTGGCTTAAGAACTTTGATATCTCACTTGTAGCTCTAACTGGATACCAAGTACTTAGTACTTCCGTGTTTAACAACCAAAATGACGGTGTAGTGATATTAATTAATCGCTACCTTCAATGTAAATATGAGGAATGTACCATCCATGATTCAAATTGTCTAAAGGTCGACTTTCAGATAGAACACCGACCTTTCCGTCTACTAGCTATATATAGGTCACCGAACTCTGATCTCGCAAAATTTTTGATCGCCTTTGAAAATGAAGTAGAATCGGGGATATAAATATAGACATAATAAAAGCAGGCGAAGTTTTTTTGATAACGGAATATATCAACATCTTAAATTCAAAAAAATATGTTCCGCTAATAAACAAGCCCACCAGATGCGTATTAAACAGGGAAACCTGTATAGATCACTTTTTTGGTAAAACAAATGCTGGCTATGGAATTTTTGATAACTCTTACATCTTGTCTACCTTCATAACGGACCATTATCCAATAATACTTGAAATTAAAAAGAATAACGTATCCCGCAATAAAACCGAGCTTAATATTGACGAAAAGGAAAAAATTGACTTTTGTAAACTCAACACAATACTATCTTTTGAAAAATGGGTCAAGCTATATCAAGAAAAAGACGTAGATAGTGCTACTAATATGTTTATAGAAAGTTTACAATTTTATATCAACTTGGCCAAAAAACCATATGTACCATTTAAAAGACCTAAAGAAAAACTGTTAAAACAATGGATTACTCCCGGCTTGATTAAAAGTATTAAAACTAGAGATAAATTAAAAATCAAATTAAAAAAGGAGCCATTCAATAAAGAATTAAAAATCCAATATAAGATATACAGGAATAAATTAAACAACTTGATTAAGTATGAAAAAATAAAATACTACTCAAAAAAAGTGGAAAATGCCAATAATGATAACGGCAAACTTTGGTCAGTTATAAACGAGGTTATTAAACCTAATTCTAAAGAAAAAAAGTAAATTAAAAAATATTAATGTTGAAGGTAATATTTACAATGTTGAAGAAAACTCACGAGAAATTGCCAACTCTTTTAATAAATACTTCTCCGGTGTGGGCCAAAATTTAGCCAAATAGGATTACCAACTCAAGAGATTTAACGCAACTAAAAATATTTTACCCTAATTTAAACTACAATCGAGATAGAGGTAATTCCTTTTTTATTAACCCAGTCAATACAAATGACATAAACAATTGTATTAGATCATTAAATAATTCTAACGCTCTAGGAATTGATAAGATGAACCCTGTTATTATTAAAAAAATACAAAAACATGTTGTATATCCAATAACCCATATAGTTAATCTCAGCTTAGGCACTAGCATTTTTCCAACACACTAATTTTTAAGGCAGGTGATACAACGCTGATACCTAATTACAGACCGATATCGGTACTTAACTGTTTGTCAAAAATAATTGAAAAATGCGTAAAAATACAACTAGATGGATACCTACTAAAATTTAATTTAATTTCAAAAAACCAATTTGGATTTCAAAAAGGGTTAAGTACCAACGACGCATTATTTTCATTTCATAATTTTATTGTAAACGCACTGGACAATCAGGACCGGCGGATCGTGTTAATCTCGGGTGGGTAGTCAGAAGAAGGGGGGGGGGGCGGATTTATTGGGTTATCCTACATAAAAAGATAGGCCTATATAATACTAATTAAGAGAAATTGATAGAGGTAAAAACTACAAAAATTTAGTATTATTCAAATTTATTATTACATAGTATTAATTGCGCAATGCAAAACTGTACTGCGCTTTGCATTTTCGGAAATGAACTGATTCAACAATTTTTCCAAATATTTTGACGCGTGATTTCATGTAGCTATTAAAATTCATATGGCTACGTGTAACGATGTTTGAAGGATTTGAGTACTAATATTTAAACTCAATTATATTGAAAGGTAGAGACAACGTTATAAAACGTAGTACTGACAACTGTGGGTACTTTTACTACCCCAATTTGTGGTAGAAGACTTCGTTCCGTAAAATTAGGCACCGATTATTTAAATTACAATTATTAAAAAAAATAAATGGAGACTTTATGGCTTTGGTGTCAAATAAGCAGTTTAGGGAGAATCAGTTATTTATTTTTTGAACACTTACATTAGAGCCCACTACTAACCAAATAATCAACTCAATATCATATATGTAATATACATTTAGTATCGTTTACCTTCTAAAATTTATAGTGTATGCATATGCACTTATAATTCCTACTTCACAACGGGAGGTAGCTAATAACTATTTTATATAAATGTTTGATACAAAGAGACTAATGACGACAAACATTAACGTTTAAATACACTTATGAAAATTATGCTTTTGTCATTTTAGGTATTTTTAAATTTTGATTTTAATGATTTCCTTTAATCTATTTCAATTGGGGCAATGCCGCGTGCATAGGTTTCAACAGCACCGATATTTAAAGCATGAGATAAAGATAGTGTTGTATTTAACTTCCGCATCACTTCCCGATAGAAGTCAGTCTTTACCGTATTTTCAGAAATAGAAAGGGGATGGACGCGAAGGAAATGAAAAGACTTGTCAAAGGTCTATGCTTAAGTTGTGATTCGCCCTTTTGGGAAGACTGCATTTTACTATTCACGCTTGTCTCATTAGAATTAAAAACTAATATTTAATAACCTATTTTACAAATTTACTTCTGCAGTTTTTATACTGAATGAATTAACTTAATCAAGGAGGGGATAGGAAAAATACGTAGTCCCTGGAAAATTGTGGAAACCTAGCTATTCTTTGACAATGGCCGTGGCTCTATCCCCATAGTACCGACTTTGATGACATCAATTCCGGGTGGGTAAAATACCCACCCGGAATTTCCCGGGTGGGTACTTCTACCCACCATACCCACATTATCCGCCGGCCCTGTGGAAGGCTTTCGACACCGTAAGTCATCAGCGAATGCTAGAAAAACTAGAACGACTTGGTATAAATGGACACGCCCTACAGTGGTTTAAAAGTTACCTTAAAACAGAAATGCTAGAGTAAAAATAAAAAATAATTTGTCTAATATTGAAACATACCATTTTGGCCTTCCTCAAGGCCCCATATTATTTACTATTTATCTAAACGATTTCTTAGAAAGGGGCATATCCGATCATATCGTTGCGTTTGCGGACGATACAGTTCAGATATTCGTTGGTGACTCGTGGGCCGAAATATTTAAGAAAGCCAATCTAAGCCTAATAAACACTAAAAATGGTTAGATATAAATTTACTAAGTCTAAACGCGGATAAGTCCAGGTACTTAACCTTCTCTTTGACCAAAGCTTCTGAAACATTAATTGATGACTTAAAGTTCCATGAGAATGTTAACTGTGTGTCCCAATTGAACAATAGCTCTTGTGTTTGCCCAAAAATTAAAAAATCAGAGTCAGTAAAATACCTTGGTGTTATTGTGGATAAAAACTTAAACTGGTCTGAGCACATAAAATATATATAAAAAAAGAGACGATCTGCCCTATTCGGGTTGAGTCTATTACGAGACTTTTTAAGTACACCAATTCTACGTACTGTATATTTTAGTCTCGTCCAATCTATCATAAACTACGGTCTAATATGTTGGGGTGGTGCCTACGACTGTCGCTTGGAAGTCATTGAAGTGCTACAAAATCGGTGTGTTAGGCTATGCCTAAACAAACCATGGAACTACCCAACCAAACTTTTATATGAAGAACTAAATGTATTACCTCTAAAACAATTATTCTATAAATCTATATTATTATTTTATTTTAAAACAATGGTAAGCGACACTAATCAAAATGCCAATAATACATACCCCAGGTCGACAAGATTTAATACTCAACTAAAAAGAAAAGTTCCGCTATGTAAAAAAACTAAAACTCAAAGAAATGCTGAATTTTTAGGACCAACCCTATATAACAACTTGGATATTAAATTTAGAAACTTAGATACCATAGAAAAATTTCATAGAACTATAAACGAACTTTTTAAATCTTCACAATACATAAGCTTAACTGCAATTTTAACTGTATAAGTGTAACTAATCCACGTACTTCCTCATATGAATTAGTTACCGATCGCTATGACTTGATTTAAATATATATTATATATAAACATTTGTTATAAAACCCCTCCTAAAAACAAGCATCGTGCTTAGTTAGGAGGGGTCACACGCGAATTAATTTTGTACTGTAATTATTGAACAAAATTGTGTGAGAGATATTATTGAATAAAAAAAAGAGATGAGCGCGAGCGTGGGCTCGCCCTCTTGTACTAAAAGAGATGAGCGCGAGCGTGGGCTCGAACTACTCACTGCGAAAGAGATGAGCGCGAGCGTGGGCTCGAACTACTCACTGCGAAAGAGATGAGCGCGAGCGTGGGCTCGAACTACTCACTGCGAAAGAGATGAGCGCGAGCGTGGGCTCGAACTACTCACTGCGAAAGAGATGAGCGCGAGCGTGGGCTCGAACTACTCACTGCGAAAGAGATGAGCGCGAGCGTGGGCTCGAACTACTCACTGCGAAAGAGATGAGCGCGAGCGTGGGCTCGAACTACTCACTGCGAAAGAGATGAGCGCGAGCGTGGGCTCGAACTACTCACTGCGAAAGAGATGAGCGCGAGCGTGGGCTCGAACTACTCACTGCGAAAGAGATGAGCGCGAGCGTGGGCTCGAACTACTCACTGCGAAAGAGATGAGCGCGAGCGTGGGCTCGAACTACTCACTGCGAAAGAGATGAGCGCGAGCGTGGGCTCGAACTACTCACTGCGAAAGAGATGAGCGCGAGCGTGGGCTCGAACTACTCACTGCGAAAGAGATGAGCGCGAGCGTGGGCTCGAACTACTCACTGCGAAAGAGATGAGCGCGAGCGTGGGCTCGAACTACTCACTGCGAAAGAGATGAGCGCGAGCGTGGGCTCGAACTACTCACTGCGAAAGAGATGAGCGCGAGCGTGGGCTCGAACTACTCACTGCGAAAGAGATGAGCGCGAGCGTGGGCTCGAACTACTCACTGCGAAAGAGATGAGCGCGAGCGTGGGCTCGAACTACTCACTGCGAAAGAGATGAGCGCGAGCGTGGGCTCGAACTACTCACTGCGAAAGAGATGAGCGCGAGCGTGGGCTCGAACTACTCACTGCGAAAGAGATGAGCGCGAGCGTGGGCTCGAACTACTCACTGCGAAAGAGATGAGCGCGAGCGTGGGCTCGAACTACTCACTGCGAAAGAGATGAGCGCGAGCGTGGGCTCGAACTACTCACTGCGAAAGAGAAGAGCGCGAGCTCGGAAATTTGGTTTTTCCTATCTCTGATTAGAAATGCATTTCATGAAACCACACAAGAAATGTTGGAGAACACAAGTTACACAATGAACGCAGTTTTTACACGTGCAGAAGCGCGTGTAGTTGCTGACGGTAAAGTTTTCGAACATTTTTGTAAAGAGTTCTTGAAATTAATTTCAATTATTTACTTCGTTTAAAAAATAATTTGTCTGTTATTTTATTGTTTTTTTTGCGTTTTCTTAAACGATTGAAGTATTTTCGTTCTCAAACTAATTCAGTTTCAAGTTATTTCTCAAGGTCATTTTCGAATATTTACAAATTTTAAAGAATCTCACCATCGTGAGTTTGTCTAGAAAATTTTGATAATGTAACACGACTTGTTTTCGAGTTATTAGCGCTTTCTTGCAATTTTCCCTTCAGTAAAACTTTTCTCGACTACCTATTGGTCAAATCCGATCGGGTTCAAGCTATTTAGAACCAAAACTAGACACGGAATACTTTTCTAATTGGAACCAAATTTCTAACACTTACGGTTCTCGAGACAATTTTTGGATGACCTTGAAGACGTGGTTCAAGGTCATCGACATTTTCATAGTAGGTGTTCCCCCTACACACTCTATGCGTCCTGGAAATTTCAAATTCGTACCTAAAACAGATTTTGATATATTCGCCCTGGTTCATTTTTAGTGGACACCCTGTATATATCAAGCAAATAATGTTATCAGGATTCAGGATAAGGTTATTTGTACTTAAGATTTGTTTTTTTTTTAACAGAAATATTTCGCCTAGCAAGCGACTACTAGCTATTAGATATTATGTCATTTTATTTCCAGAATGTGTATGTATATTAGTAATGGTATTTCTTTGCGAGAAAAAAAATATTCCTCTGAGAAGCTTGCATATTTAAGTGTAAATAAATGAATATTTAAGTTATATTTTTCTCGCTTAGAGCGCCGTAAGGAAAAATCATTACTTTGTAGTACCATAAATATAAACCAAGTCTTTCCTCCCCTCCTTCCAGTTTTGGAATTTGTAGGTACTATTTCAAGTTGGTACGTAGCCGCCGCCGTATTTGACATAACTCTTCAACCGTTAGGATTAAAACGGTAAATGATACGTCAGTCGATAGTGTATTTCAGACCTTCAATAGTCCAATATTAAATTCGGTGATGGGAGGTCCAGGAGTTGATCATTTTCCAATTTTAGTACTTTGAGAGTGCCCGTATTTGTGTTTTCGCCGTATTCTACTAAACTACACAACCGATAGCACCATGACTTTATTATCAAGTCCAGTCAAATCAAGTTCATTTAATTACTTGTTAGGGGTTTTCTTGTGAGTTATGTGACTTACAATGTTAGAGCTTTGAAATATTTCGTCTAAACCAGTTAAGTAACAATCAATGATAAAATAAAATTAAAAATAGTATACATAATATAAAAGACGAAAAGTAAAGCAGAATAAATAGTTAGTACACCGTGTTTCTCACCAAATATTGTTTAAGATTATATTTTTCGAAATTTTCTTGGCAATTTGTTATTTCTTTATATGAATATTAAGTGGTATTTTTAACTCCATTACAAAATATTGAGTTAAGGTTTTTTTCAATATTACATTTTGTTTAGTTTAGGTAAGTTAAACTTTTAAAAATATGAACAATGAATTGGAAATTGTCATAAGTGTATAATATTGTTACATAAGTGTGACCCTTCCTATTCTTCACATGCAAAAGTTTTACTAAGAGTTATTCACAAAACCGACTGCATTACGGGCTTCGTCGCCGTTTTGCGTCCGCTTGCTCCTGCGTCACACGTAGCCTTTGACTGCGCCTCGCTAGGGTTAGATTTTCCTCTTGTGACGACGTCACTCCGTCACTAGCTCTCAGTAAAATATTCCCCAAAGTGACAAACTTATGGAACAATATTATAGACTTGTGATATGTATTTTTAAAACTATCAACTTTAGGCAAAGTCATTTAGCTGTGGTATGTACATTGTATATGTCTTTTGTCGTAAATGAATTCTATTTGAATGATGTTTGTCCGTAACTCTCCAACCGATAGGGGTAGTAGGGTGAATGTTCATCAATCGGTAGTAACAGTCAAACTCAAGCTGACCAATATTTTCGCGATCGAGGGCGCAAATATTGGGCAACCAGGGTAGCTCCATTCCGGAAACACTCCCATTCGTATTTAAAGTCTAAAAGATTTCAGTTGGTGAAAACTGGGGCCGCGAGGGTGCTATGCCCAGCTGGCTGTAACGTAGACAGTTCGCCTCTTGCGTGCCGATTGGATTGGTTAGAAACTAGGTAGGTTGTACAGGTTAAAAATTAGGTTATAGTTCAGCTTGGACCATTCGTCTTGGAACGCTTTTTGATATAAAATTCAAATTCAATTTATTTGTGTTTATTTAAGAACATAACATTGCTAAAAAGGGCGTTTTTCCTAGGGCCCGGAAAAAATCATCATCAGATTTATTCGTAGCTTTCTCTTAGCGTCGTAGGCATCCCACGTAGCTAAAGCCACGCCTTGAAATGGCCGCCATGACATTAATTTCACGTCACAGATCACGAGGAAAAACCATACACGAAATAATCACGTGACTACCATCTAGGAGCAACAAACACAGGGAGAACGCAGCTAGCCTTTACAAATTTCATTGGACGAACCTTTACGCTGAACGTTTTACGGAAAGGGGGAAGACAATTTTCGAACTTTCCCCTTCCAACGGCAGCAGGCGCTAGAGCGTCCAACCAATGAAAAATGTACGCAAGAAAATGCACCACTTTTGACGGGTTGCGTTCTCCTTGTGTGGGGTGCTGCGTTTGTTGCTCCTAGCCGAGGGGCTAACCACTCTTAGAAAGTCTGTCATCGATTACGCCGGATTACGCTTAGGTTAGCACTGCCAAAGGCAGGGACTTCAAAGATTACGCGTAATCCCATTAGTACAGTCAAAGGTACGGCTCTGAACACCGATTACGCGGAGTGATCAGCCCCTCACTCCTAGCTACGCGTTACCATGTCAACGAACACAAGCCACACCCACGAGCAAACTACAAAAAGTAGGGAAATTAAAGTAGAAAAGAGAATTTTGAAAACGCCGAGAATACCTTATGTCTTTGATAATCTATAATTTAGCTCGTGCCAAGCGATTTTGTTTTCGTGATAAAATTACCTTATCAATAGCGCAAAGGTTATTATAATTTCGCATTTTTGGTACTAATTAAATTTATGTCTACGGAAATATTATACAGACGCTATTAGTTTTTCCTCATCGTTATTGGTAAATTTGACTTTATAAATAATGAAACTTGCATTTTAAAATAATTTTTGCATTGTTTGCTTATATTTTGATAAGTTTATATAAGAAAAACACGTTCTTATGACTTCAATTTTACTGTAGCAGACGCTAGATCATAGGCGCCACCTCGGAGAAGCTAGCTGCGTTACGCCACTAATTCCACAGACTGACATGATTATCCCAAATGAGAAAAATGAAATGTCCTAAAATTGAGTTCGAAGGGATTATATCGCCTATTTAAGTAATAAAATGTGTAGTAATTTAAAAGTTTTTATTTTTTTTCACAAATTAATATTTTAATGGCCAATTAAAAGTCAAAAATCACCCTCATTTGGTATGGTCGATTCCTTTATTATCTCGCGCAAATGAGAAACACTAGAAAAGACCTGCTCTAAGGAATCAGGCTTTGCATAACTATCGAGTCCAGATGAAGATGCAGGGGCGGATTAACCTCTATTTTCTTCAATTTTGTAAGTTTGGGAATTGTGTTTAATAGAAACTTTTTTGTTGCCCCCAATTATCTTGTTGCCCTAAGCAATTGCTTCTCTCGTTTAATGGTTAATCCAGCCCTATGAAGATGGAAGGTTTTAGAGCATTTTCCCAACCGACACGGGAAACAATGTACCCCTTTACTGCCGCTTGTTCGAACCCTCTGGCAGGGAGGGCGATAAACTGTGCTAATTAAACAAAGTGCAAGCGTAATCACTTCGTTGTTATTTGTTATTCAGATTCCACCTTGGATCTACATCAAAGGCGAAAAGGACGGCCTTCTTACGGGCGTATGGGGACCCATGGATAACGCCATTCAGGTTGTGGCCAAGGCCTGCAACTTCTCGTAAGATTTATATCTAGGCATTGACGTTTCATATTTCAAAAGAGCCTCAAAATTCTACTAAGGGGCCCATAAATATAATATCAATATATAAATATAATATTAGCAGTAGCCTTTTTGGAGTTTCAGCTCCCTTCAAATTTGATTGAATACTTTTTAGAGCGACTCTAAAATTGAAATTTTAGAGTGGATCACCATATTTTCTAGCTTCAGAAAAGTTACTTGGCCAATCTCTCCAAAATATCTGTCGACGTTACTAATTGGAAGAATTTCCTTAGACAAGGTTAAAAACAACGTTACCGTTTATTTCGAATATTGTCGTCTGCCGATTAAATAGATCGAATATAACGATTGTTGCTTAAATAGATCGAATATAACGATTGTCGCTTAAATAGATCGAATATAACGATTGTCGATTGATTAGATCGATTATAACATTTGTCGATTAAATAGATCGATTAAAGCGTTTATCGATTAAATATATCGATTAAAGCGTTTATCGATTAAATATATCGATTAAAGCGTTTATCGATTAAATAGATCGATTAAAGCGTTTATCGATTAAATAGATCGATTAAAGCGTTTATCGATTAAATATATCGATTAAAGCGTTTATCGATTAAATAGATCGATTAAAGCGTTTATCGATTAAATAGATCGATTAAAGCGTTTATCGATTAAATAGATCGATTAAAGCGTTTATCGATTAAATAGATCGATTAAAGCGTTTATCGATTAAATAGATCGATTAAAGCGTTTATCGATTAAATAGATCGATTATAACGTAATCTGTTCCATTGAATTCCCTTAAACTTGGTCAAAGATAATATAGAACTTCAGAGTCCGACGCCGATGTAAAATTGTCGGCGATGGGTTCGGGGTCGTGAAAAAGTCGGGGTTATACGAAAGGTTCGGGGTAAGATTTTGAAGAGAAAATTATTTCGTCTCTACGATTTTTCGCTATATTTGCGCTTTAAAGTATTAAATCGAAACCCTTATCCCCCGTATAATGCATAATAGCACAAGCGACATAAGACCCAAAAGCTAGTCTCACCATCAACAACAAAGACAACTAGATGGTAATGTACTGGAAGCGTTCTCTTTAGTCTGGGGGCTAATTTATCTTGGCGCAATTTTCTCTCTTCCCTCCAATGGCGCATAGATACTTTCTAAAACGCCACACTTGGGGGCGCTGGTGTAAGAATAATAATAAATTTTGATGACGTATTCTTTACACCCTGTTCTACACTCGATTTTTACTTCGCGACCAGCTCTCAGTGGAGAATATGGCGTTCTGGCACACCTTTGGGTCTTATGTCGCCTTAGATATGGGAATGTCCTTGAAAAATAGAGTCCTTTCTATAAAGTAACATTGGCCTTCTTGTTTTGATGTTGCTGCTGCGTCGCGGGTGACGTATCGATGACGTTTCACTACGAAAAGCCCTGGACATTAGAGTAAATTTGACGAGGAACCCTGTTTTTAAGCATAACTGGGCTACGTTCAGCAGCAGTCAACGAAAAAAACCCGATGGATTTGATATTTTCCACCGATGAGCTTTTTCGTCATAATGACGTCGTAAGTTGCTGAACGCTTTTATTCAGTCATCGTTGTTTTTTAAAATGGCGTAGCTTTTATAGTAGTTTTACGTCAGTAATGACGTCAGTCATCAGAAAAACCGACTCTTCCAGCCGATGACTTCGGTGAGTAACCGATGACTATCGTGACGTCAAAACCAGAAACGCGAAAAAGCGTACAGTAGGAAACCGATGTCATCGGTTAGTAATCGGTGAGTCCGATGAGCGCTGCTGAACGTACCCCTGAACTGAGCTTCTACGTATTTCGTGACGAATCAGCTACATAAAAACCAGTTAAGTAAGCGTAGCTTATATTATGGAAAAGGCCTATTGAATCTGTTGAGATCAATTTCAGCAGATCAGTTTAGATCGATTTTTGAGATAATGAATCAGATACACTTTGAAATCATTTTCTGTGTGTGGGATATATTAAAAAAAATAACCTGATCTGACTAACTGATAACCTTCGGGTATCAGAACATTTCAACACTGACCCGATTAACCTAATAAGCTAACCGTTGTAAGCACTAGCAATATAACTCGGCCACCCCGATAAAAGGCATTAAAATTCGCTAGGTGACTTGGGCTTATGCTGGTGCTTTGGGTATTAGCCTTTCCACCTTGCTAATAGTTACATCAGAAAAAAGATTTTAAATTAAGGAAATACCTGCACTCCCAAGGGTGAAAAGCAGTGGCGTAGCGTGGGGGGGGGGGCAAAGGGGGCCATGGCCCCGGGCGGCATAGATGTAGGGGGCGGCCTGGCAAATTGAAACCAACGCGGCCGGCCGATATTCTGGGTCAGAAAAGTGACATTGGCGGCAGCCGCTGGCAGGCGACTATTGCAGTGTTGTCACAGGCCCTTAAGGGGTCTGAGTGTTCAATAACTGGTGGCTTTACTGAGGAGTCGGGGTCCGGCTCTTGTAACCCATAAGGGCGGTGGCACACCGGGAGATGTTAGCTGAGATCAAATGGTCCGATCTCCGACCTCCGACTTCGGTCAGGTAAGGGCTGGAAACTAAGCTTCAGCTCAAGCTAATGGAGAGGGGCCAGGCATCCTGTCGCCTAGGCTGATTTGGTGGCCTGCTGTGGGGCGGCGGGTCTCCGTATGAGGCGCTGTGGCCCGGTTTCCCGGCTTTGTGGAGCCCATTGGGATCTACGGTGCCGATCGTGCCGGGTTACGCTGGACCGCAGTGTGCCCGTTGTCCCCCTTTAGTCCACCTTTTCTTAAGGGTTTTGGCACCTCACCTATGTAGTTAAGGTGCTGGATTCCGATGCTAGAGCACCCGCTCATGTAACCCACTGCTGTGTGCGAAGGGGCGAATTGGTCAACCCATTGTTGAACCTTCTGCTGGGAGAGCGGCTTGCGACCTTCAGTAGTAGGGTACTACTACCCATGTTGGTTTTGTCACCTGTTCGGGCTGTGGACGCTGGCGTAGGGCATTATGATGATAGGCCTCCGGTGGTGTGGTTCTCTTGTTACCGGTACACTGGGCTATAATTTCTGATAATAATAATAATAATCAGCTAGGCTAATACCCAAGGCACCACCTTAGGCCTAAGTCATCAAGCGACTTTTGAAGCCATTTATTCAGGTGGCCGGGTTACAATTCGTAGGAGGGTGGTGGCAAGCCCTGCATGCCACGCGTTCGAGCCAACAGCTCCCTACACTAACTATTACCGTTAACCTCGATGCAGTGATGTCACACCGTGCGCTGTGTTTATGAGATTTCTATGCCGTCAACAGAACAGTCTACGAGTCTAGCCGGGCAGCGCGCGGTGTGGCAACACTGCAACAACTGCCAACAGAAAACAGTTGACGAGTCTAACCGGCTCGAACGAAACGTCAGTTATTGTTATTGAGAAGCGCGGTGCAGTTACTATTTAAAATCTACAATGTCGTTCAGATTAACAAATCTGGGTATCGTGGCAATCGAACAAGAGGTACAAATTAATATTGACCATTGCATAAAAGAGTTCGCGTTGCAAAAAACACGCAGAATAAAATTTTAATTTTTTAACGACTTGAATCATTTTGCAATCAACAGAGTATCACAGAATTTTTGCCTACTTTTAGGGGGGCGGCAAATTTAGGGTTGGCCCCGGGTGGAAGAAATGCACGCTACGCCACTGGTGAAAAGTCACATATTTCAGACAAGAATTTGCGATTGTTAAAGCCACACAAATGAACGGTAATTAAAATTATATTTACGTACCAAAATAGGCTTAACCGAAAATTCTTAAGCCGATTAGTTTTTGAATTACCTTATCTAACATATTAACCAATTGTTTTTAATTTCTAACCATCACTACTTAATACACGAGTTCCGTTACTTAGCTACGCGGACATTCCATTAAAGAAAATCCGGATAAAAGGACTGTCTGCGTAGAGTGGGAGTGAGACCTCGAAACGTTATTCCTATCCACTACATTTTTCAATAGAATTCAGTACGTCAGCCCGAAGGAAAGATTTCACGGACGCAAAGATGAGAACGGAACCTGGAGCGGACTCCTCGGAGAAATTCAAAAGGGGGTAAGCACCGCTTGTTTCCAGTCGCTCTCCTTTGAAGCCTTCGCAACTTTACTTAAAGTTCTTATTTCGTACAATTGTTATAAAGAAATTTAGGTGCACCAACTCAGTAATGTACTTTATTTGGGTTACACTCTATTGAAAGGAATTCTTAAATATATTAAAATGTCATTATGTTTCGAGAAAATATTTGCAATAAAATTGAAAATATATACTGATAAATAAAATCTACCCGTTTGCCCTTAGAAATATTTTACCTGCTTATAAAAATATGTTACCAGCTCATATAACTAATTTACCAGCTCATACAACTGTTTTACCAGCTCATACAAATATTTTACCATGCAAATACAACTATTTTACCAGCTAATACAAATATTTTACAAGCTCATACAAATATTTTACCATGCAAATACAAATATTTTACCAGCTCATTCAAATATTTTACAGTTCATTCAAATATTTTACCAGCTCATTCCAATATTTTACAAGCTCATACAAATATTTTACCAGCTCATACAAATATTTTACCAGCTCATACTAATATTTTATCAGCTCATACAAATATTTTACCAGCTCATACAAATATTTTACCAGCTCATACAAATATTTTACCAGCTCATACAAATATTTTACCAGCTCATACAAATATTTTACCAGCTCATACAAATATTTTACCAGCTCATACAAATAATTTACCAGCTCATACAAATATTTTACCAGCTCATACAAATATTTTACCAGCTCATACAAATATTTTATCAGCTCATACAAATATTTTACAAGCTCATACAAATATTTTACCATGCAAATACAAATATTTTACCAGCTCATTCAAATATTTTACAGTTCATTCAAATATTTTACCAGCTCATTCAAATATTTTACAAGCTCATACAAATATTTTACCATGCAAATACAAATATTTTACCAGCTCATTCAAATATTTTACAGTTCATTCAAATATTTTACCAGCTCATACTAATATTTTATCAGCTCATACAAATATTTTACCAGCTCATACAAATATTTTACCAGCTCATACAAATATTTTACCAGCTCATACAAATATTTTACCAGCTCATACAAATATTTTACCAGCTCATACAAATATTTTACCAGCTCATACAAATAATTTACCAGCTCATACAAATATTTTACCAGCTCATACAAATATTTTACCAGCTCATACAAATATTTTATCAGCTCATACAAATATTTTACAAGCTCATACAAATATTTTACCATGCAAATACAAATATTTTACCAGCTCATTCAAATATTTTACAGTTCATTCAAATATTTTACCAGCTCATTCAAATATTTTACAAGCTCATACAAATATTTTACCAGCTCATACAAATATTTTACCAGCTCATACTAATATTTTACCAGCTCATACAAATATTTTACCAGCTCATACAAATATTTTACCAGCTCATACAAATATTTTACCAGCTCATACAAATATTTTATCAGCTCATACAAATATTTTACCAGCTCATACAAATATTTTACCAGCTCATTCAAATATTTCACCAGCTCATACAAATATTTTACCAGCTCATACAAATATTTTACCATACACATACAACTATTTTACCATGCAAATACAAAAATTTTACCATTGAATTAGAAATATTTTGCCAACCCATTTAAACATTTTACCATAATAAATGTATTTTTGAAGAAATGCAAATCAAAATACATTTCATTCGAAAGAGGCTTGATGTAATTTAAATATCAAGAAACAAAATAATTTATTTACAAAAATATTGAATGTTGCATGAAACTGTTGAAATTTTAAATAAGATATTTGAAAAAGTGAACAAATTTTTGAAAATGTCCCTTTTTAGAAGGCCGATATGGTGGGAGATCCGGTGGTACCAGTCTATCAGCGGATGGTGGATTTCGGCCTAACGCATCCACTCGCCTACAGCCCCATGAAAATCCTCTCCACTCCGTTCCCAGTTCAAATGACCGGGGAGCTGTCCTTCGCCAACGCTTTCCAAATTGAAGTAAGCATAAGCCATAGGTTCATAGTAGAGTTGCTAATTTTCCGGAAAAAACAATGCGGAAAAATTTACCGAAAATTTACCGGGAATCGGAAAAATAAAAAAATTAAGCATAAATTACTTTTTAAGGGTTATTAATGTTTTTATCTTTTTATCGATATAAAATGTCTAATAACAGTAAACATACTACAAAACATTAATAGTTTTACATTGTTATTCAGTTTAAACTAGTCTAGAGGTTTAGTTTTACTTTTAGATTCGAAAAAATGAGGTGAAAATGCAGCTTTAGTTAAATTTGCAAACAATATATTAGACTAATCATGGAATGAAACGTTTTTTTAATTTTTTTGGAAAAATACGGGAAATTTTCCGACCAACAACACTAGTTCATAGTAACGTTTCACAGTTCTCTAGTTTCAGCTTATTAAATTTCAATTGAGAACCATTTTTGGTAGGTGGATATTTTTCGCTTGTTCTGGAACAAAGGGTGTAAATAAAAATTTTCCCTTGTTCTGGTGTAGTAATTACCTTACACTGTGAACTATTCGAGTATTGGGACTACACTTTTTATTCCTCCTCAAAAGCGGGAGCAAAAAGAGTAAACTAAAAGAAATCGATTCTTTTTCGTTGTTTTTTTTTAGAAGAATTCTAATGAAATTGGATTAAGTTTTATAAATTTTAATTGGCCTTTCTATAAAGTAACATTGGCCTTCTTGTTTAGATGTATCACTCGTGACGTTTCACTATGATAGCCAATAGACGCTAGCATAAACTCTATTTATGTCTTATTCAACTTGTTAAAAAGTTCCAAGCCCGTCTTGATATTTTAGTGTAAATGCGCTCGAGCGATTTCGCGCGTGCTCCCTGAAATAAAAAAAATGCACGAGTCTTTAACGCTAAAATATCAAAGAGCGCGTGGAACATTTTAACAAGTTGAACAAGATAAGAATTAAAATTCAACGAGTCGCCCTTCATATAAAGATC